>NC_060211.1:2052500-2400000 GCF_021130785.1 Homalodisca vitripennis | reverse complement strand
TCAAGCTTGATTGGTACCTATTTTCCTAAAAAGAATTTTTATTCACGATTTTGTTACATATCTTTTGAAGAAAAAGATTACAAGAGAAAAAGCCTTGATTTTCCTCAATTAAACTGTATTGTTATGGAAACATATTAAGTTATCAACTACATCCTACCTTCAGTGTAGTCTCTAGCGGTGCAGGACACATGAACTGGCCGACCGGGTCGAGTGTCGAGACTCTCACGGTGGCGTCAAAGAAGGAGATGTTTGTTATCTCTGCCCTCATCTTGGAGGTAGACCCCAGAGCCCTCGGTCCGAAGTCGAGACATGCCGAGGACGAGAGGACGATTGCTGGAGCCTCCATGGGACACACCACCACACATTCCAGAGTCTCCTTCCTCCTGCAGTAATCGACAGTGGTGACAATCACGCTGTTTCGTGTATATTAACTTATTTATATAGGCAGGCCACCAACAGCCCTTTGGTGTATTATGTAGGTCACAAACCAAGAACATTTCCAGAGATGTTGTGGCCTCCAGCACTCTCTATACAAACAGTTTTATCTACATTGACTGTATCTCGCTCTTGGTTAGCGAACTAGATTAAACTGTATATCCTATGTAATAACCCTACCCTATAGATGACCTAATATCATAATCACATAATCTACGTTCCGTTCTTCGTACTATTCTTGTTTGTTTTTATTAATCATCACTTCATAATCCTTCCACATGCAACTTGTGACGATACGACATAGCTATATGCTATATTGTGATAACTACAGAAGCATATTACACCTTGTCTATACAGTATTAACCTGAAGAGGTCTGTATCATGTGCTGCTGTAATAACTTAAATGTCTACTTTGAAGTGGTGTTTTGTTTTTGGCATGTGGTTTATGTGTACTTTCATAATGCAAAAGTTTTCGGTTGTTATGGGTGTACATTAACCTTATACTGCTCTACAGACAAAATATAATTTTTTTCTAGAAAAATTACACCCCCATATTATTTTGCTTGCGCACATATTTAGAAGAGGTGTTGCTCCCTGTTATTACACCTCAGAAATATTAAATACAGCAAATGGTGGTTGTGTTGTTCTGTATTTAAATAAAAGGCTAAATATAAAGATGCAAATCTTTTATCACATTTTAATCTCGCTATGATAAAATTTGAAGGATAAGGATTACCAATGTGTTTTATAGTCTACAGGCTTAAGGCATACTAGATACATAACCTACATTAGTTACAGTGACAAATACATTTTTTAATTATGTTTTCCATACAGGCCATACTAGGTGTACTACTAGGCCATACAGGGTATACTAGGTGCAAAACTGCATTATTTACCTTTGCTTATAATTTGCTTGTTTTGTTTTGTTTTTTTTTTTTTGTTTTTTTATAGACCCTGTTATAGAAATTAGGCTTGGACCAGTATGCCCTTATCGTTGTTTGTTGCGAACAAATAAATACCGTATTTTTTAACAACGCAAGTTTTGGTTTTCCTATGTATTATTTTTTTTTAAATAATTTACTACAAGGTTTGATTTCCAAATTCCCTATCGGTGTAATTTATTATTCCACATTGTTTTATACACACATATTTTCGAAATCTGTTCTCTTCTTTTTTTGTTTAAAACGGCATATTATTTTAACGGATATCGAGTTCAAGTACATTTCACCTTCCACTTAGTGCAGCGTCTAAAATCTTACGCTGCTGCAGACTTGATTCTTGAAATTTGGAATCTGCGGCAGTCTGAAGAAAGACAAAGACAGTCGACCTCTAAGAAGCAAAAAACGAACTCGTCGCGTCAGACCAACACAAATATAATCTAGATAAAGACATATTCTCATTATCTAATCAGGCGCACTACAGTGCTACAGACACGATCCCAAATCACGGTGGAGCTACCAAGTATTCTATACATAGCGTAGTATGACCTCATTATGTCATCAGGCGCACTACAGTGCTACAGACACGATCCCAAATCACGGTGGAGCTACCAAGTGTTCTACACATAGCGTAGTATGACCTCATTATCTCATCAGGCGCACTACATTGCTACAGACACGATCCCAAATCACGGTGGAGCTACCAAGTGTTCTACACATAGCGTAGTATGACCTCATTATCTCATCAGGTGCACTATAGTGCTACAGACACGATCCCAAATCACGGTGGAACTACCAAGTGTTCTATACATAGCGTAGTATGACCTCATTATCTCATCAGGCACACTATAGTGCTACAGACACGATCCCAAATCACGGTGGAGCTACCAAGTGTTCTACACATAGCGTAGTATGACCTCATTATCTCATCAGGTGCACTACAGTGCTACAGACACGATCCCAAATCACGGTGGAGCTACCAAGTATTCTATACATAGCGTAGTATGACCTCATTATCTCATCAGGTGCACTACAGTACTACAGACACGATCCCAAATCACGGTGGAGCTACCAAGTGTTCTACACATAGCGTAGTATGACCTCATTATCTCATCAGGCGCACTACAGTGCTACAGACACGATCCCAAATCACGGTGGAGCTACCAAGTGTTCTACACATAGCGTAGTATGACCTCATTATCTCATCAGGCGCACTACAGTGCTACAGACACGATCCCAAATCACGGTGGAGCTACCAAGTATTCTATACATAGCGTAGTATGACCTCATTATCTCATCAGGTGCACTACAGTGCTACAGACACGATCCCAAATCACGGTGGAGCTACCAAGTGTTCTACACATAGCGTAGTATGACCTCATTATCTCATCAGGCGCACTACAGTGCTACAGACACGATCCCAAATCACGGTGGAGCTACCAAGTGTTCTACACATAGCGTAGTATGACCTCATTATCTCATCAGGCGCACTACA
This sequence comes from Homalodisca vitripennis, assembly GCF_021130785.1. Classification (NCBI taxonomy): domain Eukaryota; kingdom Metazoa; phylum Arthropoda; class Insecta; order Hemiptera; family Cicadellidae; genus Homalodisca; species Homalodisca vitripennis. The sequence continues at coordinate 2,397,132 of NC_060211.1, read as the reverse complement.
GTGCTACAGACACGATCCCAAATCACGGTGGAGCTACCAAGTGTTCTACACATAGCGTAGTATGACCTCATTATCTCATCAGGCGCACTACAGTGCTACAGACACGATCCCAAATCACGGTGGAACTACCAAGTGTTCTACACATAGCGTAGTATGACCTCATTATCTCATCAGGTGCACTATAGTGCTACAGACACGATCCCAAATCACGGTGGAGCTACCAAGTGTTCTACACATAGCGTAGTATGACCTCATTATCTCATCAGGTGCACTATAGTGCTACAGACACGATCCCAAATCACGGTGGAACTACCAAGTGTTCTATACATAGCGTAGTATGACCTCATTATCTCATCAGGCACACTATAGTGCTACAGACACGATCCCAAATCACGGTGGAGCTACCAAGTGTTCTACACATAGCGTAGTATGACCTCATTATCTCATCAGGCGCACTACAGTGCTACAGACACGATCCCAAATCACGGTGGAGCTACCAAGTGTTCTACACATAGCGTAGTATAACATCGAATCCAGATTCCAGGATTCAAGTCTGTAACAGCGTCAGATGACAAACGCTGCACTAAGCAGAAGGTGAAATGGAGCTGAATTCAACTATCACATTGAATCAATTCTTCCTGCCGTCGCTACACTATACATTATTTATATTTATCAAACATTGTGCTTGTATCATTCCTCTTCTGTCATTGCTTTTCTTCCAAACATATTTTAAGATTTCCTGGTATAATATTATAGATTTTAGATCCTTATTGCAATCCTATACCCTAAATTCTATTTTCCTTTTCTCACGGTTTAATATTTTTCAATGACAGATAAAACCATTTTGCCTGTACTACGAACTGGCTTCCTCAATGCCAGGAGGTGGAGGCATGTGGTTCTTGTTATATGTATACTAGTTAACTTACCTAGTTTCGTTGCCTAACTCCGTCTCTAGCAAACAGTAGAGTGTCTCTGTCCTCGTCTGAGGCTCCATGTACTTCAGCAGCCAAGACTCAGCACTCCTGAGGTCGTCTTCCGTCACTTCCACATCAGCAGGGTCAATGATTACATCAGCGAGAGGACCTGATTCTTTCTTCTTCAATTTGGTTGTCTTTATGCTCAGCTTTGATTTTTTCGTCTTGCTGGTGGCGACGCTTCCTTTCCCTTTCAATTTACTTTTAGCGCTCCCACCTCTACTCTTTGTTTCTTTATTTTCTTTTACTACTAGTGACGATTTATTCTGTATCACAGTACTGGCCTTGGTATTTTCTACGCGTGATTTCTTTGATTGCTGTTTTGCCTGAAACAATGTTTGTTTTCATTACACTGTACTTGATTAAGGGTACTTTATCCTAAATACAACAAGTTACTATGCTTTACTTGTTCTCTATAATCAATTATAATCCTCACCTTTGATAAATAGTGCTGTTCTAACAACTCTTGAATTTTACTCCATTTCATTGATTCAATCTTCATTTCAAAGGCTTTATTAAATATTTCCTTTTGACTTAAAATTGGATTGAAAACCAAAGCTATCTTCACTCTCTGTAAAAAAATGCGCATTTTTAATAAAGATAGTACAAAATATAGTATAACAACAGCGTATAAACTAGAAGTCGAATCAGATGATGATAAATGGCTCATGTTAAAGAGTACGTTACTACAATATAACATGTACAAATAGAATGTAACGTGTAACAAAATGTAATAAAATGTAACATGAGTGTTGCAAGTATTTCGTATGTAGTACTTTTAGTCGAATAAGATACCAATAAACTTGAGTGAACAAATTAAATGTTTAATGTTACTGGAAGTGATATAGTCTGTCAGGAACAATTCCTATCTCGTCGCCAAGTGACTGGCTTGATTCAATTTTTCAAATTTATTTGCTTAGCATTGTATGCGTGGGAAATGATTTTAAAACTGGCCTTGGAAATAATTTAAACCAGGGATCAATAATGCAAATTATAGGATGCCCTAGAAACTGTTAAGTTTAACCTTTATTTCATCCTACTGCCATACGTTATTTTCTCTGTTTTATCATGTTATAAATAGTGTACATTTAGTTATTTCGTTGCGTATTCGAAGTACTTTCGATATACGGCCATTTAATTTAATCATTATTATAGTTATCTATATTTGATACTTACTGTTATGTTTCATGTTTATCAGATTATTCTTCTTACTTCATTAATCATTGTATCTTCATCTTCATTGGATATTCTCGTTAGAATGAATAGTTGAATCAATAGGACTACTTTGATTTTAACCGACTTCCACACAAGACATGGATGAACTAACTTTCCCCTGGCAACTATTACAGTTCTAATAGTCTTTACGTTCTACAGTACAGTAGCCTATACTCGTATACTGTCCCCTGGCAACTGTTACAGTTCTAACGGTCATTACGATCTACAGTACAGTAGCCTATACTCGTATACTGTCCCCTGGCAACTGTTACAGTTCTAATGGTCATTACGTTCTACAGTACAGTAGCCTATACTCGTATACTGTCCCCTGGCAACTGTTACAGTTCTAATGGTCATTACGTTCTACAGTACAGTGGCCTATACACGTATACTGCCCCCTGGCAACTGTTACAGTTCTAACGGTCATTACGTTCTACAGTACAGTAGCCTATACTCGTATACTGTCCCCTGGCAACTGTTACAGTTCTAACGGTCATTACGTTCTACAGTACAGTAGCCCATACTCGTATACTGTCCCCTGGCAACTGTTACAGTTCTAATGGTCATTACGGTCTACAGTACAGTAGCCTATACTCGTTTACTGTCCCCTGGCAACTGTTACAGTTCTAACGGTCATTATGTTCTACAGTACAGTAGCATATACTCGTATACTGTCCCCTGGCAACTGTTACAGTTCTAACGGTCATTACGTTCTACAGTACAGTAGCCTATACTCGTATACTGTCCCCTGGCAACTGTTACAGTTCTAATGGTCATTACGGTCTACAGTACAGTAGCCTATACTCGTTTACTGTCCCCTGGCAACTGTTACAGTTATAATGGTCATTACGGTCTACATTACAGTAGCCTATACTAGTATACTGTCCCCTGGCAACTGTTACAGTTCTAATGGTCATTACGGTCTACAGTACAGTAGCCTATACTCGTTTACTGTCCCCTGGCAACTGTTACAGTTCTAATGGTCATTACGGTCTACAGTACAGTAGCCTATACTCGTTTACTGTCCCCTGGCAACTGTTACAGTTCTAATGGTCATTACGGTCTACATTACAGTAGCCTATATCATTCATTGTTCCAGCTCACTAGCCTCTCAGTAATTAACAATAGTGTTGTAGAAGTTGCTCAATATTGTAAAGTTTGCAGCTTCAGCAAATATACAGCGTAGGGCAGAGCTCGTAAATTTCAACTAGACTTTTGACGGCAGTTATGTTAATTACTTTATCTACGTGAATAGTGACATTTCCAGAAATTTTTATATTATTTTTTTACTGCAACTGAGGGACATTTAACATTTTTACAATAATGTTTACAAAACAAAACCTAGAATGGAAAATTTCATAGAATTTGACTAATATAATTACTCCAATGCAATAATGGTTATATTATCAACCCTTTATTTTTTTGAGCGTGATTCGTAGCGCCCTGAAATTGGACAATTTACTGTTGTATGTACTCTCAGTATTATTGGTACGACTTACAGTATATTATTAATAATCTACCATCTAGTAAAAAAAAACATTAAAATTGAACTGGACAAACATTTTTTATCGATAGAAAATGACAAGAAGTAATAAAATATATAATTAATTATTTAACCCAGATCACTTTAGGTAAAGACTTTAGTTTTTGTACCGCATACTCCCAGTCGAATCTGGGCTGTAACTGTTAGTCATATTTTGAAGAAAACTTTCAAATAATAACATTTCTTAGAATTATTAGTAGCAGAATGATAAGACAGACTACTCTTCTATCATAGAAGCAAATTCTATAATAATAAAATATGTCTCAAACCACCCGTCTCAAATACCTAACGGTCAAACGGGTTACTCCAGAAGTGGGATTTAAGATTATCCTCACTACCAAACTTAGTTCAAATAATTTGTCCAAATAATTGTTAATTTTATAAGTGAATATTATATACTACAACAAAAACTAAATGTAAATATTTTAATCTAAATTTTCATAAACATCTTCTATTTCTGAACATGTCTTTTAAATATTCAAATCCATGCCTCATTGTACAAATGATATACGTTCCACAACATTAGCTAAGTGATATTCTATGCCTCCTTATATGAATAATACACGTTTACAAGATTATTTACATAATAGCCTATGCCTCTTTGTATGACTATTACTCGTTTTACAAGATTAGTTACGTAATAGGTTATGCCTCCTTGTATAAATAGTACACGTTTTACAAGATTAGTTACGTAATAGTCTATGCCTCATTATGTAAATTATGCAAGTTTTAAAAGTTTAGTTACCAAGTTTAGTTTATTCTAAGCCTATTTGTATAAATAATACACGTTTTACAAGATTAGTTACGTAATATTCTATACTGTACCTCCCTGTACAAATGATACACAAAGGCTCACTAAATCTAAATCTAATCTGCATCACCAAGGTATTATATTTTTTAATAAACTTCCAGGCTCAGCTCGGACCTTGACGACATCAAAATTTAAAAACAAACTGACTGCTTACGTTTTGGCAAACCCATTCTACACTAAAAGTGAGTTTCTTGCCTTCTCTCACAGTGACTTTAACTCTTACTTCTAATGCATGGAGTGCTTGCTTTTAGTACGTATTTATTAATCCTGCATGATTTTTAGTTTAGCCATGTATGTTACTTATTAAACGGTTAATAAAGTTGTCTATTGTCTAATTCAATGTTTACACGTAGCCTACTATGAAAAATCAGCTAATAGAGACCATATTGATCATTGTTGATCGTATTGGCCGTTAGTTGGTTAACCTTGAGACAATTGCGATGTAACTTCGCTCATACAAACTACCCTTACAGGTGGAAATGTGTAACCGGCAGTTTCGGTTTAATCTCTGATCATTCAAAATATCCCTTCTCGGTGAGGCCGAAATATTTCTAAAATTTAATTGAGGCATTAATTTATCGTAAGCGTAAACACCAAAGTATGGTTATTTTTACAATTGTATAAGACTTTTTTGTATTATACGCATTTTATATTACACAGGGAGAATACAAAACATACCTCTTTGTACCCCAAACTTCCGCACCTGGGCTCGACCCTCAAGTGTTCATAGGAGGATCGAAACTCGAAACTCGTTTTAAAAGCTGTCCTCTTACAGTGAAAATTGCATTTCTTCTGTACTCGGCTTCTGTGAAAGAATAAAACAATATTTAATATTATGGTCGATTAATCAAAAAAGTTTCGAAATATAAAACAAAATATTAATATTATCATATAATGACACAATAAGAAATCTTATTATATTTATGTTAAAACAATTATAATGGTTCAACAATATTCTATATTTTATATACAAACTATTTTGAAAGCAAAAACTTATGATAACAAGTCCATCATAGGTTTAGACATATTTGTCATTTTCCTCAAGTTCGTTTGTTAACAGTGAACTGTGAATCTAATGCCTCTTTGGGGCTAAAAAGGAAAAGGAAGAATCCATTTATGATGGTGAGACAAGATTTGGACTTCCCTTAGTTTAAATAGTTGGTGCAACTGATTCTGAACTTTCGATAAAGTCGCAGCTTTATAAAAATCCCCTAAAGACAGAAAAGTAGAAAGTTTTCTTGAGCAATCTGTGAGGATTTTCCGAAGATAAAAGTATTGTTTTAAATTAATACACGAGTTCTAGCTTCAGGAAGAATTTTTTTTAACACCACGTTTCGATTATTGAGTTATATTCAGGTGTACAAATCGAAAAAGGTCGTTGTAGGACTTAGTGTTTATTTTACATATGAAGAAGAAGGTAGATTCCAATACTTCAAGCATAGTGTTATATTTTTTTAACATATAACGATGGAATATCCTCTTAATCCTATTATCCTTTCAAACATTCTATCGTAATAAAAACTGTGAAAAAGAGATTGTAATTATAGGCTAAAAAACTTTCCACCTAGCTAGTCGACCTGTCACAGATGATGGAAGAGATATAGAAGACGCTAGTGCACTGTCATGCCCGGTAGCTTGGAGTAGTTCCGGCAAATCGATCATGAGTTATGTCAGCAACAAAGAGTACAATATGGAGAGAAATATTGCGATATGACAGAAAAAGATCGAAGGGTAAGGATTTTGTACTGAAAATACTGTCTACTCTATTTTAAAGCAGATGCTTGATAGCCATGTAGTACCTACAGGTCTAATAGGAAACCTTATTTCCGCATGCCCATTTTTATGTGGCTAGCTGCAGTGATCTGATGTAGATATGTATCAGAGAGAAGCGGTTGCAGGGAATCTGAGGTAAGATGACGTCTGGGAGGAGATCTTCACCAGGGGGTCCACCACATACCGCATGCTCATTGCTATGTGGCTAGCTGCACTGACCTGATGTAGATATGGATCAGAGAGAAGCTGTTGCAAGGAATCTGAGGTAAGATGACGTCTGGGAGGAGATCTTCACCAGGGGGTCCACCACATACCGCATTCTCATTGCTATGTGGCTAGCTGCACTGACCTGATGTAGATATGGATCAGAGAGAAGCTGTTGCAAGGAATCTGAGGTAAGATTACGTCTGGGAGGAGATCTCCACCAGGGGGTCCACCACATACCGCCTGATCATTGCTATGTGGCTAGCTGCACTGACCTGATGTAGATATGGATCAGAGAGAAGCTGTTGCAGGGAATCTGAGGTAAGATGACGTCTGGGAGGAAATCTCCACCAGGGGGTCCACCACATACCGCCTGCTCATTGTTACGTGGCTAGCTGCACTGACCTGATGTAGACTAGACCTTCTACTGCTTGACAAGCTGGAATCACATGGCATTCGAGGAGTGCCTCTTTCATGGCTCAGTTCATTCTTAAGCCACAGAACCCAAGTGGTTGAAATATCAAACCAACTTTCAAAACCAATAGAAATAAAGTATGGAGTTCCTCAGGGCTCCATACTCAATCCAATTCTTTTCCTGGTCTATTTCAATGATATAGAGTCATCACTACTGCACGGGAGACTCGTGCAGTATGCTGATGACACGACTCTCTGTTTCAATGGAAAATCTAAGGAAGTGTTGGAACAACAGGCTTTTGTTGACCTGAATAATTGCGTCCAACACTTCCAAAGTCTCAATCTCACAACAAACGGCTCAAAATCCAATTTTTTTAATTTCTCTTTGTGAAGTGGAGATTCTGGGTGTGGGCCTGCCATAATGTTTGGCAGACTCCTTTCTAGAAGAAACAGAATCCACTAAATTCCTTGGAATACACCTTGATCAAGGATTGACATGGAATGCTCACATCGACTCTATTTGTACCAAATTAGCCTCAGACATTTATGTTATGAGGTCTTTAGTCAAATACTGCCCGAGTCAAGTACTGATGACGGCATATTATGGTCTGATTTACCCACATCTTACCTACGGATTGGTGTTGTGGGGCTCTAGTGCAAACAATAAATTTTTGAGAGCCTTCAAACTTCAAAAGAAAGCGATTCAAATAATTGCAAAATTGAGTTTTAGAGAGTCGTGCCAACCAGCCTTCAAACATTTGCAACTGTTGACTCTGCCTTGTCTGTACATCCTGGAAACATTTTCATTCTGTATGTCCAAATGTACCCTGATGAGGGGCAGTGACGTGCACGAATATGAGACAAGAGGCAGAGACAACTACCGTTCTGGAAAACATAGAACGGTGGTTTATGAACACTTGTCTTCGCAAGCAGGTGTCCATTTTATCAACGGATTGCCAGCTTCCATTAAAAATGCACCAACGCCTGAGGCGTTAAAATCCCGTCTTAAACGCTTTTTAGCGTCAATGGCATTTTATAATGTCAGCGATTTTTTTAACATGTAACTGGGAGACCACCCATTTTGAAATTAGACCCTGGCGTTGAAAATGGTGAAAATTGGCGAGTGACTGGAATCAATGAATGCAAAATATGTATGTATGAATGTGACACTGTGGTATGATTGCAAAATTTTAGACTAAATGGCTGACTTTTACCATATGATGTATATTGCTTACAGTAATAAAAGGTTCGAATTTGAATTTGAAAGATGTGGACCAGAGGAAAGCTGTTGCAGGGATTCCGAGGTAAGATGACGGTTTGGGAGGAGAGTTCCACCAGGGGGTCCACCACATATCGCATGCTCATTGTTACGTGGCTAGCTGCACTGACCTGATGAATGTGTGTACTTGAGAGAAGCTGTTACAGGGAGTTTGAGGTAAGATGACGGTTTGGGAGGAGAGCTCCTCCAGGAGGTCCACCACATACCGCCCGCTCATTGTTACGAGGTTAGCTGCACTGACCTGATGTAGATGTGGACCAGAGGTAAGTTGTTGCAGGGAGTTTGAGGTAAGATACCGATCTGGGTGGAGAGCTTCATCAGGGTTCCATCACATACCGCCTGCTCATTTGTTACGTGGCTAGCTGCACTGACCTGATGTAGATGTGGACCAGAGAAAAGCTGTTGCAGGGAGTCTGAGGTAAGATGACGGTTTGGGAGGAGAGTTCCACCAGGGGGTCCGCCAAATATCGCATGCTCATTATTACGTGGCTAGCTGCACTGACCTGATGTACATTTGGACCAGAGAAAAGCTGTTGCAGGGAGTTTGAGGTAAGATGACTGTCTGGGAGGAGAGCTCCACCAGGGGTCCACCACATACCGCCCGCTCATTGTTACGTGGCTAGCTGCACTGACCTGATGTACATGTGGACCAGAGAGTAAGCTGTTGCAGGGAGTTTGAGGTAAGATGACGATCTGGGAGGAGCTTCACCAGGGGTCCACCACATACCGCCCGCTCATTGTTACGTGGCTAGCTGCACTGACCTGATGTAGATGTGGACCAGAGGTAAGTTGTTGCAGGGAGTTTGAGGTAAGATGACCGATCTGGGTGGAGAGCTTCATCAGGGTTCCATCACATACCGCCTGCTCATTGTTACGTGGCTAGCTGCACTGACCTGATGTAGATGTGGACCAGAGAAAAGCTGTTGCAGGGAGTCTGAGGTAAGATGACGGTTTGGGAGGAGAGTTCCACCAGGGGGTCCACCAAATATCGCATGCTCATTGTTACGTGGCTAGCTGCACTGACCTGATGTACATTTGGACCAGAGAAAAGCTGTTGCAGGGAGTTTGAGGTAAGATGACTGTCTGGGAGGAGAGCTCCACCAGGGGTCCACCACATACCGCCCGCTCATTGTTACGTGGCTAGCTGCACTGACCTGATGTACATTTGGACCAGAGATAAGCTGTTGCAGGGAGTTTGAGGTAAGATGACTGTCTGGGAGGAGAGCTCCACCAGGGGTCCACCACATACCGCCCGCTCATTGTTACGTAGCTAGCTGCACTGACCTGATGAACATGTGGACCAGAGAAAAGCTGTTGCAGGGAGTTTGAGGTAAGATGACTGTCTGGGAGGAGAGCTCCACCAGGGGTCCAACACATACAGCCCGCTCATTGTTACGAGGCTAGCTGCACTGACCTGGTGTAGATGTGGACCAAAGAGAAGCTGTTGCAGGGAGTCTGAGGTAAGATGACAGTTTGGGAGGAGAGTTCCACCAGGGGGTCCACCAAATATCGCGTACTCGTTATTACGTGGCTAGCTGCACTGACCTGATGTAGATGTGGACCAGAGAGAAAGCTGTTGCAGGGAGTCTGAGGTAAAATGACGGTCTGGGAGGAGAGCTCCGTCAGGGGGTCCATCACATACCGCCTGCTCATTGTTACGTGGCTAGCTGCACTGACCTGATGTAGATGTGGACCATAGAGAAGCTGTTGCAGGGAGTCTGAGGTAAGATGACGGTTTGGGAGGAGAGTTCCACCAGGGGGTCCGCCAAATATCGCATGCTCATTATTACGTGGCTAGCTGCACTGACCTGATGTACATTTGGACCAGAGAAAAGCTGTTGCAGGGAGTTTGAGGTAAGATGACTGTCTGGGAGGAGAGCTCCACCAGGGGTCCACCACATACCGCCCGCTCATTGTTACGTGGCTAGCTGCACTGACCTGATGTAGATGTGGACCAGAGAGAAGCTGTTGCAGGGAGTTTGAGGTAAGATGACTGTTTGGGAGGAGAGCTCCACCAGGGGTCCACCACATACCGCCCGCTCATTGTTACGTGGCTAGCTGCACTGACCTGATGTAGATGTGGACCAGAGAGAAGCTGTTGCAGGGAGTTTGAGGTAAGATGACGATCTGGGTGGAGAGCTTCATCAGGGTTCCATCACATACCGCCTGCTCATTGTTACGTGGCTAGCTGCACTGACCTGATGTAGATGTGGACCAGAGAAAAGCTGTTGCAGGGAGTCTGAGGTAAGATGACGGTTTGGGAGGAGAGTTCCACCAGGGGGTCCACCACATATCGCATGCTCATTGTTACGTAGCTAGCTGCACTGACCTGATGAACATGTGGACCAGAAAAAAGCTGTTGCAGGGAGTTTGAGGTAAGATGACTGTCTGGGAGGAGAGCTCCACCAGGGGTCCAACACATACCGCCCGCTCATTGTTACGAGGCTAGCTGCACTGACCTGATGTAGATGTGGACCAAAGAGAAGCTGTTGCAGGGAGTCTGAGGTAAGATGACGGTTTGGGAGGAGAGTTCCACCAGGGGGTCCACCAAATATCGCATGCTCATTGTTACGTGGCTAGCTGCACTGACCTGATGTATGTGTGGACCAGAGAGAAGCTGTTGCAGGGAGTTTGAGGTAAGATGACGGTTTGGGAGGAGAGCTCCTCCAGGGGGTCCACCACATACCGCCTGCTCATTGTTACGTGGCTAGCTGCACTGACCTGATGTAGATGTGGACCATAGAGAAGCTGTTGCAGGGAGTCTGAGGTAAGATGACGGTTTGGGAGGAGAGTTCCACCAGGGGGTCCACCACATATCGCATGCTCATTGTTACGTGGCTAGCTGCACTGACCTGATGTACATGTGGACCAGAGAAAAGCTGTTGCAGGGAGTTTGAGGTAAGATGACGGTCTGGGAGGAGAGCTTCACCAGGGGTCCACCACATACCGCCTGCTCATTGTTACGTGGCTAGCTGCACTGACCTGATGTAGATGTGGACCAGAGAAAAGCTGTTGCAGGGAGTTTGAGGTAAGATGACTGTCTGGGAGGAGAGCTCCACCAGGGGTCCACCACATACAGCCCGCTCATTGTTACGAGGCTAGCTGCACTGACCTGATGTAGATGTGGACCAAAGAGAAGCTGTTGCAGGGAGTCTGAGGTAAGATGACAGTTTGGGAGGAGAGTTCCACCAGGGGGTCCACCAAATATCGCGTACTCGTTATTACGTGGCTAGCTGCACTGACCTGATGTAGATGTGGACCAGAGAGAAAGCTGTTGCAGGGAGTCTGAGGTAAAATGACGGTCTGGGAGGAGAGCTCCGTCAGGGGGTCCATCACATACCGCCTGCTCATTGTTACGTGGCTAGCTGCACTGACCTGATGTAGATGTGGACCATAGAGAAGCTGTTGCAGGGAGTCTGAGGTAAGATGACGGTTTGGGAGGAGAGTTCCACCAGGGGGTCCACCACATATCGCATGCTCATTGTTACGTGGCTAGCTGCACTGACCTGATGAATGTGTGGACTTGAGAGAAGCTGTTGCAGGGAGTTTGAGGTAAGATGAAGGTTTGGGAGGAGAGCTCCTCCAGGGGTCCACCACATACCGCCCGCTCATTGTTACGAGGCTAGCTGCACTGACCTGATGTAGATGTGGACCAGAGGTAAGTTGTTGCAGGGAGTTTGAGGTAAGATGACGATCTGGGTGGAGAGCTTCATCAGGGGTCCATCACATACCGCCTGCTCATTGTTACGTGGCTAGCTGCACTGACCTGATGTAGATGTGGACCAGAGAAAAGCTGTTGCAGGGAGTCTGAGGTAAGATGACGGTTTGGGAGGAGAGTTCCACCAGGGGGTCCATCACATATCGCATGCTCATTGTTACGTAGCTAGCTGCACTTACCTGATGAACATGTGGACCACAGAAAAGCTGTTGCAGGGAGTTTGAGGTAAGATGACTGTCTGGGAGGAGAGCTCCACCAGGGGCCCACCACATACCGCCCGCTCATTGTTACGAGGCTAGCTGCACTGACCTGATGTAGATGTGGACCATAGAGAAGCTGTTGCAGGGAGTCTGAGGTAAGATGACAGTTTGGGAGGAGAGTTCCACCAGGGGGTCCACCAAATATCGCGTACTCGTTATTACGTGGCTAGCTGCACTGACCTGATGTAGATGTGGACCAGAGAGAAAGCTGTTGCAGGGAGTCTGAGGTAAAATGACGGTCTGGGAGGAGAGCTCCGTCAGGGGGTCCATCACATACCGCCTGCTCATTGTTACGTGGCTAGCTGCACTGACCTGATGTAGATGTGGACCATAGAGAAGCTGTTGCAGGGAGTCTGAGGTAAGATGACGGTTTGGGAGGAGAGTTCCACCATGGGGTCCGCCAAATATCGCATGCTCATTATTACGTGGCTAGCTGCACTGACCTGATGTACATTTGGACCAGAGAAAAGCTGTTGCAGGGAGTTTGAGGTAAGATGACTGTCTGGGAGGAGAGCTCCACCAGGGGTCCACCACATACCGTCCGCTCATTGTTACGTGGCTAGCTGCACTGACCTGATGTAGATGTGGACCAGAGAGAAGCTGTTGCAGGGAGTCTGAGGTAAGATGACTCTCTGGGAGGAGAGCTCCACCAGGGGGTCCACCACATAAGCTCTTATATCGATCCTGGCGGATTGTTGTCCAGGATTAGGTAAGGTGACATCCCTGCTGCTTAAAGAGAGAACAGATATATGAATATATGACACACGTCATTTGCTGTTTCCGCTCAATAAATAACGCAAGAGTTACTTGATGTTACCGTTTTATTAGTAACAGATTGAAGTAAAAAACGTCATTTATAGTAACAAAGATAATCTCAATTAGAGACGAAATCCTCCCTGATCTCAATAAATTAAAATAATCAGCTTATAAATCTTAATAGAGTATTTTAAGTGTTTACGTATATAAAATTGAATTAAATTTAAAAAATGTTACGTTCTGTATGTGAGAATTAAACAATAAATTTTATATTTAATGATATTTGACAAAATTTAATGTTTTTTCATGCACAACGGTTAGTATAAAAAAATAGCAGAATCAATACATTTTTAACCAAACTTAATTCACCCATTAGAGATTTAATCATGTGACATAAATACGCGTAGTCTAACCGCCCCAACATACAAAATAATTTGATGGTTAATTAGTGTTTCTCTTACTATTTAAAACAATAAAAATGTGAACGTATCATATGGCAAAATATTTCGTGAAAGATTTCATATGTAAACTTTTTATTTTGCATTAAAACCCATTTCTACATTGACAAGAAAATTGAGCTCTGTGACGGCTCATGTCTAAACATGGAATTTTGCTAAACGTTTATTAAAGTCACTCAGAAGGCTGTCACAGTTTCTCTTTTGTCTGCTTTGGCAACGAAAACAGATATTTTCTGTATGTTTGTATCTGTCTACAAATATATATATATATATATATATATATATATATATATATATATATATATACGTACAGGGTGTTTGAAAAGTATGGGTACGGCTTAATATTTAAAAAACCATAGGAGATAACAGCTATAAACTTTGCACAGTGTCATATGGCTATGTAAACTATGTTTCCTTGCTATTACCATGACATGCCAACCATGGGGGGACGGCCCACAGAGGAAAACATGGAAATCTTAAATTTAAGCATGGGTCGAGTGATACCTCATTTGAAAGAGCTCACTTAGTAGAGTTGAATGCCGCAAACCGCATCTCAAAAGGTTTATCCAATCAGAAATGGCGGGTTGTTTTAGGTACACATTGTGAAGTACATTATGCGCTGCCATTTCTGACTGGATCGTCGTATTCTGATGCGGTTGGCGGCGTTTCACTCTACTAACCAATGTGTTTTCACTGACCTTTTTTAATTAGAAAATTATGTCATAAATTTATAACACAATAAATAAAACACAATAAATACCGATGTTTTTTTTTAGTTTTAAATTTCTGTTCATTGCATGCATATGCAGATGATTGTCAACTTTTGCTATCTTACCATCCCTCAGAGGCAAACGAGGCTTGTATTCAGCTGAGAAATGATTTGTTAGCAGTTAGTAAATGGTCAGAAGATCACGGTCTCAGGCTGAACCCTGAAAAGTGCTCGGTCATGCACTTTGGTAAACAGACCCTAAATGCTGATATGGGAAATATTTCGCTCAATAGTGTTGATTTATTAAGGTGTGATAGGCTGAAGATTCTTGGAGTCAGCATAGACTCGGAGCTTACTTTCAATAGCCAGATTGAGTTGATACATCGTAGAGTTATGTGCAAACTTAGGATGCTTTACAGGCTGAAGAATATTCTTCCCGAGGCTGCAAAGTTGCAACTTGTGCAGGCCCTTATTTTCCCTATAATTGAATATTCACTTCCCGTGTTTGGTTACAGCTTGAGTCAGGAACAACTTACAATTCTTCATAGGCTCCAAAACTGTGCAGTAAGGTTTGTTTACAATATTCGTAAATTTGACCATATTACAAGTTACCGCCGGAAAGCAAGTGTGTTAACTATTAAGGAGATTTGTAGGAGACAAACTGTCACCATAGTCCACAAGGTTCTTGACACTGGTAGACCTGCGTACCTGAACAAAAGATTGATGTTGCGGTCGGCGGTCAGGGAACGTCATACTCGGCAGGACGCCATGCTGCAACCAATGAATACAAACCTTATAAGAAGCGCAAAGCTTATGGAGAATAGTCTGCCAAGTTGGTTTCCCGCCAAAATGAGCTTAGCGCGTCCGCCGCTAGGAGCGCTTGTTTCCCCCTCTTTCCCTCTCGCTCTAGCTTGTTCTCTCTCTCTGTCTAACTGGCCGCGCGCGTCTTCTCATTCGCTCCCGCTCTGTCTTCTGTCTCACTCTAGCTCGCCACGCCACGAGCGCCCTTCACGCTGCCTAGCGGTGGACGCGCTAAGCTTGCCAAATTCAAATAAAAATTGGCAGACTTTTTAACATTGGCTTTGCGCTTCTTATAAGGTTTGTATTCATTGCTGCAACTGCCGAGGGTTCACCTGGAGAGGGGCAAGAGGGGATTCTCGTACTTTGGACCCAAGGAATACAATGCCCTACCACCTGCTGTTAAAACCCTACCCTTAAGTAGTTTAAAAGGAAGTTAAAAGAAATTAACTTAAGTTATTAGGTAGCCACTTATATATACTTTATTTTATGCTGTTTCAGCTTATTATGTAATTGACCTGAGTTAATTTGAAAAGCAGTTTTTAAATACTGAAATTCGCTTGAAAATAAAGTCATTATTTATTTTATTTATTTTTTTATATATATATATACACACAAGAAATATATATAAACAATTGTGCAGTAAACGTCAGTGTATCCTGTTCTTCGAAACGTGGTGTGGCGTACTCCTACTTTTCATAGACCGAAACTCAACTTGAAATACAATAATGCTTAGTGTATAAGATAAAAAGGCTTCACGATGATTATGAACTCTATTTTAAGATTGACAGTCCAAAATACTTCGCTGGTTATCAATTATATTGATAATGTTTATTATATTACAAAATGTTTAAAAGTGGACAGAATACATTCTTGAAGCTCTTGTCTTATTATAAATTATCTATTAATTTAAACAAACTCTCCAATAATATAAAGTTTTTATTTTTGTGAGGCCTTTCGTACTCAATGAGTACATCTTCGGACTCACACAACTGAATAAAAGTGAGTGGACAGAATATTATTATATTCATAATCCGTATAGTACTGTACCTTATCATATAATACTAGTTCATCGGTATTTTATTAGCCTTCAGTAATAACAAGTTAATAAAGCTGAAATCTTACCATTTGTAAGAAGTGTTACAATCATAAACACTAATTTATTAAAGATATCAAATGATAAAATGCTTATAAAACAAGAGCTTTTTGGGAATGGGTAAGAATATAAGAGGTGTTACACAGAAACTTAGGCTACATAATTAACAAAAATAGTCTCAGAAGTAATTTGGTATAACAAATTTAGTTTGGCACCAGAGGAAATATTTAAAAATGCACACGAATAACCTTCAGCTTGGGCTGTTTAATAGCACTACCGCGACAAATACATTAATTTGAGTGAATATTGTGTATTACACACACAGCTGAATGTGGTAGTCAGGCATACCCCTTAATTCTTCAGTGATTATCTGAGCTTTTCGCTCTGGTCTTATGAAAATGTGATAGAACAAAGTTATAATAATATCTTTCATCACGAGGAGCAGATTTTTTTCTGTCCACGATGTTTTTTCCACGAACGAGGCGAAGCCGGTCGGAAATACGATTAAATGCCTAAAGACATTTTTGCTCCGTGTGATCATACGAGAAACAAAATTAAAACGTACATGTAAAAAAGCACGATAAAAATGTTCTCAGCACATTTACCCTTGAGAAAATCGCTGGAAACAACACCACATGACAATGAAACACAAAATTCATACACACTTTGTTCCGCATAAGCTCAATAAACCAATTACTTAATTCAATAAAAATTGAACTAGAAAAGCTGTGACTACATAAATAATGTACACGGCACCGACAGATCAAATGAAAAAGATGAACATCTCGTTTTGTTTGTTAGCTTTCAGAGTTTCATGCATTTTACCGATCAATTTGTACATGTTTTAGTACACTGTCTATCCAAATACACAGTTACATAAATGGTATGAAAAGAAATTACCAGTTTTATCCTAATCTAATTATAATACATTCAAAGTACATACGTAATTTGATCCGAATATACTTCTTCCGTTTGTTCAGAGTTCTCATAAGACCGTGTAGAAACAGTAAGATTAAGTTTATCTTCTTTCTCAATAGTTTCTACACTATCCCTATTAGATGTAATGTCTTGATTGTTAGTAATGTTTGCAGATTCTCTTTTTCTCTGCTGAATTACATTATCTTCCTTTAATGATGCTGAATCCGGAAACGGGGTTTCCTGTTCGGGGTTTTGCCCATATTCATCTTCGTTGAAGGATTGTGGAAATTCCTGGGTGATCTCGGATTGTTCAGCTGTGGCAAAATCTTGTGCCCCCACCAGGAAACTCGAGTAATAGTTCCACTGCAGCTCAGTTTCCGACGCAAGTTGCTTTGATTCATTTTCCAAAGTGTGAATACTCGTGTTATTCTCCCTGGGTTGCTCATCGCTTGCATCCACCACTTCATCTTCGAAGGTCTGAACGTTGGTGCTTGTCATAGACATCGATAACTCGCTAATATCGTCTTCCACGTCCACAATCCCGAGTGCATGTAAGTCAGCAGCCTCGCGATCTCCCTCGTCTGAGCAGCAGGATGGGGTTTCCTCGTGGACACTCGATATTTTTACTTCCTCATGAGTAACATCGTTACGAGGCAGTAAAGAACGTTGCTTTTTCTGAAATCATATGTGAAGAAGTTACACTTCTTAAACGGGTTTGAACTCATTCAATCTCCATTGATGTATTAGCATTATTAATTGTTATTAAAAGCTCTTTTTTTGTTAATACTCTAGAATCTATGAGTCAATTTGCACTGGGAAAAGCATAACTTACTAGACGTTGCGATCTTTAAACACAGATACGTATGAGATTTTCTTCAAACCGTCAGCCATTATAGTTTTAGTGGATTTCAAATTTAAAGAATGTCTAAAAGATTAAAATATAAAAACGATTTAATTTGTTTACCTTGATACACTCCAAAGCAACGCTTTATAGTTATATCACCACCATCAGACAACCGATTTTGGGGCTGCGGGGATAATATAATCCCGCCACAGCCAATGTGTTTACAGTCTGTTTCTGTTTATAACTAAAACTTAATGGACACGTATTACATGTCTGACGATTGTACGCGTAACAAGCTAAGGAATGTACGATCTGAGATAAATGTATCACTTTGTATGTTTATCGTTTGTTATGCCCTCTCATTTCACGCCCCTCTAAAACTAGCATGGCATGATCAATTTATTTCTTAGGGTTAGCTGATTTTTAAATAAAAACTTCTATTTAAATGTTTCTTATAATTATGATAATCCGATTACTACCATAGTTTATAGTATTATTCAATCGGACAAGGGTGATACATATTCTCCTATATTACACTGTGTTTTTCTATTTGATCACGAAACAGTTCGTGTTTAACTTCTCCGTCGCCGCCTTTTTTACCACTTCAGACGAACATGACTCCAGACTCCAGGAGTCAAGTCAGATTCCAGACGCTGCATCAAGAGGAGGTGAACTGGAGCTAAACGCAACATTCAAACCGTTTATATGTTTATATATAAGGTCGAAGTTTAGCTCAGTTGAGTAAAACGGCTAATCAAAGTGTTGGAGTAACAATATTCTTTTAAAAAGCGTTACCTCTTAACACCGACCGAAAAGTGTTGTAATGGAAATACAAATTATCGGAGGACATCTCAAGAATAAAATGAAGTATAAGGTTGAAAGTTTGCTTGCAGCCTTAGCGAATCTTGTTACGCAAAATGTAGAGTGCCGTACTCCTACCTTGTTCTTAAATAAAAATTAGATTTTTTAAGTCTTCTTAAAGAGAGATAACTTTCAATCAATGGAATTTATGGAGATTGTTTGGATTTACCTAACGGATTTAATATAGCTGTACTTTTATTTATTTAGTTTGATCAAATGTATACTAACATTTAAAGAAAATCCTTCTTTAATAAAAAAATAATCAATTAAAACAAATGCTTCTGTACATGGAAATTCATTATATGTAATCAAATGTTATGCTGTCTTAGTTTGAGAATTAAATTGTATTGTAATTCAATAACGAAAATCTTTAACGATATATATGAAAAATAGACTATTTTCATTCCAAACCATACTAAGTCTAAAAACTAAACTGAGTGAAGGCACAGAATCTTTTATAAAATTCAAATTATAATACGCAAAATTTGAAGTCTTAAAATATAATACATTTGGACAATTACTCGCTTTCTTTAATTAATAACTCAACTAGACAGGGATAGGCCTATATACCTAATATAGTAACTACCAAAAAAACTTTATTCCAAACCCGAATTATTAATTTCATAAGCTTCATCAAAGCTGTCGAATTATTCTTCAAACAGTGGTTACGTTGTGTTTAGAAAAACTTCGTTATTAATTATCTATGACAAATAATACTACATTAAATAACTAATTTTCACCAAAATTTATTTAGTAGACTTATGCAATTAAGCTCTTTCAATTGTGCTTCAATTTTCAAAATTTACAAAGCAGAATAAAATGGTATAAAAAATGTAAAATGATTAAATTCAAATCTTAAATCAGAACCACAGGAGAGCAATCATTCACAAACGTTTACCTACCGTTCCAGTCATGGGGGCAGCCATACTGGCGGTGGTGAAGCAGCGGAGGGTGAAGTTAACTTCACCTTCATCTCCTGGTCTCCCGCAAGCCACCCCGATGTCTTTAGCTTTGGGAGAGTACAAGAGGTCTAGGGATAACGTCTCTCCAGGCAGGATAGTTCCGTGACCTGCGCATGGCTCGATCATCACTCCCTGGCAACGACATTTGACTGTTAAGTGTAGTATTTATAGTAATAAATATATCACGTCAATTTAAAAATAAATATGGATTTACGAACTTTCAGCGTAAAAGTCATTACGTAAGAAAAGTAATTCAAGTCTGAGGCAGAAAATGCCATCATGTGTTATGAAATACGTAATAAAGTACGTGAAATGAGTGTAATTTATTCTTTCTCTGATCGTAACAACAGGACTTATACAGATATGTTATAAGAACTTCACCAACGTTGCTGTTGTAAAAAGTTAACCGCAGTTAATGGTTGTTGAACAGCAGTGCCTAATCCATGTGTTAACTAAAGCCAAGGCTTAAGTATTTCTCAATATCCTGTTTTCTAATCCTGTGGGCGTAATCATTTCTATTCTCACCGTCTTAAAGTTGGTAAACGAGTGTCACATTGACGGTGTTAACAACGTACAGTAAAGCTATGTGTACAGTAAAGAGATGTGTCACAGTGACGGTGGTAATAACGTACAGTAAAGCTGGAGATGTGTCGTGGTAACAACGTACGGTAAAGCTAGAGATGTGTCGCAGTGACTGTGGTAACAACGTACAGTAAAGCTGGAGATGTGTCGCAGTGACGGTCGTAACAACGTACAGTAAAGCTGGAGATGTGTCGTGGTAACAACGTACGGTAAAGCTAGAGATGTCTCGCAGTGACGGTCGTAACAACGTACAGTAAAGCTCGAGATGTGTCGCAGTGACTGTGGTAACAACGTACAGTAAAGCTGGAGATGTGTCGTGTGGTAACAACGTACGGTAAAGCTAGAGATGTCTCGCAGTGACGGTCGTAACAACGTACAGTAAAGTTCGAGATGTGTCACAGTGACTGTGGTAACAATGTACAGTAAAGCTAGAGATGTGTCGCAGTGGTGGTGTAAACAAAGTACAGTAAAGCTAGATGTGTCACAGTGACGGTGGTAACAACGTACAGTAAAGCTAGAGATGTGTCACAGTGACGGTGGTAACAACTTACGGTAAAGCTAGAGATGTGTCAAAGTGACGGTGTTAACAACGTACAGTAAAGCTAGAGATGTGTCACAGTGACGATGGAACAACGTACGGTAAATCTAGAGATGTGTCACAGTGACGGTGGTAACAACGTACAGTAAAGCTGGAGATGTGTCGTGGTAACAACGTACGGTAAAGCTAGAGAGTTGTCACAGTGACGTTGGTAACAAAATACAGTCAAGCGAGAGATGTGTCGCAATTACGTTGTTAACAACGCGCAGTAAAGCTAGAGATGTGTCACAGTGACGGTGGTAACAACGTACAGTAAAGCTAGAGATGTGTCACAGTGACGATGGAACAACGTACGGTAAATCTAGAAATGTGTCACAGTGACGGTGGTAACAACGTACAGTAAAGCTAGAGATGTGTCGCAGTGACGGTGGTGACAACGTACAGTAAAGCTAGAGATGTGTCGCAGTGACGGTGGTAACAACGTACAGTAAAGCTAGAGATGTGTCGCAGTGCTGGTGTTAACAACGTACAGTAAAGCTAGAGAGGTGTCACAGTGACGTTGGTAACAAAATACAGTCAAGCGAGAGATGTGTCGCAATTACGTTGTTAACAACGCGCAGTAAAGCTTGAGATGTGTCACAGTGACGGTGGTAACAACGTACAGTAAAGCTAGAGATATGTCGCAGTGACGGTGGTAACAACGTACAGGGATGTGTCGTAGTTTAAACTGCAGTCTAAGAGCCGGTTACAAACATCTATTGGAAAGGAATGTTTCAATATTATTCATTAATAATTTTTAAATGGAAAATGGCCATTTTTAATATAGAGTTAGTAAGGCCATATTGTTTGGGCCTTTCTATGTAAAGTACTTCTCTACTAAAATTAATGAAAAACAAATATTTTATTTAGGTAAAATAGTCTGTTTATTTTTCCCCCAAATTGATTTTAAAAAGATTTTCAAGTGTCGGGGTGATATGATAATCAAATTTGTTCACACTCTAAAGCACAATTTCTTACATTGAATTTTTTTTTACAGCTGCTTGGTAAAACATATTTAAAATGGAAACATGTGAGAGCTTTTGCAGATTCCTTCAATTTTTTCAATATCATTAGAATTTTTACTGTATACTGTATTCCTGATAGAAGTTACAGTTCATCTGTTGAAGCCAGTATACTCTTCGTAATTCAATTACATTTGCCTTTTGGGTGAACGTCGATAATATTTGTAGGACCTCATAAAATGTTATAAAAATTTAACCGTTACTAAAATTTTAAAATTTCTGTTTTATTGGTTGGACGAAATTTAAAACAGTTTGTTAAGAAAAACTCCTTAGGAGAGCAATTTTTTCAGGCCTTATTGTCTCTTATCGTTTTGGTAATTTTACGCTCCCTCTCTATTATATTTTCAGTAATTATAGCCTCTTGGGTTTACTGAACCGAGATTGCTGTATTAATCAAGACACTTTGAGATTGGGATGGTTGGAGGTGACGTTGTCGATGGGTGACTGTGTTGATGGTGTCACTCTCGTTGTAAATTTTACCAACAGATCCAAGGTAAAGGATCGGAGGATTTTGTGAGATCTTTTAACTAATGGATGAGTTTTCAATGCATCGATGTTGAAATCTCCCTTATTACGAAGTTCCACTAACGGTTAGTCACGTCACTTATTAAATATTCTATTTTGTGAGATAGTTTAGCTAATGAATAGGTTTTCAACGCATCGATGTTGAAATCTCCCTTATTACGAAGTTCCACTGACGGTTAGTCAGGTCACGTATTACATATTCTATTTTGTGAGATATTTTAGCTAATGGATGGGTTTTCAATGCATCGATGTTGAAATCTCCCTTAGTACGAAGTTCCACTGACGGTTAGTCACATCACTTATTAAAGATTCTATTTTGTGAGATATTTTAGCTAATAGATGAGTTTTCAATGCATCGATGTTGAAATCTCCCTTATTACGAAGTTCCACTGACGGTTAGTCACGTCATTTATTAAAAATTCGATTTTGAAAAGAAAACATCTGCATTTCCATTGGGATATCTGTACTTACCAACGATGATTTATTTATGTGGACTGCTTAGAAATCCATTTTGACTTATTTTCCTAATTGGAGAGCAAGAAAATATTTTTACAAAATGGAGAAACCTTCTCCTTTGGACTTGAAAAAATTATAATGATTTAAAATTAATAAGAGTACATATACTTACTCTTCTGGCTATACTTGTTATAAATTCTGTTTATTTTATTTCATTATTTTACCTTTAACTATAGATTTATTACTTTATTTATTGTTGAACTTTGTAGTTTATTCTTGTTACATATTGTTATGGTTTAGTTCTATCTGTACATAGTTTATTCACCTTGTTATCTAACGTCTTTAGTTATTCTCTTTGTTATTTCTGTGTATAGTTATTCTGCCTGTTACGTACTGTTACATAGCTTTTTCTCTATTACGCTGCTACAAATAGTTTATTCTATGTTTTTTTGTTAGCTACTTAATTTATGTCCAGGTCTTTTTTATTTATATTTTTTTAAGCGTGAGGAAATTGTTTAAAATTGTCATATATTTGAACGTGTATGCTTAGTGTAAGCGTGTTATTATTCTATTTGTGTTGCAACTGATTTGCTTTATTATGTCGGGTATCACTTGTTAATATTATAATTTATATTTATAGTTTAGTAACATTATTGCAGTCTTTCAGGTCAGCTGTTTCTATGTTAGGTATTTGGTGAAGTGAATAAAGTTGGGGTACATGCTCCGTAGCAGATGCTCAGGTAGTGAGGAGTAACTCCTTCTAACACGAGTAAGTGCTCTGATTTGATGTGAATAAAAAGTCAATATTGGGCCAGAGGACTTGCTCAGGCAAATGGAGCAAGTGCTCACAGTTCCCTTTCCCTATCTTGTTGTATACGCGGTTGTACACACTGCCTACATAAGACCCTTGAGCGACTGTCCCAGACACTGGCTTTACGGCTGTAAGACTGGCTCTATTGAAAGTCGTACGCATGTAAAAACGGTCATTACGACCCCAGAGTTTAAGTATTTTTGGTATTGTTTTTTTGAATTGGAAGAAGGTAGGTATTTTTTTATTTATTTACACAGTACATTCTTTTTAAGCTGTTAAGCTCCATGTATCAGCCGAGCAATTTCGTTTCTTCTCTGTTTTCCTCTATTGCGGATGTCTCTTTCGTTATGATTCTCTACATTGCAAACTTCATTGTTTTGCCTTTCCTCAATGTTAAAGTCAAAGTCTTCATCACTTAGTCTTTTCGTTACGATTCTCTACATTGCCAACTTCATTGTTTTGCCTTTCCTCAATGTTAAAGTCAAAGTCTTCATCACTTAGTCTTTTTGCTACATTATGAAGAATAAAGCAACAAACAACCATCGATGGAACATTTTCAGTTTTAATCCTAATTTTGTTTTGCTGACGTTTGTAAACGTTTCAACTGACCAAAACAACGTTCAATTATTACTCTTTCTTGGGCCAAACACAGATTGTATGCCCTTTCTCTAGCAGTTATTGGGTTTTCATAGGGCGTCATAATCCAGGGAGCTATCCCGTAACCCGAATCTCCAATTAGGAGTGCATTAGCTTGATTGAATTCCATAATTCTGTAAATATCTGAATTTCTCCAAATTCGTGCATCATGCACTGAACCTGGCCAAGAAGCATCTACGCTTGTGAACTATTCAGCAAAATTACAAGTTGCCTGCACATTTATACTTGGAAACCTCTTTCTATTGATATATTCATCGCCATGGTCAGAAGGCTTGCCTATAGGTATTTGAGTGCAGTCAACAGCTCCAATGGCTGAAGGAAATCTGTATTTTTCTTGCCAATTAGCTTTTTGTTGTTCCATTTCTTCTATTGTAGAAGGAAATTTTATCCATACGTTTTTCTTCATTGCTGCCATTACATCTGAAATGGTTTTTGTGACTATAGTTCTGGCGATACCAACATCTTCGGCAACACCACTCTGAAACCCAGGATCATCAGCATATCAAAGAAAAGTACGCATTCTGTCCAAATTGGGAAGCGCACCACCACGCCTTTCAAAGTTTTCCCCAAGAAAATTATCACTAATCCACTCAACATTCATTTCATTAAAACGATAAAGAGCTCGGTAGTCTTGCTCTAGAGATACCCGACGCACTCTGTAAAATTTTACAGCACGAATAGGTAAAACTCTGCCCTCACAAGATTGAACGTCTTTACTTGAGCAAGTTGTATCTACTAATGAGTAGATCGGTAATTTCTGGAGTACCTGCTCACATTTTGGAGGAAGTGCCTAGTTTTATTCACCTAAAAAGGTGAGTAGATACTCCAAGTCAATTGTCTAGTCGTCAACATGAGAAAGTGCTCCGAGCCTCCACTGAGCAAGTTCTTTTTATTCACATGAAACTGGAGTACGTACTCATTTTTTGGAGGAAAGAGCATTTGCTCAGCTTTATTCACTTCACCCATTGTCAGCTATGCCATCTTATAACTCAGTAAAATAAGGCAAAATAAGGATGCAACCTCGGAATAAAAATTTGCATACGTCTTTATTGTGATGGTATAAAACTTACCTCAAAATTCTCAAATTCTCATACCAAACATACAACGTTAAAAGAAATATTTCAAATTAATTTTAATTATATATTTATGTATTGATCCAATAAACAATTTATTAAAATTACAAAATATGAAATATTTTTTCCACCATCGATGATATATGTTGTAGTGGTTTCGTCTAGTTCAATATCAACAGAAGTCATGTTTTTATGTAGTGCTGATTTTGTTGTTTTTTCATGCCATTATTATCAAATAAAGATGTTGGATACGGGCTTAAATCATACTGTAGATAATATATTCATAGTAATATGGACGAAAAGTATTTCTTTTAATATTGTATGTTTGGTAAAAATAAAATAAGTATTATTTAGAGAATATATAATTTATAATTAATATCTATAAATATGGTATATTAAATCAAAATTAATAATAAAAATTTAATAATAATGATAATAATAATAACAGTATTAAGTAATAATAATAATAGTAAGTGAATAATTAACAATATAACTCATTTATTTATTGTATTCTACTGGCTGACCTCGCATTATCGTATATACAGGTAAGCGGTCCCCTACTCTTTGCGCTGTATCTCAAAAAGGGTTGAACGTACATAAAATTACTTCAGACAAAAGTTGAAGAAAATTTTCCGTTCTACAATTTCTTTAACTACCTTCAAAGTCATGTAGCGTAAGGGAAACGAGATATTTGCTAATAACTGATTTTCGTGACCTTTAAACTTAAATATCTTAAGTCGCGTACACGTGATTATATGAGACTTTTGAGGTAAGTTTTATACCATCAAAATAAAGACGTATGCAAATTTCTAGCTTATTATCTTTCATTCCGAGGTTGCATCCTTATTTTACCGGACTATTACTGTGTCAAATATGTTGTATAATTATAATGGTTTACCGTTGGAAATAAATAAATAAATACTAAAAAAAATGGAGGATCTACACTCTATGCCATATTGTTTACATATATTATGCGTTATTTTATAGGAGTATTGTATAACTATCGCATTAAATATTCTTTCCAACTTTAGATTATAATAATAGCAGTAAATATATTTTTCTGAGGAGAGTATACGATCAATATACGATGGCAGGGTTCAGTTGAATCACCAACTCAGCACGCCATTGTTATTCATAATCCTCATTTCCATATATACGTACCGGCTTTCAACTCTGTTTTCCGGTATAAATTTACGTTCAGCTCTGGTAAATTCAGCATTTTTCTGGTGTTTACCGAAAACTAAAAGAAATCACTAAGTTGTAAGTATATTGAGGTACATTATTTTATTGTAATATAATGATAAACATACTTATTCATTAACTGACCAAAACTAAGTATTGAGCACTTCTTGTTGGTATAGGAATTTGATATTGGGAAAATTAATCCTGTATATTTTTATTTTAAAGGCATTTTTGGTGATTTAAAAAGTTACAATTACATAAATTTCTGAAATTATGTATGAAAACATCATAAAGAATTATAAAAAAGTCACTATGAAGCATATTGCTTGTAAACGCATCATGTCGCTATATAAATATTTGAGGTATAATTCAGTCAAAAGATAATTTTGGTAGTTTATATCGCAAAGAATCTGGTTTTTGGAATTCCCTAAATAATAGTAGATTAAGTCAAACAACTCCTGGAAGTTTGCTCCCACACTGCATTACACTGAAAAGGTTTCTAATTACGATAAATATTAAATTATTAGATAATGTTAGAACCTGAGGGAGATCCACGAAGGCGTAGTTATAGGGGCAGGAGGTGTTGTGGTTGGTGAGGGTGACGGGAGAGAATAGTGTCTCGTAAGTGGATACTTGCCCAAGGTCCAGCAGGGCCGGAGCTAGGCTGAGAGGACAAGGGGGTGCTACCAGGGCCACCACCGGTAGTTCCAGGGGGGGACAAGGTGCAGGACCCACGGCCAGCTGCACGGAGAAACTGAGTAGTCCTGTCGCGGGATCCAAGTAATCAGAGCACTGCGTGGGGAAGTCTCTGCTGGATTGTTTGTAAAAATGGATTAAATCTATATTCCAAATACGAGTCTATAACTCCATATTCTAATTTACATACACCACATAAAGTACTCTATCGCAAGTAAAATATGTTTACTAAACTAAACATTAAGTTGCAAGTCCCTTCAATAAATGTAACTGCGACAATTGAGTTGTAAGTAATTTCCAACAAACGGTTGCAAAATTGGCAATACGTTATCAATAAATTGACAAATACATGTTTAAATTGACCTCCGACTTCAATAAAGCAGAATAAATATCAACAATGGCGTTAAATATATGGTAAAGTCTCAGTTAAGCTGTTAGATCAATTTCTTACAAGTAAGTATAATATTTTCTTACAAATGTAGAGTATTAATAAGTAAGTATGTTTAGTACATTAGTTTAATAAGCAATAAGAGGATATTATTTGAACACAGTTAATTACGGAATGATTACAATACTCAGCAACCAAGATTGAATGTTTGACAAAATATTTCTCCGATGTATTAATAATAAAAGATATGAGTACATCACGCCACGTATCGTGTAACAGGCTTCAATGACATTGCTTGCAAGATTTCGAGTTTACTCACAAGGACAGAACAGTATTGCCGCAAGGACAGCTTCAATATTGCAAAGTACTGAAATCGAAGATTCATGAAAAATTTTTAATCTATAAGTTATTTCTTTCTCGACTAATCGTGCGGATGGACAGACAGACATAAAAGACATGTTTCAGCCCCTCGAGTGATACGCTTCGATATCACTCAGCCACTAAACCCTAGTAGGCCAGGAGAAGCTCATGATCTAAGAGGTAATTTATCGAATAGGCGCTGGCAGTTGACAATAATAAAGTAATTAAAATTGCATTAATAAAATATCATGCAAATATGAATAGATGGTTACACCAATTATTGTTGTAGCTGTTTGATCAAATAAATAATATAAAGAAGATTAAATATTATTTTTAAATGTTATAGTTTTATTTTACAGGTTCAAAGTTTCTAATGTTCAAAAATAGATAACAACCCAACATTTAGAATAGTCTCATTTATGGTTAATGCAGCAGAGGCCGAGAAAATAACATTACAATATTCTATCACTTGTACAAGGATTTACTTGGAAATTCCGATTGCCTTTCAAAATGTCATAACGTTAATGTGTTAACATATAAAACAGTCTCGGCAAAGTTTATGTCCAGTTACGTAAGATTCGGTAAGTAATAACATCTAATGACTTATCTCATAAAATAAAAGTCGTCAAAAGGACCAAATTGTTACCTTACACATTCAGTTAGTCAAACGAGTAGATGAAGTTTTAATGTCTATTTGATGGCCAAAATTGTGATGCCAAGTTTTTTGTAGTTATAATCAAATTTGTGATAGAAACCAAGATTGTATTGAACATGTCAAGTGGTTTCTTTTCTGATCTGTAGGTATGAATGGGCGTGTAGTCTTAGACATGACACGCAAAGTAGTTCACATCCATGCTAACAATGGTGTAGTGGATGTAGTGGTACGTTCTTGCAAGCTATTACATTTACATAGCATTGCACTAAGCACGGAGAGGTTTGAACGCTAACTATAAACTCAATTGTGCACCTGATCAGACAATAAGAACATTATAATAAATATAGAAATAAATAAATAAAATTAACTAGCAGCTACTCATGGTTTTGCATGTGAGTTTCTATTGATTAAAAAAAACTTCATTAGCATATACTTTTTAAATGGCATAATAAACACTTCTGAAAATAAATTATAATCTATGACAAGTATTCTAATTTCTTTAAATTTAAAAAATAATGTCTTAGGGACCAGGATTGCAAGAATGAACCAGTTTTTGAGTACTAAGTAAAAACGCAAATTATTCTGCAATAGTTTTAGTAATGTAAGTAGCACTTAAAATACACATAACGTAGTCATAGGAATTATGCCATAATGTGTTGCTTCTACTCATTCCAAATCTGTTAAATTTTTATTTTTAGGTCACAAAAAATCCATTTAGATCACATTATTTCGTTTAATTACCTTCCAAAAATAATAATTATTGAATTAAGATTTCTAAGCTAGGGACTACTGCTAACTTTTATTATGATATTTTGATTGATATTGTCCACTTCAAGTTCAACAATTAACTCTTAGATTCATATTAAGCTATTCATAAGACAAGAGGAGTGTTATGTACTTTTCGAATAAATGTACGTTGAGAGACTGTGTCTATTCATGCTGCCAGTTATACTTACCTAGATGTACTTCTGATCTGAAGTAAATGTTACCTGAGAACGAGCCGGACAGTCAAAGTGGTAGCGGAACGTGCCTGTATCAAGGTCTGGGAGGGCAGTACCGCCACGTAAGGGGCCAGAGGGCGAGGCACCCGCGCATACACTGATGTGACGGCCCTGGCTGCGCTGTACACACTAAACTGTCCCTGCTGTACACCACCGAGGTAACACACCCTCAGGTCCAACACGATTGGTTTCACGCGAAAAACAGAGTCCTCCAATCTTCCACACACAATCAGATCCTGTGCAATACCATATAAATAGATATGAAGGGTGTGAAAAAGACCCGCAAGGGCTTGACAACTCCCGAACGAATAGTTAAAGCAATAAAAATTGGTACATCATTAATGCACTTATAAATGTACTTTTTTATATAACTACCATTTTTGCCATGCCAAAGGGATGGCCGGCAAGGTGTTGGAAGGAAGTCTTAGATGAGAGCATAGCTCAAAATGTACATAATTTTAAAATGTAATGTAATATGTACACCAAGTAAATTCCAAAGTCCAACCTAAAATAATAACTTTTTACTATAATAACTGATACCAGGTTTTTCCCTTTATCATTCAAATCTGTTAAAGAACCGCTTTATATTGATGAACATCTTGAGCTATTCTTACGTTAACTCCTATAGATCATCCTCTATGGGATGTGAGGTTAGTTGGCTAGTTCTTAAGCCCAGTATTAATTTAATAAGTTTACTTTTCTCAACCGATTTGAGCCAAGACAAGAGTATTGAACCAGTAAACACGAGCTCTATTATAAATGTATCAAACATTGAACAAGCGTAATTCTTTTAAGAGTGAACCTTTTGAGATCGGATTTGCAGCATTGCACTCTATTAGTAGATTAAAACGTATAAAAGACCTAATACATAAAGTAAAGACATGAGAATAGGTCATAATAAAGACCTTTATTATGATGTAGTACTCGACCTATGATATTATTTAAGATTTTCCTCTGACTCCTTGCTGGCCATAGCCTACCCCTGACATAAAAATTATAGTTACTTAAAAACGTAAATTTATAGGTGCAATAATGATGTACTAAGTCTTATTGCTTTACCTGTAATCGTTCAGGAATTATTAAGTCCTTTTGACACCTAGTACATCACACATTAAGTGGTTATTTTACATTTTCATTACATTCACAAGCAGTGTTTACCTACGTACATTATTTTCAAAATAATACAATACACGAATTTAAAACTCGTCTAAAATGAAAACACTGAGTTACTCTGAACATTCGATGCGACCCTCTCGTCAGACCTTAACCTTTCACCATACGAAGTAACGATTATTATTTGATCGTACGATGAACAAATGTCAGTAACCATTATTTGTTGCTAGCCTCTCGTCAGACCTTAACCTTTCACCATACGAAGTAACGATTATTATTTGATGGTACGATGAACAATTGTCAGTAACCATGGTTTGTTGCGAGCCTCTCGTCAGACCTTAACCTTTCACCATACGAAGTAACGATTAGTATTTGATGGTACGATGAACAATTGTCAGTAACCATTGTTTGTTGCGAGCCTCTCGTCAGACCTTAACCTTTCACCATACGAAGTAACGATTATTATTTGATGGTACGATGAACAATTGTCAGTAACCATTGTTTGTTGCGAGCCTCTCGTCAGACCTTAACCTTTCACCATACGAAGTAACGATTATTATTTGATCGTACGATGAACAATTGTCAGTAACCATTATTTGTTGCGAGCCTCTCGTCAGACCTTAACCTTTCACCATACGAAGTAACGATTATTATTTGATGGTACGATGAACAATTGTCAGTAACCATTGTTTGTTGCGAGCCTCTCGTCAGACCTTAACCTTTCACCATACGAAGTAACGATTATTATCTGATGGTACGATGAACAATTGTCAGTAACCATTATTTGTTGCGAGCCTCTCGTCAGACCTTAACCTTTCACCATACGAAGTAACGATTATTATTTGATGGTACGATGAACAATTTTGTCAGTAACCATTGTTTGTTGCGAGCCTCTCGTCAGACCTTAACCTTTCACCATACGAAGTAACGATTATTATTTGATGGTACGATGAACAATTTTGTCAGTAACCATTATTTGTTGCGAGCCTCTCATCAGACCTTAACCTTTCACCATACGAAGTAACGATTATTATTTGATGGTACGATGAACAAATGTCAGTAACCATTGTTTGTTGCGAGGCCGAGTTAGGTACCAAGTTTCGTAAACAGGCTTAGGACTACCTATTTTTTGCTTTTAAAGAATGAGTGATTATTAAGTCAGTCAGCGCTTCTTCCCAGACAAGTGTATGTTCATAATATCATAGAGTGTTACAATAGAACATACAATTCAGTGTGTCTATTGTGTGTGTGTGTGTGTGTGTGTGTGTGTGTGTGTGTGTGTTCTACAGTAGAGTCATTGTCGGCACTGAAGGCCCCTGTACTTCGGTAAAATTTAGACACCGATATCATTAATAAATAATAAAGAATACACATTCCAACAAAGTGGTTAGTACTGAAAAATTACAAATTTTTGTTTTAAACATTTGGTTGCTCAACTGAGGGTAAAATTATAGGTTTATGCTCTAATAGAGCAATGTATTTTATTAACTACCATTTACTTAATATTGAGAATTATGGGTGTCTACAGGAAACAGTATTAAGTAAATTCACTTAGCAGGAAGTAGTAATATATTTATCGAAATGTTTTTTTTAGTTTCTATAAATTTATAAATGACTGTGAATCATGTCAAAATATTTTCAATGTTGTATGAAGCCTCCTTTTCTGAAATACAGAAGTTCCTTTTAAGACCTACAATACAACTCTGAACTAAGATACTATGGAACACTGTTCTTAACGCCATCCAACGGTTAGACCTAGGATACGCTATTGGACAGTCATGTGCTATTGGGGGAAATAGCACATGACTGGTTTTATGTTAGTAACCTCAGTCAGATGGCTGTGTTTGAATTGTATTTTATTTGGGCTTTATCATAGGGTTGTTTGGTTGTCTGACATCCCACTCAATCTTATTAAAAGAATCCTTCAATGTCATATTCCTTTTACCATATCATCGAATAAACAAAACGTGTAAAACACTTACATAATTGACTCATTAAGAAATACGCGACCTTCCTCGATTATGGTAGGCTCATGTAGTCTACACTACATGGTAACTTTAACTTGGAGAGCACGTCTCCCAAGTCGGGTGCTAAGCCTGGGACAGACTTGACGGAAACCGTGATCTGACGCTTGTGCTTTCTAACTACACGCTTACACAGCTATCACGGTTGATGCGATGGGTTATCAACATTCTCGCCTTCAAACGTAAACTTGAACTTGGAGAACACTTCTACCAAGCCGGGTGCTAAGCCTGGAACAGACTTAACGGGCATCGTGATCTGAGACTTGTGAATATTGTACTCTCTAACATTGTGCAACTCTAACTACACGCTTATACAGCTATCATGGTTGATGATTGTTACCTGCGAAGGGTTACCAACATTCTCGCCTTCAACCATAATCTTGAACTTGGAGAACACTTCTCCCAAGACGGGTGCTAAGCCCGGGAAAACGTGACGGGCACCGTGATCTGAGACTTGTGAATATTGTACTCTCTAACATTGTGCAACTCTAACAGCACGCTTATACAGCTATCATGGTTGATGGTTGTTACCTGCGATGGGTTATCAACATTTTTGCCTTCAAACGTGAAATTGAACTTGGAGAACACTTCTCCCAAGCCGGGTGCTAAGCCTGGGACAAACGTGACGGGCACCGTGATCTGAGACTTGGGCGGTAGCCAGGTGGGTTGCCAGATGGAAACTCGGAACACGTCGAACACGTTTCTCAAAGCGATGTCCACCATTTCCTCGCCTATGCGAGCCGCGTCCGATGTCAAACTGAGGCTGGATCCTCGCTGAGATGTCACGTCTGCAGCAACGGTTATGGATTGTATTATCGAAGTTACCATCTAACAACAAGGGATGTACAGGTCCCTCCAATATATTTAGGGCTTAGTGTGTAAGGTCCGCAAGTCAACATTAGGAACCCCGTTGTGCCAAATAAAAAATACATAACAAGTAATCCTACAATGGGGACAATAAAATGTTCCTATAAAATTGAGTTTGTTGTTTCGTGTATTGTTTCAAAATTAACTTGGCATTAAAATTGTATAAAGAAGTTTACTCATTACTTTACGCTATTTAAACTGAAAATGATACACTTATTTAATTTTTTTAATTCTGTCACAACCAAAATCTGAAAAACGTATTCTACACAAGACTGATTCTTATATTTTATTAATATTTAAATTGTAAACACGTATATCTGAAACCAATGACACGCAAAACAACTGACACTAATTGTGTGTGTGTACCTTATTTATTGTTTTGTATAAAACAGGAAATTATTAGTTCGAATTAAGTACACAGTTAGTAGTAACAATACCATCTTAATTCACTGTATTAACCGTTTTAATGGTATCAGAAAGAAGGGAATTATTAAATTAAATAAATTTTTATTTACGTATCGTTAGTAAAGTAGACATTCTTCCTCCCACTTTCAATAAAATTACGTGATATTTCTCCTAATTCACGTGACTCTCCTTGATTTCCTATTACTAAAATATTAGTAGCCTATAAAAGTAAACTTAGGTATTTTTCAATATTAATTATATTTCATGTCGTTCTACAGCCCCATATATATATATATATATATATATATATATATATATATATATATATATATATATACGGGTGTCCCAAAAGTCCCACCTCCCCCCCCCTTTGAATTAAGACTTTATTTTTGCCAAGGAGTAAATGGGGGCCATTTGAGCAATTACTTTGAGCTTAAAAAAGGTAGAGGTAAGATTTCAACATGAAGTTTAATTATTTTAAGTTTAATTTAGCACTACTTAGTATTAAGAATAAGTCTGAACAGATGAGTTCCGAAAATAGTGTTTATTAGCGTGACTTTTCAATAAAACTTTGACAAGCCGTTGTTTCGTACTGGATTGAGATAGAGACCTCTACTCTGTGACATTGTTCTTCTTTTATAAAGAACTTTAAAATGAAGTTTCATTTGATGGGGGTTTGCATTTTAAAATGTTGACTTGACCCCCCAACCCCCATTATGGGTTGAGGGGTTAAGTTCTCATGTAGCGCAAAAATCTTAATTTGTCATTATACAGGGTGATTCAAAACTAAACGGCAATCTCTCGGGAGCTTATTCTATAGCTAAAAACAAGTAAAAAAGTTCATATAACCATATGCCCGGAAACGCTTCGTTAGCGAGTTACGCCTAGCGAAAGATTTCGCCCGGATTTCAGAACCCTTGGTGAAGTCAGGCCGTATAAAAATGGTAAAGGTAGTTACAAAGATACAAATACGATTGTTTTTTATATTTTTATATCTGGAAAATTTATTTAAATTCGTCCCAGAGCTGTAAATGCAATACTTTCAGAGATATCTTACGTAAAACACAAGAATTGGTGCAAAGAAATAACACATTTTTGTGTTTAACGTAAGATTACTTCCATAAATGTTAAATAAAGGCCATTTTTTTCTTAAACAGATTTGTAGAACATTTAATTCTGAAAAGATTCATGTGAATTACTTAGGGAAAAATTAATAATAGGTATTGAAATTTAGCTTTATTTAAAAATAAAACAGACGCACAAAAATGCATATTCTTATCTGCATAAAATATTAACTAATGTTTAGGTTGTGAGTAACAGCTGATCATTTATTCTAGACTGAACATTAACATAAAATGTATTTACCTTTATAAAACTGTAATAATCACCTATAATAGTTGCTCAAAGTGTCCTCCGTTGTTAGCAATGCACGTTTTCGCACGACGAATCCACTCTTTTCTAGCGCGTTTTATAACGTTTGGAGCATTCTTGATAGTTTCTGCCGCCTCTGTAATGCGATTACGTAACTCCTCTATGGTGTTAATCCGTTTTTAATAAACAATTGACTTCATCCAACCCCATAAGAAAAAGTCTGCTGGCGTGAGGTCAGGAGAACGTGGTGGCCATTTTACTGGTCCATTTCGACCAATCCATTGTCTACCGTATGTATCATTTAAATAATTTTTCACATCATTAGAAAAATGTGGAGGTGCTCCGTTGTGCATAAACCATGCATTTATTCTGTTTTGAACAGGAATATCTTCCAAGTGGGTAGGCAGGTTTGTTCTTAAAAAAATTAAGTACGCTACTCCATTAAGTCGATTAGGGAGGAAAAATGGACCAATCAAATTATCACCCAGAACACCAAGCCATACATTGACTGAAAATGTATGTTGAAAATGCCTCGTCGCAGTTTCATGTGGGTTGTCGTACGCCCAAGTATGGGTATTACGAAAATTTACAATTCCATTTCTAGTAAAACAGGATTCATCAGTAACAAGAATACGCCGAAGAAAATACTGATGTCGTAAACAATTTCTTCTTAACCAGCGGCAGAACATCTTCCGTTTATTAAGATCTTGCGGTAATAAGTCTTGAACACGTGTTATATGGAATGGGTACAACTGTGCTTCATGAAGTGTCCGCCATGCGCTTGACTGGCAAATATTTAACTGACGTGATAATCGTCTGGTGCTTATGGTTGGTGATAATTCTACAGCATTTATTATTGCTTGTTCATTATTATAGTTCCTTGCGCTACGTTGACGACCTATTTATCTATTCGCTTCGGTTTAAAGCTACCAGTTTCTCTAAGTCGTCTCTCCACAGCTTCAAATGTTTTGCGATCAGGTGTTCTTCGATGTGGAAAAGTATCACGATATTCCTGAACTGCAGCTAAACCATTCTTGTTAACTTTGCCGTAAATCAGTATCATGTCCGTATACTTTTCAAACGAATACATACCATTTACATTATCTGCCATTATTTACTAAGATAATTACATACACTTTTATAAAAATATTTAATAAAATATTTTAAAAATAAATATTTAATAAAATATTTTATACACTTGTATAAAATATTTCCAAATAATCACAGGATCTCACAAAATACAATCTTCACACGCCACAATAAAAAAACCTCCATAAAGGTTATTCAAATATTACTTCATGAACTTAATTGTTGATCAGCTGATATTGCCAACCTTTGCAAAGAAAATATGACGATAAAAAGTGTTGAATAAATGATCAGCTGTTACTCACAACCTAAACATTAGTTAATATTTTATGCAGCTAAGAATATGCATTTTTGTGCGTCTGTTTTATTTTTAAATAAAGCTAAATTTCAATACCTATTATTAATTTTTTTCCCTAAGTAATTCACATGAATCTTTTCAGAATTAAATGTTCTACAAATCTGTTTAAGAAAAAAATGACCTTTATTTAACATTTATGGAAGTAATCTTACGTTAAACACAAAAATGTGTTATTTCTTTGCACCAATTCTTGTGTTTTACGTAAGATATCTCTGAAAGTATTGCATTTACAGCTCTGGGACGAATTTTAATAAATTTTTCAGATATAAAAATATAAAAAACAATCGTATTTGTATCTTTGTAACTACCTTTACCATTTTTATACGGCATGACTTCACCAAGGGTTCTGAAATCCGGGCGAAATCTTTCGCTAGGCGTAACTCGCTAACGAAGCGTTTCCGGGCATATGGTTATATGAACTTTTTTACTTGATTTTAGCTATAGAATAAGCTCTCGAGAGATTGCCGTTTAGTTTTGAATCACCCTGTATAACTACCCCCAAAGGATATTGGTTTGTTTAATTACGTTCGAAAGTTATAAGGGGGGGGGGCACTCGGTATATATATATATATATATATATATATATATATATATATATATATATATCCAAGACAGACATGCTATTAAAGAAATATTAGTGAGTTCATGGTTCATTAAATTTTATTTTTAAATTGATACTAAATCAGCATATATAATAAGCAATATTAAGCCATTATCTTATTTTAGAAAATATAGCATATTGCAGGATAAACAATTGCTTAAGCTGGAATCAATTATATAATGATTAATTCCACAATCACTTTACCGTCCAATGGTTGAAAAGGAAATCTTTCACTTCAAAGGCAAATGGCTTTATTTGTATCATACTGTACAAAAAGGTAAATTTATGGCCAAATTCAACGTTTTTGGTGCTTTTTATTTAAACCAAATCTTTTAAATTTAAAATTAATGTTTTATAACATTTAACTTATTGGTCCGTTATTTAAATGTTGCAAAATTATATCTGGTCTAGTATATCAATGAGAAGTTTAAACGATGATAATCCAACCATTACAAAACATTGATTTACAGTTCTTATGTATTTCTGTATACAGTATTTAAATCCGCTTTGAAAGATAGATAAATAAATAAAGTTAAATTTACTTATTGTGAAAGACAAAACCTAATTTTTCCACTGGAAGAATTATGAAGCATTTTTCCGTAAAAATTAAACATATCTGACGTAAATAATAAGTATTTATAATTACAAACTAATACTAGCAGTTACCAAACTACTTACATAGCGAATTACTAAATAACATTAACTAAATAACAGGTACGTCAATAGGCCCATCCTTTCTATTTCATAGTAAACACTCCAGTATAATATACTCTGTTATAATAAATCCAATATAAAATTATCAATTTCAGAATATTTGGACATTAAGTTTAAAGTTTTGGAGCCCTGAAGTCGGAGAGTAAAATACTCTTTAGAGTCCCAAAATACTTCTCAAGAACACTCCATATTATTTAAATACATCACTCTAACTATTTCAGTAACACTTTTAAATATTTGAAGTCAGGGCGAATACGAAGTCTGACGTGATAGTGTTAGTGAAAACACTTACCATGTAATGTGATGGAGCCGTATAATAATGTTGCATCGGAAGTATACTGTATATTTTAAAGATACATATTACTTCATTGTTCATTTTCAAGAGGTTAAAAAGTTATGCAAAATTGCCAATGGCTCCTGTGCGGATTTAGTGCTTAAAGTAATTTTTGGTTCGAATCAATTATATTTGACAAGCCATGGTAGAGTTCACCTTGTTATCACGATTAAAAATATTTATACACACTCAGACTGAGAAGTCTACTATAGTCAAAAAGTGTCTACTTTCGTGACTTGTAATCTTCTTCCGACCTAAGCTAATTCCCATGTCCAATTAGAATTTACCCCAAATCAAAAAAACCCCTTAAACATACGTTATCATGAAGTCTAATTTGATTGTTTTGGGACGTGGGGAAGTTCGAAAAAATATAGCTTAGTTTTCCTATGAGCTGCAACACTATTTCTACCTATATTAGTGGTTGATCTGCATGAAAATGTGTAAGTTTTCCCGTTGAGAACATTAGACAAGTATGTGTCAGATTTCATCTTTGTAGAACATCGGGAAGTTGAAAAACTAAAATATAATTTTTAGGGTTTAAAATCAATTCCTAGTTGATATTCATGAAAGCACTTTTTGTTTAGTCATTGAGGTACGTGTCAAAATCCATCTTTTCTTGACATGAGAAAAAAATACAGTTCTGGAGGTTGAAATCTGATTTCAACCCCATGGGTGGTTTATCTTCATAAACCGTCTAGTGAACTCTGTTTGCTAACCGGTGGGTGGTTGATCTACATTAAAACTTTTAATTTTTCCTGGTGAAAGTATAAGACTCTGTGTGTCAATTTCGTCGTTACAGGACGACGGAATGTTGGACCACAAATATACAGCCAAGTTATTTTAGGAGTCCGACTCTATTTGATACCCAGTGGGTGGTTGATCTATATGAAAAATGTTAATTTTTCAGTTGAGAGCATAATACACGTGTGTGTGTGTGTGTGTGTGTGTGTGTGTGTGTGTGTGTGTGTGTGTGTGTGTGTGTGTGTGTGTGTGTGTGTGTGTGTGTGTGTGTGTGTGTGCGCGCGCGCGCGCGCGCGCGCGTGTCAAATTTAATTCTTGGAGCATATTGGGAAATTAAAAAGCAAAAATATAGCCTAGTTATTTTAGGAGTGGACTCTGTTTGATAACCAATGGGCGGTTGATCTACAGTAAAGGTTTTAACTTTTTCTGGTGAGAGTTGAAAAAAGAATATACAGCCTTTTAGTGCTGTTGCCATTTTAGCACGTATGGATGATTGATTTTCGTGAAAACAATATTGTTGTTCTGTTGAGGCACATTAATTTATGTCCATTTATAGTACATCGGAAAGATGAAAAAATGTAGTTTTCTTGGGATTACAACCCCCACGTATGTTTCATTTTTATGAAAATGCTATAGTTTCTCTATTTCACTCAAGATGCATAATTGTGCCATATTTCAATTAGTGATAAGAGAATGAGAAGCATATGAAAGCAATACATCTCTGACTCTGAACAAGTAAACAATAGTAGATTACATACAGCTGACCTGATATACGGCTGACGCAAAGTCAATCCACGAGCGCGCGTCATTTCGTTGTCTGTTTTGTTTATGGTGACATCATAATTCAAATTCGTACTGTATCATATTTTCTTGATATAACCTGCCTTTCATAATACGCTTCTCACAGTTTTACCACTACTGGCCTTTATTTTCATTTTAAAAACTTTTAACTTTAAAAAAATGTTTAATAAAAACGGTCTTTCAGTCTTTCTTCAAATTTTTATATCATCCTGAGGGTTATAAATAATAGAGAGAGTAATCAAAGTAGAGAGTTCTGCCACTGAAAGCATGACCCCGCTTTCTGAAACTTCATGGATAATACAAATCAAAGTAGGGTTCCATAGCTTTCAAGAACCATTTCCATAACAATTACACGCAATTTCAAGCTTCACATACGTAAACCAAGATGCAGATTACTTTAAAAATTAATTACTAGTGTTGAATATATTAGTGTGACGCATCCAACATGTTTATAATAAAATAAACTTAAAGATTCTCATGTCTAAATTGGATGTTCATTTATGTATTGTACCAATAAAGAACTTATAGGTATACGAAGTCCTCAGAATATTCTTTAAAAGAAGAAGCAATAATAGGCAAACACCAATCTAAAAAGGTAACTTTGGGAAATCTGTTAGAATTAAGAGTACTTAAACCAAAAACAAAAAAATGCATGAATTTTATTCTTAAGTTTTACCTTTAGAAAAAATATTGTAACGTGAGAACGAGATTGTTAAAGAGCAAACACAGTCCTAGTGGTAACTGATGATGTCGATGCGTTCTTTAGAATACTTAGGTCAAATATACTATAATAAATAATAAATTAAAAGAGAATAAATAACATAACAAGTTACTATCACACTATAGCCCATCATCCGACTTCAAAACCATTTCATATTTGGTTCGTAATTAATTACACTATTGTAATTGTCAATATTGTACGGCCAGTCGCAAATCTCATTAGCGCAAGCGTTAGCTCGTACAACTTGGAACTAACCGTAGTTATAACTATATTATTAGTAACAAAATGTGAACATTATCTACCAATTTTGCATATATAAAAAAATGTTACAAAAGAGAAACCTCCATTACCTTAGTTGCCAATTAAATACTTGGATATAACAAATGTTGGTACCTATCATGTTTAAAGTATGTATTTAAAGTAACAATATATTTTTTTTAATTTGTGTTTTAAACATTTAACAATGTAACTTCCATAGTCATAAACAGCTAATGATGTAAATTGGCTTTGTAAGAAACTCATTTGAAATTGACTTGAAAATTAGACTATAAAATGTTATGTTATTCATTCAAACATCCAATATTTCTTTTGATAATTTTTTATATACCACTCTTTTTTCTCGTATTAAAACTAATTGATACTGCCAGTTTTGTCTTGTTCATAACTTTATGAAATTACATGTAAATCTGTATAAAGAGTAACAGTTCCTGAAGGGTTGGCCGTAGAATATTCTATACTAAACAAAGTTCTGTCAAGCTAAGGCAGCAACGTCTTTGCGAGGACGAGAAACGTGTGAATATATGTAGCCTAGATGGGCAGTGTTAGAAGGTATAACATTACCGGCATCATTGTCTTGCTGACCGCTGACTTGAGTGGTTCTTGTTTCGTCAGCATAATCATTGACACTCAGCCAGCGCACCTCACAGCCCAGGCTGCCTGTGTTCGAGATCTCCAGCTGTTTGGTCAGCACCTTTGGGCTCCAGAACACCTGCGAACCGAACCTGTCTAATCTTATTTTCTTTACAACAGCCATTTTAGGAATGTCTTTAAAATTTCTGTATAAGAGGTATAATAACATTATTTATAGACTTGGATCTGAATAATATCCCATTGGTATAACCTGGCATATTAGACCAGGTTCGGTCTAATATGCCATTTCCAATGGCATACTAGTCTGTGAATATAATTGACAAATAATATCCGATATCCAAAACCACAAAATAATTTCAAATCTATGGCTTCCGAATAGTTGGGACAGTTAACCCCGTCCCCCAACGGTGGAGGAATAGGTGCTCACCTGATATAGGATGTGCTAAGGGAAGGTTTAGCTCTCGGCGTCAGCACTTCTACTCCCACACTGAGCTGACTCCTGGCTGAGTCATCTCTGCAGAACAGCAGTCGCACCTCCACCCTTGTATCCTCCACGTCATCCAGAGCTTCCAGAGTCAGCAACAGAGTCCAGCCATTGCCAGTTCTAGCTCTACTGGAGCCCTCCAACTCCACCTGGCCACCAGATTTTGTACTTATTATAGTCAGATGATATTTGAGAAGGTACTGCCCACCAGCTGATATTACGTGATCTGGTCAGTACCTAGCCTGCATGATCTGCTTTATTTCAATGTTGTCTGCAATATATATATATATATATATATATATATATATATATATATATATATATTTGTTTACGGTAACAGCTGACGATATTTGTCATATACATAAAACTTGCTTTAGTGTTAGGCGGAGGGTGTAGACGTGGGATTCAAACCCACCAGTCACCATCGGGTAATTTTCATACACGTCAGAGTACGGCATCTTTCAAGGCAAATAGTGTTTAAAAGATATTTGTACCTGGGACAGAGGCATTTATTAAATACGGTAGGATAGGGGTAATGGTGGACAGTGGTTGTTTAAAGGCAGCAAATCGAAGTGGTTAAATATTTATCTGTTATCTTACCATGTGGTAGTTATGTAATCGATAAAGTTCGGTTTTCTAAATCGGTAAAAAATACAATTTGAGGGCTTTAATTGGAAATAATAAAGTTCCTTTAGCGCATAATATGATTGTTTAAGGCAATAAGTAGGGCAATTCTAAGCTATTGACATAACAGACTGAAAATGTCCTCAAGTGGTTTAGTAACAGAATTTTCCATCTGCTAAATAATACTCCTAAGTACGTTTTGTATTTAGAAACCCGTAGTGAATAGGTACATTGTTAAATACGCTACGTTCAGCAGTACAAAGTGTTATCTCTTCCTCCAGTTAGGCTATCACATATCTATACTGTCACGTACATTTGGCAAAAGTTATAAAAACAAAGCAATACCGGTTCAGAGAATGGAGGGTCGAGAAACGGGCTGTAACATTGAGCTGAGTGGAGGACAGGCAACAACACAAAAACAATAAATTGATT
Source organism: Homalodisca vitripennis (assembly GCF_021130785.1). Lineage (NCBI taxonomy): Eukaryota > Metazoa > Arthropoda > Insecta > Hemiptera > Cicadellidae > Homalodisca > Homalodisca vitripennis. The sequence goes on along the minus strand of NC_060211.1, from coordinate 2,354,008 downwards.
TTGCTTAGCAAGCTCGAGGAATGCGACTTCTCCTAAACTGTACTGAGCTCTTGACTTTCATCTCGTCTCAGTTCCTTACTTCATGATAACCCGGATAGTTATCATAAAATTGGTAGTTAGAAACCGAGGAGAATTTATAAATATAAATTGTAAACCTCGGGGAAGGGATAAAACACTTATGAAACTTGCGAGAAAATTAGACCAATTCGTATTGATTTTCCAAAATATCCGGGTCTAGGTAGTATTAGGACTTACTGGCGTATTAAAAAGGAATTGAATGGAGAGGATTTTTATTATGGTTAAACGGTCAGGATTGACGAAACAAAATATACGAAACTTCCTTGGGCGTATACGTATACATTTATTAATTTAATTTTTAGAATTATGTAACTAAGGCAAATATTAGAGTCGCTTAACAAAATTACTGAACAGCCACTGCAGTTTCTAAATTTTAATTGTTCTGTATCTAGATTTATTACTGCGTGATGTTACAATTACTTGTTCTTTATGGTTTTATTACAAAATTATTCATATAATTTAGTATACTTATTTATAATAGTATGTATTTAATTCAAATACGATAGTTTTAGTTAGGATATGAGTTGAATCAAATTATATTTTAACGACACAATTATAAGCATTTTCTTATGTGAATAGTAAAGAGTAGTATACTTTGGCCGTTCCTGGGACAAAGCACCCGAGACCGGTTCTGGGACAAACCGTGTGAGACCGAGTCTGGGACAGAATTGTTAGAGAGCGACTAAGAGTGTGAGTATGGGTAGTCAGAACCGCGCCGCGCGAATCACCACGCATGTCATCGCTGTCCCGCCACCGCGCAGACACCACGCGTTGTTACTGTAAGTATACAAGCAATCGGCACGCGCCTCGTCATCGCCGCGCCGCGAGACTGCTGAACCGTCACCACCACCACGCCGTGTGAGACACCGCGTGTTGTTTCTATAAGTATATACAAACAATCGGTACGCGCCTCGTCACTGTCCAGTCACCGCCGCGCCGCCCGAGACACCGCACCTTACTCATCCCACTCACCCACCTTCTTCCTACTCCTCTTCCTTTCATAGTCAAATGTATTAATAATGCTATCATCCCTCCTTCCACTCATCCCACCCTCTTCCTACTCCTCTTCCTATTCTCATCCATCCATACCTCATCCTTTTCCATCGTCAATCGCCCATACAATAAGAGAGTAGCGAGCTCTATAATAATGGCGTTTTCTCCTACTAGCAAGCAAACAGCATTTCTCAATGCTACGGATGGTCTTCGAAGATCATCAGTCAAGAAATGTCCGAATTGTGGAGAAGAGGGTTACTGCATCTAACCTATCCCGCCACCAAAAAACAAAGAAGTGTATCCATACCTCTTCCTTTTCCATCGTCAATCGCCCATACAGTAAGAGAGTAGCCAGCTTTGTAATAATGGCGTTTTCTCCTGCTAGCAAGCAAACAGCATTTCTCAATGCTACGGATGGTCTTCGAAGATCATCAGTGAAGAAATGTCCGAATTGTGGAGCAGAGGTTACTGCATCTAACCTATCTCGCCACCAAAAAACAAAGAAGTGTATGTCAGCGTCAAATCCACCAGCTTATGCTTCTTCTAACGGATTCAATGAAAAACCTCCTTCGATGAAACAAGTATGTTCAAGGTGTGGTGCTGAAGTCAGGAACTCCTCCATGTCCCGCCATAAAAAAACAAAGAAATGCATGTCCACGTTAGACAGACAAACTCCGGATTTTGATATGTCTATGTTGGAAAACTACGCTGATGCTGTGAGTGACAATCAATTCCAGAACGTGATTGCTGATTTTGATATGTCTATGTTGCCAGAGTCCTATTCAAATCTCAGACCTGAAGAACAAGACGCGATTGCTGATTTTGATATGTCTATGTTGCCAGAGTCCTATTCAAATCTCAGACCTGAAGAACAAGACGCGATTGCTGATTTTGATTTGTCTATGTTAGACACTCCAGATTTCTATTCCAAAATTAGAACTATAATTGGTCCATCTACAGCTGACGCTCCAAAGTTTGAACCACCAGTAAAAAGGATACACCCCGATTCATTGAAAATTAAATCAATACTTGGTCCACCACCATTTGAAGTTCCGGATAAGTCAGACTATTCACTGCATATACCATATAGTCCTGTATACCATTCACCACTACATATCCCAGAGAGTCCAACATACAACGTGCTTAGTCCGACCGATGTACGTGCTCAAATAAAACCCCAAAAGAAACCATGTCCAAAATGCAGTAAGGAAATAACGGTTTCCAACATGGCTCGGCACCAAAAATCTCAGAAATGTGCCAGAAACCAGCATGGTATGACATATAACGAACGTCTGAAAAAGATGGAAATCAAACCAGCTCCTAAAAGTAAAATGTGTTGGATTTGTGAAACACCAATAGAGTCATCCAACTGGAACCGTCACAAACAATCGAAACGCCATATCCGTTTGTCAGCACTTCATGAAGGTCCTCGATACAGGAGTGAAATATTACCCATTACGAGACTGACACCAAGACTGCCGGCACCCACTCCAGACATCAACATGCTGGTAAAGAAATACCCAAAACGACCAAGGGAAGTCAAACAAGTACCGAAGGTCAATACAAACGACATAGCTCTTGAAGCGATGATCCGAAAACCGACTAGACCACAAAAGATTCCTACAGGTGTGAAAAAGATTATTAGTAAGACACCGACTAGTACAATTAATAGTGAGAATTCTATTAGCCCTACTATGAAAGAGAGACAGCTTCTTTCTGAAACAGGATCACCTTCAACACCTCATCTGGTTCCAGTACGTACTCCAGAGGAGTCACAGACAATACTTTATGAAATATCAGAAGTCCAGTCGGCATTCACGGGAAGATTGAAAACGTATGTGATTATGAACAAACGTGGGATCAAAGATCCAAAAATGTTTCTTGGGATATGCAAACCACTCGTTGTTGAAAAACTTCAGGAAGCTGTAAAAGAAAAAAAATCTTAAGGTAAACATGGTTTATCATGCTGAATTCAAGAAAATGATAAACGATGTGGAGGTGACTCAAGTCATGAACTTTAAAACAAAAAATGAAATTCTTTACTCGACAACGCCTCTGTCTGACTATTATAACTCAGCAAAACTTAAGATGTTGGTTGAGATGGAGGAGTTTGAGGCAAACGGTTCTCAATGGTCACTAAAAAGTTTGAAAGACTTGGAGATCAGAGTCAACCGATACGTTCCTTTTCACGGATCCAGCTATGTGGTTCTACCAAAACAGATTCAATCCAAAAAGGCTGTTATTAATGTAAAAAACGAAGATCAGAAATGTTTTATGTGGTCTATTCTGGCAGCTTTACATCCAGTTAAGGTTCATCCAGAAAGAATCAGCAATTACGAACCTTTCAAACGAGAGCTGCTTCATGCACTAGCAACTTGCGAATGCCCCATGAAACTTGATGATATAGCAAAGTTTGAAAGACGTAGTGGAATTTCTGTTAATGTCTATGCTTATGATGACAAGTTCGATATATTCCCGCTGAGAATAACTGATAACGAAATGGAAAAACATGTTAATCTACTGTTTATCAGAGAAAAAACAAACACTCACTACTGCTGGATCAAAGATATGTCCCGTTTGGTTAGTTCAAAGATCTCACGAAATGGACATAAGATGTGGGTATGCAATAGGTGTTTGCAACACTTTACGAGAGAGGATTTACTCATCAAGCATAGAGAAGACTGTAACACACACGATGCTGTGAAATTGGAACTACCAGAGCCAGGAACTGTAATTAGATTTAAAGATTTCAATTGCTCAATGAGAGTGCCCTTTGTGTATTACGCAGACTTTGAATGCTGTCTAGCACCTATTTCAACATGTCAACCGTGTAAAGTGGATTGTAATGGTAATCATCAGTCGTTCACTATTAAATATTAGAAACATAATGCCATTTCCTTCTGTATGTATGGGGTGTCAGAGGACGGCTTTTCCAAACCACCGATTAAATACTTTGGAGACGATGCTGCACATGTATTTGTAAAATAATTGATTGAGGAGTCGATAAGGATTAATGAACTTTACAAGAGTGAAGCAATAGTCCCCATGCAGTTGATGACAAAAGAGCAACAGGAAATGTTTGAATCTACTACTACGTGTCATATCTGTGGAAATTGTCTTGGTGATGATCGTGTTAGAGACCATAACCATTTGACGGGTTTGTTTAGAGGAGCAGCTCACAACAAGTGTAACATCAATTTCAAAAAACCTAGGTTCATTCCTGTTTTCATTCATAATTTAGCAGGTTACGACACTCACCTATTCATTAAAGAGTTTGGTAAGTTCCAAAATCGCATATCATTGATACCCAACAACGAGGAGCGGTACATTTCCTTTACGGTCAGTGTGGAAGGTGGAATTGAACTACGATTCATCGATTCATTCAAGTTCATGTCACAAAGTCTCGATAGGTTGGCAAAGAATCTGACTAGATCTCAATTCAAACACATCGCAACATATTACAATGGTAAGGACCTCAATTTATTGCTACGAAAAGGAGTGTACCCTTACGACTACATGGACAGTATAGAAAAATATAGTGAAACATCACTACCTAGTCAAGAAGAATTTTACAATAGACTGAATAAACAACACATAACAAATGAAGATTACAAACATGCGTGCGATGTATGGACCGCCTTTAACATTCAGAACATGAAAGAATATACAATGCTATATAACGAAACCGATGTCTTGCTGCTTGCAGATGTTATGGAGAACTTCAGGGATGTATGTCTCAATACATACAAATTAGATCCTGCATGGTATTTCACAGCACCTGGGTTGGCTTGGAACGCAATGCTAAAAATTACAAAAGTCGAACTGTCCCTATTGACTGACATCGATATAGTACTCATGGTTGAAAAGGGTATTCGTGGTGGTATTTCACAGTGTTCTCATCGATATGCGAAGGTAAACAATCCCTACATGAAAGACTACGACAAATCGAAACCAAACAACTACCTCATGTACTTGGATGCAAACAATCTGTATGGGTGGGCAATGTCTGTAAAACTACCATATGCAAACTTTCAGTGGAGCAGTACAGACATCGATGTAATGAAAGTTAGTGACGATTCACCCACAGGCTACATATTAGAAGTTGATTTGGAATATCCTGAAGAACTACACGACGTACACTCTGATCTACCTCTCGCTCCAGAACGTAGAGTCCCACCAGGATCGAAAATGGCAAAGCTTCTGACAACTCTCTACGGCAAACAAAAGTATGTCGTACACTACAAAAATTTAAAGCTTTATTTGAGTCTGGGTATGAAACTAAAACATGTTCATAGAATTCTTAGTTTCAGTCAAAGCAATTTGTTGCAACCGTACATTAATCTGAATACCATGGAGCGTACAAAGGCGAAAAATGATTTTGAGAAAGACTTTTTCAAACTTATGAACAATTCAGTTTTTGGAAAAACTATGGAAAATATGAGAAATCGTGTGGACATTCGTTTGGGTACTAAGTTCAAATTAGTGGAAAGATGGGTTAGCAAACCGAACTTTAAGAGTCGAACCATCTTTACAGAAAACCTAGTTGCTGTACATTTTAGTAAGAAAAAACTTTTGTTAAATAAACCTATTTACGTAGGTATGAGTATTCTAGACATATCAAAGACACTGATGTATGATTTCCACTACAATGTAATGAAAGAGAAGTATGGATCTAATATAAAAATGGTGTACACCGATACCGATTCCCTGATATATGACATCAAAACGAAAAACTTCTATGAAGACATGAAACATTTAATTGGATTATTTGATACAAGTGACTACCCAAACCCCAACCAATATGGGCTTCCCCACGTAAACAAAAAAGTTCTGGGTAAAATGAAAGATGAACTTAATGGTCGAATCATGCGAGAGTTTGTAGGACTACGATCCAAGATGTATGCGAGCAATATAGAAGACAACCATTTCATAAAGAGGTCTAAGAGCGTGAAAAAAGCTGTAGTTGAAAATGAAATTACCTTTAGCAACTATAAAGACTGTTTGTTTAGTAACATCGAGCACTACAAAACGATGAATACAATTCGGAGTCAAGCACACAATCTCTACAGTGTAGAACACCATAAAGTGGTACTTTCATCAAAGGACGACAAGCGTTTCGTACTCGAAGACAATATCCGAACCCTAGCATGGGGTCATCATAGAATATGCGAAAACTGTTAAATTGTAAATTTATGTAAGAGAACATACTATGGAAATTCAAGTGTATTGCAGAGAGAAATTCGAAGACCAATTTTTACCTAGACCGTTACGGTGTCTTATTGTAGAACCGTCTGGGTGTGGTAAAACGAACTTGTTATTGAATTTCATTTACAACAAAGATGGAGTTCCGTTCAAGAATCTATACGTGTTTAGTCGTTCAATAGAACAACCTGCATATGTAGATCTGCGTGAACAATACAGTAGATTAGAAAAAACCTAAGAAGACACATAGCGTTTTTCTATTCGTCCTGTCAAGATCTCATTTCTATCGATGACTGCAAACCAAACTCACTTGTGGTATTCGATGACTGCCTCCTAGCAGAGCAAACTAAAATCAAAGACTATTTCATTAGAGGACGTCATAAAGGGATTTCTTGTGTCTACCTGAGTCAGAGCTATGGTCGGGTTGATATGCAGGTCATACGAAACAATGTTAATCTGTTGTGTCTGTTTACAATGAACAAGTACTATACAAAGAGAGTGTTCCAGGACTTTGTAGGTTCTGACATGACTTTCAACCAATTTGAGGCTCTCTGTTTTGAGTGCTGGAAAACACCTCATGGATTCATATCTATTAATACTACAGCTAAACCACAAAAAAGGAAATACATGTGCAATTTAAAAAGGAAACTAAGTGTTGAATAATACTTCGCTGTACAACGTACCAGTATAAACGTAATTTGACGTTTAAGTATAAACGTAATTTGACGTTTAAGTATAAACGTAATTTGAAGTTTAAGTATAAACGTAATTTGACGTTCATAAACGTAATTTGACGTTCAAGTATAAACGTAATTTGACGTTCATAAACGTAATTTGACGTTCAAGTATAAACGTAATTTGACGTTCATAAACGTAATTTGACGTTCAAGTATAAACGTAATTTGATGTTCAAGTATAAACGTAATTTGACGTTCAAGTATAAACGTAATTTGACGTTCAAATATAAACGTAATGTGACGTTCATAAACGTAATTTGACGTTTATAAACGTAATTTGACGTTCATAAATGTAATTTGACGTTCATAAACGTAATTTGACGTTCATAAACGTAATTTGACGTTCATAAACGTAATTTGACGTTTAAGTATAAACGTAATTTGACGTTCATAAACGTAATTTGACGTTCAAGTATAAACGTAACTTGACGTTCCAGTGTAAACGTGACTTTAAAGATTTGAAGAATAACTCTGTATCTATTACTATAAGTATACAACATGGCGAATTAACTAGATGCTAAAGAAGCAAGGCGACTTGAAAAAATTCAGAGTGTCTTGGCAGCAAAGTTCAAACGTGCTGAACAGGATGAATTAAAAAACTTCTCAAACAAAAATACTATATCATCAAATGCTAATGAGACGTCTGCCAATCATAACATATCAATAACACATGATCGACCGCTCACTGTTTCTAAAGCTAGAAAGTTGGATGAGTTAAACCGGAAATTACAAAGTGAGTTTGCTCAGACCCATTTCAAAGAGTTAGAAGATGTTCGTGAAAATGAGAAAAAGTACGAACCAATCACCAGAGCCATTAGGGAACAACAACATAGAGAATTGGAAACACAAGTCAAAACCGTATGAAACAGTTGGTAAGATTTCAGCCTCAAGCATCAGATCGTCGAACGTTTGAGGATGTAGATTACGATGATGAGCCAGAAGTACAACCTCAAGAGCAATCGATGAAACAGTTGATGGATTCTAAAGTAGTAACACTTGGTTCTCTAGGAGCCCGAAACCTTCCAAAATCCAACGACAAGCAGTTTGGTATTTGGTACGATGAAAATCTAGAGCAGCCGATGATCGGTTCCGAACCGATTACATTTGATTATGATGATATTATATTAATCAGCTCTCAAAAGAAATACAAAGGGACTGAGGGTCTTTGGAGATTGTCGACGAAAAACAATATAGTAGAGAAGGATCTGTACACCGATGAAGACTGGAACTCTTACAAGGACATGTTGGTGAGGACAAACTCGCTTTTCCAAAGAAACAATCCCAAAAGTAGTCGTCCCAAATCAAGTCAAGGACTAAAGTGGAAACATATGATAAAACCTATTTGGGATGAGTTGGTGAATGGAAAAGTGGCAACAATTGGTTCAGGGTTAAAGGTTTACAATGAAAGTCCGGTCGAATATAAGTACATAAAGAACTTCAAAGACCTCATTGACAGGTTACACTACATTCAAGCGCAGGAAGAAGCTGGGAACAACAACTTTCATAATGAAAAACTGTCTGTGGTTGATTTCCTTCACGATGAAATGGAAGACCTAATTGCTACACCTAAAGGGTTGAAGTACCTAGTCAGATGTTTGTCTGTTTTGCCTGAACATGTTATAGAAGGTAAAGGGCTTTTGAACGACACCATTAACAAGTTACCATTCGAGTTACATGCGCCCAAGAACTGGAATCTTGATACGTACAACTACTGTGGGCCCGGCACCCAGCTTGACAAAAGACTTGCTAGGGGAGATAAGGGAATTAACCCCCTCGATGAAGCTTGTAAGAAGCATGATATATGGTATAGGGATCATAAAAACACAGAAGACAGGTGGGAGGCGGACAAAATATTACAAAAGAAAGCTTGGGTTACCTCAGATGATGCTGACTTGAATGAGCGTATGGTCGGCCTAGCAACAACAGGAGGAATGTGGTTGAAACGTAAACTCGGTATGGGGTTAGGAACTTCAGGATGTATCTACCCATCAGATATATAAAGCAATGAAAGCAAATATTTTTTACCCTATATATAAGAGAGGATATATTAGAACAGTGATCAGTGGTAAAACCAGTGATGGAGAAACTGTATATTGAATTTTCGAGCGGTATAGCAAGAAGTGAGTATAGAACTGCAATGCCAGTTTCAGAGCTCAACTTCAATGCACCCAACAACAATACAACATTCAAACTGGATCATGGAGACGCATTTTATGATTCACGCATAATGTACCACATTCAAGGAAAGTATGTGCAAAAATCTGATGGATCTGATTATCAAACTAACTCTACCGTCAAACTGGTAGACAACTTCGCGGCCTTCTTGTTTTCAAGAATAGAGCTGAGGAAATACAATACATTGATCGACACAGTAGAACTCCCCGGCATCACCAGCACTATAAAGGGGATTGTTAGTTACAGTAACACTGAAAAACAAACACTCTCAAGTAGTGGTTCCTCATCATCGTTTACAGGAGGTGGGAAGTTTGAGGCACTCGGCACACTTGGGCATTTAGGATTAGGGTTCTTTGACCACCTACGTTACCCGATGTACAAGGGAGGTTTTGAAATCACATTTACTAGGAATGAAGATAATGATGCGTTGTTTCACTGGAAAGGGGCAGGCTCCACAGCAACGGATCCTGGCGATGGGAAAATTGTGATAGAGTCGTTTGTGTTACGAGTCCCCATAGTCGATTATACCAGCACTTCCAAAATCCAGTTAATTGATGGTTTGAAACATTTGAGTGACAAGGATGTTTTAGTCTACAACTTCTTTCAATGGCAATGCATCGACAAAAGAGGGGTGTTCGGGTCATCGTTCAGCTTCGATATTACAAGTGTTTACAGAAATGTGTACAATCCTAGATTTGTTATAATCGCACTTCAAACAAACAGAACAAACACCCAGGCAAAAGATCCTAGTAGATTTGACAGCTGCAAAATCAAAAAAGTGTTTGTGAAAATTAATGGAGAAAGGTACCCTCAGGAATTGCAGAATTTTGATATTACTAATGGTATATACAGGATCATGTACGATCAGTACCTAGGGTTCCGAAAAATAAACTTCGGAGACAATAACGTGTTAGTAAACCTGAAAGAATTTATTGATAACTCACCTTTGGTTGTAATTGACACACATCTACATCAACCAACAACAGACAGATCTCGAAGTGACATTCAGATTGAATTAGATTTTGTAAAAGCTATTGCATCTCCACAGGGGAGCAGCGGCACCACAGCATATGTTGTCGTTGTATCTGAGGCACATTTCTCATATGACATTACTCGAAACATAATCAAATTCCTGTAGAAACAAATAAAAAAAACAAACAAACAAAGAAAGTACAATAAAAATGATTTATTTTTTTCATTAGTAAGGGCAATTATTGTTTTCATGTCAGTGTTTTGTATATAAGAAAGCATATAGAATGGAAAGTCAGTATAATTATACAGTTCGGCTATCCGAAGGTCAAAAACGTAAGCTTCGTACAGCGTACAAAAGACGGAAACCTACAGTAATCAGATTATCTAATGAACAGCTGTCTCACGGAAGTGATCGTATACTTCTTTCTGGAGAGCAACACAAAGCCGTTTCTAGAGCTGTTAAGAACAAAAAAGGTTTACAATTGCTTCTAAGTTACAACCAACTCGTATCTAATAAACAAGGAGGGTTTTTGAAGGAAATTATGGAAATGGTGGATTCGTCAGTTCCTGGAGGTAAACGCTTCATCTCTCCATTAATAAGAAGAAAGTTGGCTCCTTTACTGAGAGAAAAATTTATACCTTGGTTAAAGAGTTCAGTCGATGAGGAGAAAAAGACACCATTATTGAAAAAGACCCTACGGGTAGAGGGTTGAAACGTCGTATTGGTCGGAAGCTTGATGCATTGTTGTCTGTGAATAAAAAAAAGAGATCTTCCCGCTGTCTCTTGGTGAAATAGAAAAATTAGCAGGTATATTAAACATTAATGAGTTTAGAGGTGTTTTCATGCGACAGTTACTTCCAGACAAACCTACAAATATTGAACGTGGTATTGTAAATCTTGGCGACCTTTCATCTGATGGTACTCACTGGACGTGTTATGTGAAACGTGGTGAAAAGAAATTCTATTTTGATTCATATGGCGATGTCAATCCTCCAATAGAAGTAGTCAGGTATTTGGGGTCAAAAGGGTTGGTTTATAACTCAGAGCGTATTCAGGGGTTTGACGATCCTCCTATCTGTGGACATTTGTGCCTGGAGGTTCTACGACGAGATTCAGCTGGTGAGGACTGGGAACATATTCTTCGTAATATAAGAAACAATAAAAATGCATGGAAACCGTGGTTTTATTTTCAACAGATTTGGAGAAGAAATTGAAATTGGATCAATACCTACTCAACCCAATTCAGACCCTTCTCCTGACGAGATAATTGAGCTTGCAAGTGATGTATCAAAAGTCTCACAAGATTTATCCGAAGTCAAGAAATTATTGGAATCGCATTTGGTAAAATCGGAGAAAATAATAAATGCGATCGAGATTGTCCCCACTAGTACCGTAAATGGTGAAAAGATATGGGGCAGCTTCCTACTGAAAAACCACCAGAGAATTGGTCAAGTGAGCAAAGCAGTGGCGCCATATGATGAGGTTGTCAAAGTTCAATTGAGTGAATTAGAAGGCAAGATATACATCATGCAGAAAAAATTCAACAACGAAATAAAAAATATATGGAAAGAGGTTTTGAAGACTTCCATGATGGTAGTAAATTCATCTAAAACTTGTATAGAATTATAAGTATATAAACAAATGCAACCATGCCATTACTCAAACTAACTGGAACTGAGTCTGTACTGACTCTCCATCTAGAACACTCCATCCACTTGGATCCAAACGCAGAGTATTATATGGCTCTTGTTGGATTTTACTCTGAGAACAACATATACAACTTGTTGCAACATGCAAAAGTCTATTTTTGGGACTTGGAAATACATTTCATTCCGAAACCACTGATACTTCAATGTGGTTACTGGACCATTGAAAAACTTGAAAAGAGTTTCAGAGATTACATACAGTCGTTGAATCTTAGTATAAATTCTGACGATTTCAAGATCTTTAAAGATGGTGACAAAATATCAATTAATTCTCCAATTAAATTCTACTTGGATAAAACCGTTAGTGATCTCTTAAGTTTTGAAAAATCTGATGCAACAAACTTACAAAAAGAATCGTCTTACTTCAACTCAAATGAAAACGTAATTGCATCGAATCCACCGAATCTCAGAGCCGTTGATGTCATCGAGGTACACTGCAATATTGTCAACAACAGTCTTGTCAATCATGATGTTCACTCTCACAAACATTTGGAGACAGCAATCCTCTACTCCTTTTCCCCTAATGTACCACACGGCTACAAAATATCTCAATCACCTCAAGAAAAACACTACATACCTCTTCGGAGCGGTTTACGAAAGATTCAACAGATCACAATCACACTTGTAGACCAAAACAACCAACTGCTCCAGAACAACCATGTAAACAACATCGTCTATTTAGATCTGATCAGTAAATCACAAACACATACATACTCAAAATTGTGGTAAATAAACACACGCGTGGTGTCTGCGCGGTGGCGGGACAGCGATGACATGCGTGGTGATTCGCGCGGCGCGGTTCTGACTACCCATACTCACACTCTTAGTCGCTCTCTAACAATTCTGTCCCAGACTCGGTCTCACACGGTTTGTCCCAGAACCGGTCTCGGGTGCTTTGTCCCAGGAACGGCCAAAGTATACTACTGTAAAGGATACCGTTAATTTCTTGATCATTGTAAAACTTGGTGTAGCCTGCTTGTTTTACCTATTGTACTTGTATTGTAATAATCCAAGATTTGACGTAAGCTATTCGATTACCAAGACGATGGTAGCCTGCACGTTTTACCTATTATACTTGTATTGTAATAATATAAGACGTGTTTTATTTTGTTCATCTTAAGTATTGTACTTGTATTTTAATACTCCAAGACTTGATGTAGCCTCCTCGTTTTACCTATTATACTTTTATTGTATAATAGGTTTTACCTATTATACTTTTATAATAGAAGACGTGTTTTATTTTGTTCATCTTAAGTATTGTACTTGTATTTTAATACTCCAAGACTTGGTGTAGCCTGCTCGTTTTACCTATTATACTTGTATTGTAATAATAGAAGACGTATTTTAGTGTTTTCAATTTAAGTATTGTACTTGTATTTTAATAATCCAAGACTTGATGTAGCCTGCTCGTTTTACATTATTGTACTTGTATTGTAATAATAGAAGACGTATTTTAGTGTTTTCATTTTAAGTATTGTACTTGTATTGTAATATTCCAAGACTTGATGTAGCCTATTCGTTTTACTTATTGTACTTGTATTGTAATAATCCAAGACGATGTAGCCAGTTTGTTTTACCTATTATACTTGTATTCTAATAATCCAAGACTTGATGTAGCCTGCTCGTTTTACATATTGTACTTGTATTGTAATAATCCAATACTTGGTGTAGCCTGCTCGTTTTACATTATTGTACTTGTATTGTAATAATAGAAGACGTATTTTAGTGTTTTCATTTTAAGTATTGTACTTGTATTGTAATATATTCCAAGACTTGATGTAGCCTGCTTGTTTTACCTATTATACTTGTATTGTAATAATCCAAGACTTGATGTAGCCAGTTTGTTTTACCTATTGTACTTGTATTGTAATAATCCAAGACTTGATGTAGCCTGCTTGTTTTACCTATTATACTTGTATTGTAATAATCCAAGACTTGATGTAGCCAGTTTGTTTTACCTATTATACTTGTATTCTAATAATCCAAGACTTGATGTAGCCTGCTCGTTTTACATATTGTACTTGTATTGTAATAATCCAATACTTGGTGTAGCCTGCCTTAGACATTTGGCCTTGTTTGTGCATCAAGAAAATGTAGCCTACATCACACGATGAAAGAAGCCTACTTGTGTCAAAATACAAACTAAATTAATTTTATAACAGTCTTTATATTAATAAAACGTTAATACATTTAAAGTTGTATACTTTATATATATATATATATATATATATATATATATATATATATAAAGCGCTCTGTGGTGTAATGGTAGCAACATTCACCCCGGCAAGTGAGAGATCCGGGTTCGACTCCCGGCGGAGCAAGTACTTTTTTGCGATTCAATGTTTATTGAAATTAAATAAGGCTACTGCCATTTTATACAGTTTAATGTAAATAAAAAGTCGTTTGACAGGTATTTGGTCTTCCGATCATATGTTAGTTTGCTTATTTAAACGCATTATGTGACAGATACGGCCAAATACAAAATAATTGAATCGGAAAAAGTAAGCGCTCTGTGGTGTAATGGTAGCACATTCACCCGGCAAGTAGAGAGATCCGGGTTCGACTCCCGGCGGAGCAAGTACTTTTTGCGATTCAATAACTAATTGAAATTAAATAAGGCTATAGCCATTTATACAGTTTAATGTAAATAAAAGTCGTTTGACAGGTATTTGGTCTTCCGATCATATGTTAGTTTGCTTATTTAAACGCATATGTGACAGATACGGCCAAATACAAAATAATTGAATCGGAAAAGTAAGCGCTCTGTGGTGTAATGGTAGGTCACATTCACCCCCAGTGCAAGTGAGAGATCCGGGTTCGACTCCCCGCGGAGCAAGTACTTTTGCGATCAATGTTTATCTTGAAATTTAAATAAGGCTATTGGCCATTTAGTAAATAAAAGTCGTTTGAAACAGGTATTTGGTCTTCCGATCATATGTTAGTTTGCGCTTATTTAAACGCATATGTGACAGATACGGCCAAATACAAAATAATTGAATCGGAACAAGTAAGCGCTCTGTGGTGTAATGGTAGCACATTCACCCCCGGCAAGTGAGAGATCCGGTTCGACTCCCGGCGGAGCAAGTACTTTTTGCGATTCAATGTTTTATTTGAAATTAAATAAGGCTATTGCCATTTATACAGTTTAATGTAAATAAAAGTCGTTTGACAGGTATTTGGTCTTCCGATCATATGTTAGTTTGCTTATTTAAACGCATATGTGACTGATACGGCCAAATACAAAATAAATTGAATCGGAAAAAGTAAGCGCTCTGGTGGTGTAATGGTAGCACATTCACCCGGCAAGTGAGAGATTCCGGGTTCGACTCCCGGCGGAGCAAGTACTTTTTTGCGATTCAATGTTTTATTGAAATTAAATAAGGCTATTGCCATTTATACAGTTTAATGTAAATAAAAGTCGTTTGACAAGGTATTTTTTCTTCCGATCATATGTTAGTTTGCTTAATTAAACGCATATGTGACAGCTAATACGGCCAAATACAACAATAATTGAATCGGAAAAAAGTAAGCGCTCTGTGGTGTAATGGTAGCACATTCACCGCCAAGTGAGAGATCCGGGTTCGACTCCCGGCGGAGCAGAGTACTTTTTGCGATTCAATGTTTATTGAAATTAAATAAGGCTATTGCCATTTATACAGTTTAATGGTAAATAAAAGTCGTTTGACAGGTATTTGGTCTTCCGATCATATGTTAGTTTGCTTATTTAAACGCATATGTGACAGATACGCCAAATACACAAATAATTATGAATCGGAAAAAGTAAGCGCTCTGTGGTGTAATGGTAGCACATTCACCCGGCAAGTGAGAGATCCGGGTTCGACTCCCGGCGGAGCAAGTACTTTTTGCGGATTCAATGTTTATTGAAATTAAATAAGGCTATTGCCATTTATACAGTTTAATGTAAATAAAAGTCGTTTGACAGGTATTTGGTCTTCCGATCATATGTTAGTTTGCTTATTTAAACGCATATGTGACTGATACGGCCAAATACAAAATAATTGAAATCGGAAAAAAGTAAGCGCTCTGTGGTGTAATGGTAGCACATTCACCCGGCAAGTGAGAGATCCGGTTCTCGACTCCCGGCGGATCAAGTACTTTTTGCGATTCAATGTTTATTGAGAATTAAATAAGGCTATTGCCATTTATACAGTTTTAATGTAAATAAAAGATCGTTTGACAGGTATTTGGTCTTCCCGATCATATGTTAGTTTGCTTATTTAAACGCATATGTGACTGATACGGCCAAATACAAAATAATTGAATCGGAAAAAGTAAGCGCTCTGTTGTGTAATGGTAGCACATTTCACCCGGCAAGTGAGAGATCCGGGTTCGACTCCCGGCGGAGCAAGTACTTTTTTGCGATTCCAATGTTTATTGAAATTAAATAAGGCTATTGCCATTATACAGTTTAATGTAAATAAAAGTCGTTTGACAGGTATTTGGTCTTCCGATCATATGTTAGTTTGCTTATTTAAACGCATATGTGAACAGCTACGGCCAAATACAAAATAATTGAATCGGAAAAAGTAAGCGCTCTGTGGTGTAATGGTAGCACATTCACCCGGCAAGTGAGAGATCCGGGTTTCGACTCCCGGCGGAGCAAGTACTTTTTGCGATTCAATGTTTATTGAAATTATATATATATATATATATATATATATATATATATATAATACTTTTAATATTTTAGATCATTTAAGGGTATAATTTGTTAATTAGTTCAAAGGCACAGGTCAGGGAACTTTCATGTAGCATAGTTCTTGCTGATTGCTTCAAAGGGAGTCTTCGGAGTCAAATTCTGACCATCTTAGAACTTTTCTAAGATAAATAAGTCCTTACGTAATCGCTAAAACCTACAATCGGGGTAAAAACAAATGCTTACTCCTTAGAGAACTTATACACTATAGATTCAAACAAATGGTGATTAAATTAATTAAATATACCTTTGTGCTGTCATAAAACAATGTCTACACAGAAAAGTTCATTACACTTGACAGGCTCTTTCAATTAACATATCACAACTTTAGAGACCAATAGGGATATTTTGCCATTTTAAAGACAATTGGGGAGTAGCCCGGAATGATTTTCGAAATAATAATAGGCCTATATTCATCCCAGATACCCTAAGATTGTCCATGTAAATTTTCAGTACAATCTATTGAATAGTTTACACGTGAAAACAAAACAAACAAACAAAGGCGTTTTCTAATTTATAATTTATTAGGATATACACATACCTTAGCTATGGTTGGAAGGGTTGAGGCAATGTGAATCTTGAGTTTAGCTCCAGTTCACCTTTCTCAGAGTGCAGCGTCTGATATCTGACGCTGTTACAGACTTGACTCCTGAATCTGGAGTAAAGTTCGTCTGAAGAGATCCAAACAATTAGGGATTACATAAGTGCAGCGTCTGATATCTGACGCTTTTACAGACTTGACTCTTGAATCTGGAGTAAAGTTCGTCTGAAGAGATCCAAAAAAGCCGGCGACAAAGAAGCTTAAAATTAACTCTTTACATCTTTTAACATCAGATACACCTAGGATGTAAAATTTAGTGTAATTGAAATGAATAGGTATTCTCATTTTCTCATCAGGTGAACAACTGAGATCACTAAGTTTTCTCCAGGAACATCTACACCAGTTTACAGATGAACGTGACGGGATTGTGACGTCAGGTTTCAGATACTGCAATAAGAGGAAGGTGAGCTGCAGATAAACTCGACAAGCAATAATGGCGCACGGTTGCCATCTCCGTTCGTACGACACGAACATCGCATCAATTAGCAACACATTTAACTGTAATACTTAATTTGATCGCGACAATTGAATTCGATAAATTATATGCTTAATCAGAGGTGAGAGGTCGTCTCCAGGTAATGAATTATAGAGTTCAGTTACTACAAGTGTCTGATTGTAATGATGGCTTGTAATTGGCACAGGAAATCGATTAGTGCTCATCTGTAGTCGCGTCGCTACTATCGCTGCTACTTGTTACATCAATCAAGTACGACATATAGAGCTCGAGTAGTTAGTATAGTACTGTTACAAATCATAGAGCTCAGTTACTACACGTGGCTGATTGTAATGATGGCTTGTAATTGGCACAGGAAACCGATTGGTGTTCATCTGTAGTCGCGTCGCTACTATCGCTGCTACTTGTTACATCAATCAAGTACGACATATAGAGCTCGAGTAGTTAGTATAGTACTGTTACAAATCATAGAGCTCAGTTACTACACGTGGCTGATTGTAATGATGGCTTGTAATTGGCACAGGAAACCGATTAGTGTTCATCTGTAGTCGCGTCGCTACTATCGCTGCTACTTGTTACATCAATCAAGTACGGTACGACATGTATAGCTCGAGTAGTTAGTATAGTACTGTTACAAATATCGTCCTGGAGCGTTATATAACTCTACGTGTAGGTGAACTTCTCACCAGGCGCAGTTCATTTTTTGATTGTTTTCGGGCGATATAACATGAACTTAAATCAAAATCTTTTTATTTCAGCGGCAATATGTACATTGTATATAGACAACTACAGCTCAAGTACGACATATATAGCTCGAGTAGTTAGTATAGTACTGTTACAAATCATAGAGTTCAGTTACTACACGTGGCTACGTGTTAATATCATACATACTCTTATGTATTGTTGTTATGGCAAACGACAATACGGGGTTTCTAAAATTCCAGGCATTCATACATTCAATTTTACAATCACGTCTCTTTCATTCATCGCCAATGCAACCCACTTAGTACAGCAGAGTCAGTCTTCTAATTGGGCGGTCTCCCAGTCGAATGCCAAAAACTACCCGCATTATAGAATGCTTGAGACACCAAGAAGCGTTTGAGGCGAGTCTTTAACGCCTTAGGCGTTGGGGAATCTTTAATTGAACTGGGCAGTCTGTTGAGGAATGCACACCCGCTTGCGAGGGTAGGCGTTCTGTGCCTCTAACTCCTTAGTTTGCTCTGCACGTGTCTCATACAAGTGTATGTCTTGGCCTCTGGTTAAGGTACATTTACTCATACAAAACAAAGTTGTTTCCAAAATGTAGAGACACGGCAGAGTCAACAGCTGCAATTTCTTAAAAACTTCCCTGCACGACTCTCTAATTTTGATTTTGGCGATTACTCGAATTGCTTTTTTTTAGTCTGAACGCTCTTTGAAACTGTGTGTTTGTGCAAGCTCCCCAAAGGACCACTCCAATCAAGCCGTAATATGCCGTAATCAGTACTTGACTCGGACAGTATTTAGCTAAAGATCTCAAAACAAAAATGGCTGAGCAGAGTTTTGTGCAAACATGGTCAATGTGCTCATTCCAAGTCAGCCCTCTATCAAGGTGCGTTCCTAGGAATTAAGAAGAGCTAACTTCTTCCAGTGTGGAGTCATCTAACCAAATGGCAGGTCCACACTGGTTGCCCGCAGTGAGTAAGGCAAAATTTAAAACGCTGGGTTTTGAAGAGTTTGTTGTTAGATTGAGGCTGTGGAAGTATTGAAGTATTGTTGATGTCAACAAAAGCCTGTTGTTCCAAAACTTCGCTTGACATTGTATTGAAAAAGAGAGTCGTATCATCGGTAAATTGCACTAATTTTTCATGCAGAAGCGATGATTTTATATCGTTCACGTAAAGCAAGAAAAGCACAAGACTGAGGATGGACCCTTGAGGGACTCCATATCTCAGGTCTATTGGTTTGAATGATTTATTTGATATTTGGACAACTTGGGATCTCTGACTTAGGAACGAGCTAAGCCATTTAAGAGGCACGCCTCGAATGCCGTGTGACTCAAGTTTGTCGAGCAGTGTATCATGATCTACGCTGTCAAATGATTTGGACAGGTCTAAGAACAAACTCATTGTGTGGTTTCGACATTCAATCCCCTTATATCGACAAGACTCACAAATGCGTCTGTTGTCGATTTTTTTAAGGCTTAATAAATTTTTAAGTCTTATTGGTAAGCTATTACAACGTAATGTGAAAATTTGTGATATATTATTAATTTCACCAACTTGTTTCTTAGGATATAATTAAACGTAATGATAAAGTAATATAATATAAGTATTAAATTGCTGAACTCGTGATATCAATATAATTTGTACGCACAAACACACAAGTGTTTGAAATTAGTTTTTTGACAATGGAAGAATTATGAAGGAAACAGGACTTTTCCAGACATTTGCCATCATTCAGTGGTACAACAAATCAGTAATACTGTTCTATGTTTCCAGATCTGCAGTCAGACCTCAGTTAAATAACTAACATAATAGGTAACTAGGATTTAGGTTAAAATACACCAATCATACCAGTGGGTTATGACACGTATAAGTCAGGAAGAACACGGCCATCATGTTGTCTGTATTCTTAGTGTACACTAATCTAAAACACGCACTTAATAAAAACAAAACGCAACACTAATTATTAAATACAGGTGACAATATGTCTGCACACACAGACCAACCACGTAGAACTGACCGGACGCCAATATTAAATAGCGATCGCAACGGCAGAATAAATGGTATGCTTTGTTATTTTAGCCTATGTTGTGGTTATGTGCTAGGTCAGTTATACACCTGAGAAAGAGTAGCCTACAGATTGCACATCTCGAAAAGTTGTGTTAATGATTTTTGTATCACTCAACGATGTCAGATGTCCGGAAAAAGTCCCGTTTCCTTCACAAATAGTTGTGTTGTTTTCGTGGTCTGTATAGAGTGGCATGAGTTAATTCATAATACTAGATAATACTACGTTTCCTATAATATTTATTTCAACCTTGAGCATCTTCTATTACAAAAATTTACGAATCTTCAGTATCCTTTTGATTAGTGATGTTTCATTGTAACAAAATAAAGGAGTAATATAACTGTATTACCTTAAATATGGGTGAAGAGTCCATGACTTCCGCAAACTGAACCCCAGCTACTCTACAGTTGAGCAGTGACTGCCCTACATTGGTCACGGTCACCTGCCTCATCATCCTCTCTCCTGGCCGCACATCCTGCAAGTAGTACAACACGATTGTTATTGGATCAACCAATAGATGTAAAAGTGAGAGAATGCAATACAACTTTCTCGGCTATCCAACACTTTAGCAGAATCGTATAGTTAACTGTTACCTTTCCTAATAGTAACCTTTGAGAATTCCCTCAGAAGGGTTCACGTGTTACTGGTTTACACCTTCCAGTTGAACCTACAATAAGACGACTGAATAGATATTCAGGCGCGGCAGATTGACCATAGATGTGGTGATATTGGGTTGCAAGGTTATATTATCAATAGTTCTAGTCTACTGCGGAAGTTGACTGTTAAAGTCGGTGAGGCTTTTTGAGTGTAAAAGGCAATTGCTGGCCTAAACATAAGGGTGTGCCACCCCCTGCCCACTTTGAGTGGAGAGACTAGTACGGAGTCCCTTCTTCCAGGAAGACATGACTGAGATTAAAGCCGAAACTCCTTCATCACGGGTCGTGACAGGAGGCGGCACCTACTCTCAAACCTTACCCGTCCAGAATATCTTATGTCTTTGGAGGAAGCACAAAGTAGTCTTTTTAGGATTAAGTGCAATTTCTCAGCTTCTTTTCATGAGACAATAAAAATACCTTTCAGAATAATTAATTATAATTTAGGGATACTTTGGGAAAGTATGTTACTTGAGATAATGATTACCTCGAGAGGAGAATAATGAGGACAATCTATTCCTCCCTATTCTTAGCTATGGGCTAGTGTTCTGGGATGATACAACCTAGCGTTGGTATCCATCGTACAAACCTCGAAGTATATAGTACTTTAAGGTATTTAAGACAGAGAAAGCTGTAGAGGTCATTTTCGACGAAAAGCTAATAGACCAAATTTAACCCTACTTAAACTAACACAACCTAACCAAACGACTTAAGGCTACATACATACGAGTACGTGAAGTACAGTTTACTGCACGTTGGCTGTTAATGTTGTTTTGGTATCACTGTTGCGTCTCTTTTTATTATTTCAATTTTTTTTTTGTATTAAATAACGCACATTGTTGTACAAATCGTACTCATTTATATAATAAAAACATAAATCAACAACCTGATTCATCAACTAACTGAGGAAACATCATAGATTTATTTACAGTTTATTTAAAGTAAAATTTAAATCACTTCTCTTAAAGATTGAGTTCTAAAATGTAATAGAATATTTTGTTAAACTAAAGATGTACTGATATGTATTGTGGCCCGTGATAATTGTAATGTTCTTGATTCTCATTAGTTATTGGTTTTTAATGTGTTGATAATTTGTTATTTTAATATAGAATTTTATAAATGTAGAATACTAATATTAATACTCAACATGTTCCTATATATATATATATATATATATATATATATATATATATATATATATA
Organism: Homalodisca vitripennis; assembly: GCF_021130785.1. NCBI lineage: Eukaryota > Metazoa > Arthropoda > Insecta > Hemiptera > Cicadellidae > Homalodisca > Homalodisca vitripennis. The sequence goes on along the minus strand of NC_060211.1, from coordinate 2,331,742 downwards.
TAATGTGCATTGTAAAAGTATTATTCTATTCAATAGATCCTCTCAAAAGTTCGGGCCTTCTTACTACCAAACATTTGTGTTTAAAGTTTGTTATTGACGATGGAAGGTTTGAATGAATAACAGGATTTTGGACATTTGCCATCATTATAGGTTATAAAAGGTATAACACAATGTTTCGAGGATTGGGATCTATCCTCTTCGTCAGGTGAGGGAAGGTATTAATACATAAACAAATACAGAAAACAGAGAAAAAAGAAGTGAAATAAAAGAATCCTAACATACCCAAGCTGCTTGGAGTTCAGACAAGGCCTTGTTACTGCACAGGATGCAAGTCCTTATTTTATTTTTTTCTGTTCATAATTTGTTTAATGTATTAATAACTCCCACACCTGACGAACAAGATAGGTTCCAATCCTCGAAACGTTGTGTCATACTTATAGCTTCATAAACGATGGCAAATTTCCGAAATCCGCTTATCCTTTCAAACACATCTAATTAGTAATAAGGTACATGAATTGATTATTTTCCACAGAAAATGTTACTACGAACCAATTGGAGCCAACACTCGGGTCAAATTAATACAACACTTCTTCCCCTTCAAAACCAATACATGAAGCTTAAACGGTTACTGAAGAGGACTACTTTTACCAAAAATACTGTATTATGTATAATATATCATTTGTGATCAATTACTTATTGTACATATTGTTATCTTAGGTCGATACATTAGCTACTGTTTATACTAGTGTTATCATACATGATACTGGTGGGAGAAATAAATATACCAACGGTTCAGCTAAAATAAAGAATCCATCCTACCTATGGTTTGGTGACGTTAACACCGTGTTAATAAAGTGTGACGTATAGTTTGAAAAAAAGTTTACTACAAGCAAACGATAAAAAAACTCATACCAACTACTCCTTTCTTAATAAGTCTTAAAAAGATTCAATAGTTATTGTTTAATGTGTAAGTATGCGGATTGACGCATTTACAGATTCAATAAGTGTAACTACAAAAAGAAAATTCAATTATATAAGGATGTTACTCTGATAGTAGTTATTTATTTAATTGCTTGGAATAATATTTTAACTACTTGTGTGCACTGTGATAAAATAATATTTCATTCAGCAGCCGTTAAGTTATGGCCTACAATTGGCCCTCAATTCGTGTTTTAAAGAGTGTAATTTTAAAATTCCAGAAATATTTTATAAATGAGGGAGGATAAGGATAAGTAAAGATGAGTAAGGAATCGTTTAAACTGACAACGAAGTGAGAGCTAAAAAGTCCCTTAAAAAATACCTGGGGACCATCGGCTTACAGGTGACTTCAGAAGCACCACCAATGGCCGTGTAGACGAAAAAATAGGAAAGAAATAATACGATGGGTGGTGGTACTCTTAACATCCTAACTAGCCAAAGTGGGGATAAGCAGATCATATCTAACCCCTTATACGACCCTTGCAGTGAGTCGTGAACTTCACACGGGTACCCTACAAAACGGCTGCTAACAAACTACAATCGTGAAATTTTGGCATCAGAAAGTGTACACAAATATGTATTACTCATTTTTGTACAGTTGCTTTTGAAGTGAAAGTTATACATAACTAATGAGTTATACCGATACATTATAAAATTACCTACCGACCTACCGGAAATATGACCTTAGTCTGACTCATGACCACGTTAGTTTCCAGCGGTAACATCTGCGACTCCAGATATTTGACTTGACGCTCGTATTCCGTGTTAACTTCCCGCCGGTCTTTACACCAGAGCAGAAGATCCGGCACTTCACTTGCTGGCAGTTCAGGCTCCGCCTCACAGATGGCAGCAGCAACCACTGGTGGTGGTGAGATCTGCATTACCGACAAACTTATTATGTCATCATAACTATTGATATTTCACTTCTTAACGTCTGAAAACTCAATATAAGTAAGTAAGTGACACTATATAACTCTAAATGGGTTACCTTATGTAATGAAAATGTGTTCAAGCCCAGTTTTTATTAAATGGACCACAACATAGTAAGAAGTGAATAATAACAAGTAATTTATCAGGTGCACACAATAACTATATAGGTAGTTATTTCGATGTGCAAGCTGTATTAAATACAACTTCGGTTTACTCGACAGCTATTGATACTGGAAAGACACGTTTTTCAATTCTTTAGAGATAACTGAACACATCGTACCCTCTAACTGCTTATTTTGTATATAAGTTCCTCCGACGTTGAGTTTTCCTGGTACAGAACAAATATTAAATGAGTCCATAATAAGAAGAAGGGTTATTTAATCATTGTGCTAGATAGGTTACACATTACACACATTACCTGGCAATATATAATAAATGTGTCACACACCTGACACACTGAGTATAAACAGCCAGGATCATGTATCTAAATGGATACCTAAAAAATAAGCAGTTAGCTTGTCATTGTGCTAGATAGGTTACACATTACACACATTACCTGGCAATATATAATAAATGTGTCACACACCTGACACACTGAGTATAAACAGCCAGGATCATGTATCTAAATGGATACCTAAAAAATAAGCAGTTAGCATGTCATTGTGCTAGATAGGTTACACATTACACACATTACCTGGCAATATATAATAAATGTGTCACACACCTGACACACTGAGTATAAACAGCCAGGATCATGTATCTAAATGGATACCTAAAAAATAAGCAGTTAGCTAGTCATTGTTCTAGTTAAAATAATTTATTACTTCGCAGCACATAGTGGGTGTGTCACACAATTAAGAATATAAACACCCAGGATCATGTATCTACATTGATACATACTAAGTAAAGGGTAAGCTAGTCATTGTGCTAGGTAAAATAATTTATTACTTCGCAGCATATAGCGGATGTGTCACACAATTAAGAATATAAACAGCCAGGATCATGTATCTACATTGATACCTAAAAAATAAGCAGTTAGCTAGTCATTGTTCTAGTTAAAATAATTTATTACTTCGCAGCATATAGTGGGTGTGTCAACAATTAAGAATATAAACAGCCAGGATCATGTATCTACATTGATACATACTAAGTAAAGGGTAAGCTAGTCATTGTGCTAGCTAAAATAATTTATTACTTCGCAGCATATAGTGGGTGTGTCAACAATTAAGAATATAAACAGCCAGGATCATGTATCTACATTGATACATACTAAGTAAAGGGTAAGCTAGTCATTGTGCTAGCTAAAATAATTTATTACTTCGCAGCATATAGCGGATGTGTCAACAATTAAGAATATAAACAGCCAGGATCATGTATCTACATTGATACATACTAAGTAAAGGGTAAGCTAGTCATTGTGCTAGCTAAAATAATTTATTACTTCGCAGCATATAGTGGGTGTGTCAACAATTAAGAATATAAACAGCCAGGATCATGTATCTACATTGATACATACTAAGTAAAGGGTAAGCTAGTCATTGTGCTAGCTAAAATAATTTATTACTTCGCAGCATATAGTGGGTGTGTCAACAATTAAGAATATAAACAGCCAGGATCATGTATCTACATTGATACATACTAAGTAAAGGGTAAGCTAGTCATTGTGCTAGGTAAAATAATTTATTACTTCGCAGCATATAGCGGGTGTGTCAACAATTAAGAATATAAACAGCCAGGATCATGTATCTACATTGATACATACTAAGTAAAGGGTAAGCTAGTCATTGTGCTAGGTAAAATAATTTATTACTTCGCAGCATATAGTGGGTGTGTCAACAATTAAGAATATAAACAGCCAGGATCATGTATCTACATTGATACATACTAAGTAAAGGGTAAGCTAGTCATTGTGCTAGGTAAAATAATTTATTACTTCGCAGCATATAGCGGATGTGTCAACAATTAAGAATATAAACAGCCAGGATCATGTATCTACATTGATACATACTAAGTAAAGGGTAAGCTAGTCATTGTGCTAGCTAAAATAATTTATTACTTCGCAGCATATAGCGGGTGTGTCAACAATTAAGAATATAAACAGCCAGGATCATGTATCTACATTGATACATACTAAGTAAAGGGTAAGCTAGTCATTGTGCTAGGTAAAATAATTTATTACTTCGCAGCATATAGCAGGTGTGTCAACAATTAAGAATATAAACAGCCAGGATCATGTATCTACATTGATACATACTAAGTAAAGGGTAAGCTAGTCATTGTGCTAGCTAAAATAATTTATTACTTCGCAGCATATAGTGGGTGTGTCAACAATTAAGAATATAAACAGCCAGGATCATGTATCTACATTGATACATACTAAGTAAAGGGTAAGCTAGTCATTGTGCTAGCTAAAATAATTTATTACTTCGCAGCATATAGCGGGTGTGTCAACAATTAAGAATATAAACAGCCAGGATCATGTATCTACATTGATACATACTAAGTAAAGGGTAAGCTAGTCATTGTGCTAGGTAAAATAATTTATTACTTCGCAGCATATAGCGGATGTGTCAACAATTAAGAATATAAACAGCCAGGATCATGTATCTACATTGATACATACTAAGTAAAGGGTAAGCTAGTCATTGTGCTAGGTAAAATAATTTATTACTTCGCAGCATATAGCGGATGTGTCAACAATTAAGAATATAAACACCCAGGATCATGTATCTACATTGATACATACTAAGTAAAGGGTAAGCTAGTCATTGTGCTAGCTAAAATAATTTATTACTTCGCAGCATATAGTGGGTGTGTCAACAATTAAGAATATAAACAGCCAGGATCATGTATCTACATTGATACATACTAAGTAAAGGGTAAGCTAGTCATTGTGCTAGCTAAAATAATTTATTACTTCGCAGCATATAGTGGGTGTGTCAACAATTAAGAATATAAACAGCCAGGATCATGTATCTACATTGATACATACTAAGTAAAGGGTAAGCTAGTCATTGTGCTAGCTAAAATAATTTATTACTTCGCAGCATATAGTGGGTGTGTCAACAATTAAGAATATAAACAGCCCAGGATCATGTATCTACATTGATACATACTAAGTAAAGGGTAAGCTAGTCATTGTGCTAGCTAAAATAATTTATTACTTCGCAGCATATAGCGGGTGTGTCAACAATTAAGAATATAAACAGCCAGGACCATGTATTTACATTGATGCATACTAAGTTAAAGGGTAAGCTAGTCATTGTGCTAGGTAAAATAATTTATTACTTCGCAGCATATAGCAGGTGTGTCAACAATTAAGAATATAAACAGCCAGGACCATGTATCTACATTGATAGATACTAAGTAAAGGGTAAGCTAGTCATTGTGCTAGGTAAAATAATTTATTACTTCGCAGCATATAGCGGATGTGTCAACAATTAAGAATATAAACAGCCAGGATCATGTATCTACATTGATACATACTAAGTAAAGGGTAAGCTAGTCATTGTGCTAGGTAAAATAATTTATTACTTCGCAGCATATAGCGGGTGTGTCAACAATTAAGAATATAAACAGCCAGGATCATGTATCTACATTGATACATACTAAGTAAAGGGTAAGCTAGTCATTGTGCTAGGTAAAATAATTTATTACTTCGCAGCATATAGCGGATGTGTCAACAATTAAGAATATAAACAGCCAGGATCATGTATCTACATTGATACATACTAAGTAAAGGGTAAGCTAGTCATTGTACTAGGTAAAATAATTTATTACTTCGCAGCATATAGCGGATGTGTCAACAATTAAGAATATAAACAGCCAGGATCATGTATCTACATTGATACATACTAAGTAAAGGGTAAGCTAGTCATTGTGCTAGCTAAAATAATTTATTACTTCGCAGCATATAGTGGGTGTGTCAACAATTAAGAATATAAACACCCAGGATCATGTATCTACATTGATACATACTAAGTAAAGGGTAAGCTAGTCATTGTGCTAGCTAAAATAATTTATTACTTCGCAGCATATAGTGGGTGTGTCAATAATTAATAATATAATCAGCCTTGTATCATGTATCTACATTGATACATACTAAGTAAAGGGTAAGCTAGTCATTGTGCTAGGTAAAATAATTTATTACTTCGCAGCATATAGCGGGTGTGTCAACAATTAAGAATATAAACAGCCAGTATCATGTATTTACATTGATGCATACTAAGTAAAGGGTAAGCTAGTCATTGTGCTAGGTAAAATAATTTATTACTTCGCAGCATATAGCAGGTGTGTCAACAATTAAGAATATAAACAGCCAGGATCATGTATCTACATTGATACATACTAAGTAAAGGGTAAGCTAGTCATTGTGCTAGGTAAAATAATTTATTACTTCGCAGCATATAGCGGATGTGTCAACAATTAAGAATATAAACAGCCAGGATCATGTATCTACATTGATACATACTAAGTAAAGGGTAAGCTAGTCATTGTACTAGGTAAAATAATTTATTACTTCGCAGCATATAGCGGATGTGTCAACAATTAAGAATATAAACAGCCAGGATCATGTATCTACATTGATACATACTAAGTAAAGGGTAAGCTAGTCATTGTGCTAGCTAGTTCAATTAGTTTATTACTTCGCAGCATATAGTGAACATGTCCAACAATTAAGAATATAAACAGCCAGGATCATGTATCTACATTGATACATACTAAGTAAAGGGTAAGCTAGTCATTGTGCTAGCTAGTTCAATTAGTTAATTATTAAATAGTGAACGTGTCCAACAATTAAGAATATAAACAGCCAGGATCATGTATCTACATTGATACATACTGAGAAAAGGGTAAGCTAGTCATTGTGCTAGCTAGTTCAATTAGTTAATTATCAAATAGGGAACGTGTCCAACAATTAAGAATATAAACAGCCAGGATCATGTATCTACATTGATACATACTAAGTAAAGGGTAAGCTAGTCATTGTGATAGCTAGTTCAATTAGTTAATTATGAAACAGTGAACGTGTCAAACAATTAAGAATATAAACAGCCAGGATCATGTATCTACATTGATACATACTAAGTAAAGAGGAAGCTAGTCATTGTGCTAGCTAGTTCAATTAGTTAATTATCAAATAGTGAACGTGTCCAACAATTAAGAATATAAACAGCCAGGATCATGTATCTACATTGATATATACTAAGTAAAGGGTAAGCTAGTCATTGTGCTAGCTAGTTCAATTAGTTAATTATGAAATAGTGAACGTGTCCAAAAATTGATAATTTAAACAGTCAGGATTATGTAAATAAATGTATGCATAGAAAAGCGTTATTGGTTTTTGGTAGGAAATTTGGTCTCTTGATTTATCACAGCTCATTACTTGGCAGTACATAGAGAGTGTGTCCCACAACTGAGAATATAAACAGTTAGGACCATGTATCTAAAAGGATATATACAGAACAAAGGGTTAGCCAGTCATTGTGCTAGCTAGTGTAACTCATTACTTGACAGTATATAGGAAATGTGTCAACCAACCAACAGAGTGTAGAATAAGTCAGGATCTTGTATCTAAACAGATGCATACTAAGTAAATGGTTAGCTAGTCACTTTGCTAGGTAGTGCAACTACTTAAATGTAAGACATAAATATTTATGAATAGTAGAAGATATTCTATAAACTAATCTGCATTGTTGCAATTAGTGCAATTGTTTCAAGTCTCCAAAATCAAGAGGCATCCTTATTTTAAAAATGTGTTACAAACAAACACAGACTCTATCCTTGCAGTGATCAGTGATCTCCTCTATTGTGTCCTGGACGTTCCGAGGGAAGAGTGGTGGGCGACGGAGTGGAAAACCGTCCCAGAGGCTGCCCGCTGACAGATCTGGGCCAGGGAAAGCGGGCTACGATGACACAACCACTTTTTGTATTCTATCATTTTATAAAATGTGTGGTTTGAATAGAACTGCGCGGTGGAGCGGTGGCTCGGCACGCGTTGTGCAAGCCTTACACAACGACCTCTGTGCAGTACGTAGACAGGAACCTGCTGCCCCTCGTCACATAACAGGCCGGCTACATATCCAATATGTCACAATGTCGCCGTCTTTGTCCGACCACGGTGTTATAATACACCGTGGCGCAATTTTTGCTGGATCCTGAAAACAACTCCTTCGCAACTCGGTACCGAACGGATGCAACAGTGTCCGAATATAAGGTTATTGTAGCCTGTAAGGATAGAGAAATATCCCATATGATTGTAAAATTTTAAAAAACCTGTATGGTGGCCTAATAGGATGTGTTTATTTACATTTGTTATATGACTTAAGACTTAATTTTTTTACCACCAAATTCTATTGAAGTGTGGTCATCTTTGAATGGTATTGGCTATAGAGCATCATACGTTTCGTATTTAAGGATTCAAACTGTCATATAACTCCCTGCTGCCTATGGAAAAATAAATCTTTCAAGTCTTTAGCCAGTTCGTGATCATGATATCGTGCGGACAGATTACATGAGTCACGTGAAACTGTTCCAACTTTTCGAGTGATAGGCTTCACTAACGTTCAGCTAATAGTTTTGCTCTATACAAATATAATTTTGACGTTTTTATTTGTACTTAAGTAATAAATTAAAGATTGTTAATAGTTTAATATTTACATATATAAGTAAATCATTGATTACCTTATTTTTCTTTTTAGCACCTTTTTTCTCTGAGTTTTTCAAACTTTTCTTCTTCTTGTCTTTCTGTTTTTTCCCACTGACCTTTCTGGGACTCTCAGTCATCTCTGTTCCCCCAGACGTCTCTGGATGCTCCAGCTCATGTTGTTCGCTCTGAGGAATAGATTCGACAAACTCAAAATACTCATCTCCTTTCAGATAACTATCATCTTGTCCAGACATTAAATCATCCACAAACTGTTGCTTTTCTTCAGCCTCGATCAGCGATACATCACGCTTGGTTACGTCTTCTTTCCGTTGACTTCTCTTGTCAAATTCCCTCCTGAAGACTCTCCTACGTTGTTCACCCAGAATCTTCTTAACAATGTCCAGTCTTCTTTCCATGCGTTGCTGTTTTTTTGACTCGTCCTCAAACATCTTCCTTCTGCACAAATAACAAATTAAAAGGTTTACCAACATATTTAAGAAGGCAAACTGACAAAAAAATTAATTTTGTATGTGTTTCTCCATCTGAATTTACTACTTTATATTTTTTCTGAGATAGTCTGAAACATTTTCCAATGGTGGTTCCAACATTCATTTGTAATGCTGAAAATTAAAAAAATATATATAATATCTTTTATAGCCACTAGTTTTGATGTTGAAACTATAAATTTAACAGAAAATTTTAAACGTTGAACTATTTCTTGTTTATGAATACATAAAAAATATATACTTTGAACTATCCCCATATGTAGTAAAATGATACAGTAACATTCTTTAAAATTATAATTATTTTGAAATATTAATAGATGATATATAAAAAGGGTTTTGTAGGAGCATTAAGGACCAGGAACGGTTCCATTTTGTTTTTATTAAATACGCGTGTGTAAATGAAACGATTCTGATTTCGAATCGATTGCAAGTGACTCATGAAAGTAAACCCTAATTTTGAATTATGAGTTTGTTTAAGGATGAATGTTTAAAAGAGCATCTGAGGAGAATCTCCAAGAGCGTGTTTAGCAAACCTAAACGTGAAACCTTCAAAGGTGTAGTAAAGTCGTTAGACAGTTTAGATTGTTATCGGCAGTTCACATCTCCCGACCTAGAATCATCAACTAATGAGAGCAGTTTGAATTGGTAAGCCGCTTTCCACTTATACCGGATGTTCCAAATTAAAGATTAAATGTACAAAATTGTGCGTAATAACAATATCTCAAAACCGATGTGCTAAAGTCAATTATTGGTTGCGCTCAAAAAACTGTTTTTGGTTAAAACTTTAAACTGCCACAGCTCTTTCATTAATACCCATAAAACTTGTATGCCTACAATCTGTATAAAGTTTAAAATATTTATAGTGATAAGTATTTATTTTTACAAGATTATAAATATAATACAACTTGTAACTAACGTGTTATTGTGTCTATGATTCACAAAAATATCAGAACAGCTCTTTGTAGATTGACTCTGTCAAATACTCGTAGTTTCTATATTTCACTAAAAAGCCGATCTCAACAATACGTACAGTTAAAATGTCAGGTGGCAGTCTGCTTAACAACCATCCGACTTGTAGAAGAAAAATTATCTTCAAACAAAATACAAAAAGCCGATCTCAACAATACGTACAGTTAAAATGTCAGGTGGCAGTCTGCTTAACAACCATCCGACTTGTAGAAGAAAAATTATCTTCAAACAAAATACAAAAAGCCGATCTCAACAATACGTACAGTTAAAATTTCAGGTGGCAGTCTGCTTAACAACCATCCGACTTGTAGAAGACAAATTATCTTCAAACGGACATAAAAAAGCGATTTTTAAAGAATGAACTGACAACACTCACGATAAAAGTATAACATATACGGTATTTTTTAAATCAGTAAAACATTAACAACGTAGATTTTTGCACTTGTTATTACACGTAACTTTAAACATTTAATATCTCTTATACTTTCCATGATCCTTTCGGTGTACGCAAAGTTTGGAACAGGTCGTTTTCTTTCGCTTTATGAATTAATGTCTTAACCACTAAAACAATAAATTTTAATATAACACCCTCAATTTTATATTTTTTAATGAGTTTATTAAAGTCGTGGTACTTTTTTCTCTTTATAATTCGAAACTCCTTGGGCTTTTTGAAAGATCCCAATCGTTGAAAAATAATGAAAGGATTTATAGTTTAATGTATTATTCAAACTTTGAAGGTTAAGGTCTTGTTATTTTGCGCAGTTTATAAGAACTGGGATTCTCTCTACTCACTTGATCCTGGCGAGTAGAGCGTCTCGCTGAAGTGTCAACTTGTCTGGGACAACCAAGGGCGGCAGTGACACCGGTGCTCCTCGGCACCCTCCTCTGACATCGCTTCTCTTGTACTGGTGCTGAGTACAGAAGTCTTGATAATATTGTGAAATACCTCTGGCAGAGAACTAATGTAGAACATTTATAATTTACTGGTCCCTGCTATGTTTCCAAATTCAATTATGTTGGCCTTCAAAAGTACACAATATTAAGCCTTTTTTACTAAATTAAAACATCATTAAAAACCCACAGTAACGAGTTACATATCATTTTTCTCTTAGGACAAAGAGCTTAGAAATTGCATTTAGTCCTAAAAGGACATTTGCGCTGCGTCCGAAGTGACACGATATTCTGGTTGGTGGTAAAGGCCGCCTCCTGTCGAGATCCACGAGGAAGAATTTAGACTATTATGCCAGTCAGAGCAGGCAGAGGATGCCACGCTCTATGTCTAGGCTGGCAATACCCTTTGACTCTTAGGGAACCCCACCTACTCCAATAGTCATCTCCCGCAGTAGACGACCTATCGAATTAAGCTACTGGGTCGGTACGGTCGGTAGGCTACGACACTGGATCGGGCGTTCCACACTCTCCTCCATCCGCCTTCCGCCAAAACAGAAGTCGGTTTGGGAGAGGATCTGTTGAAAGATGGATGTGGAGGAGGAAATTGTGGTAGTGAATGCGTTTTTTATGGATGAAGAGGAGGATGTTAAATAGGAAAAAAGGTTTTGGATTCATAACATTAACAGAAAAATATTGATTTGTGGTGAATTTCACACTTTTTCCAGGATTTTGTGGAAGATGACGTTAAGTTTTTTGAGTACTTCAGTACGCCAAATTTGAAACACTATTACTGATGCTAGATGAGGGATTATATAGAGAAAAAGATTATCTATGAATATCAACTTAGAACTGATTATTGACGTCCTAATGTATTAAGAACATTTTTTTTTATCTGGTAGTTTTATCGTAGCTCCAATTTCTTCCCAGAATTTTTCTCCTTTCACATTGTTAAATATTCCGGGTGTCTCATATTGTATAGTTCTTCATATTTTTCAACAAGCACTCTCAGTGTACTAACACCCATCGTTTTAGCGTTTAGGATTTCAACTGACGACGAGCACAACAGAGATGATACTGCATAGAACGCTGAAAATGCCAAACCGACCGTCCTGAAGTGTCCTACAGTTCGTAGCTCCGGACTTTCTATCGAACATGCCGAAGGTGTGGAACGCCGTTGACGGCCGTGACGACACAGTGGCCGCATGCTTATTTAATTCAATGTTTTTATTTTTGAAAAATCCCGTACAGACCGTCCGTGCCGACCCGATGGGCGCTCAGCTTTACCCTTGCACCCTATAATCTCGACATTTGCTGTTATTGAAGTGCCGCTGCTGGACATCCATGAGGTTTCCCAGATTTAAGTGAAAATTTGGTTTTTCTTTACCCAGTGTAAGTTCAACTGGAAAGTATAAACAACCCAGAAGTGAACCCTCATGGAGATAAATATCCTTTAGTATAGTATATCATCAGGAAAATATAGTGTAAAAGGTGCCGGCTTCATTTTGACCCTTGAGTAATGCAACTAGCATAGTAATAACTTGTCGAGTAATTACGAATTATTATGTACATTATTAAGAGGACAATAATAAGTCAAAGTTTCAACAGATCTTTAAAACTGCAGTTCCAGCCTAAACTTTATTACCGCTCATTTTACCCTTTTTTAATAACATCGTACGTAATTTTAATGTTAATTAAATTAAAACATTACATTACTAGTTGATCCACCGAAAGTTTAACTAGGTGTCGATTATAAAACAGATTGGAAGTGAGTAAAACTATTGCTTGAATACAAACGCTGCAACTTGTACTATGGCTTTTTACTTAGTAAGAGGAAGGATAATAAGATTTCAGAAATTTGCCGTCGCCATATGCTCCAAACAACACTTCGAGGGTTGAAATCTGCTCTCTTCCTGAGGTGTCAAAGCTCATACATATATATATATATATATATATATATATATATATATATATATATATATACAACATTCACAAAAATTAAAAAGTCCGCCAATGAATTGCCACTCACCTGACTGTTACAACAGCTTGAAGTTCAGGCTGGTGAGAATTAAACCAAGTTATGTCCAATAATACTACAAAACACGTCATACACACCTGAAAGTGGAATATAAGGAGAAAGTAATGTTGGCATTTGTTCGGTAGTTTTTCAAGCACCGCAGTAGTTTTTAATTCTAATTTTCTCATGTTTATGTACTATAGGGATTTGAACACCTGAATAAGAGTGCAAATTTTAATCCTCGAAACTAGGTGATTGTAACATGTAACGATAGCAAAAGTCCAAAACCCTATAAGGCTTTCAAATTATTCATCGTTAATAACAAACTTTATACATATCGTTAACTCAGAGAATTGTAGCCTATTCAAAATAAAAAATAAATCATTTGCAGTTATTTTAGATTTAGTAAAAATATTAAATATTACAGTGAGGCAATTCTATATTTTCTTTGTTTTAAGCAGAAGATGGTTTTACATTTAAATAAATATTTCCAAAATGAAGATAATTGCAAATGGCAAATAATGGCATGTCCTAGTGTATAACTATTAATAAAAATTACTATTAACGACAATTTCTATGTTTATGAAATAAGAAATCAGCCTTTAAAATATGTTGCGTTAGCTATTCAAATTTGTTTAAAGTCTAACATTTTCAGTTTGCCTCTTCCGACCAAAACTTAAAGTTCCACTCACCTTAAGGTTATATAAAGAAACCATATGCCTCTCAAGGTTAGAAATAGCTTGAGAACGACAATGCTCCTGGTTCTTCTGCTCTATCACTCGTCTTTCTTGCAACAGCTCCAGTGTACGAGGGTACGTCCTGGCCTTGGGCTGCAGCGGAAGAATCTCCACTTTCTTCGGTGGTCTCCTCACAGTCAGACACTCGCATGCTTCCAGATCGTCGTACTCCACCTGACTCCACCACGGACCGACAGAATTCACCGAAGAACTCGTGTCGCTCTTGGAAGGGTGGAAGTTGATGTAATATTTCGTCAAAGATAGTTCACCAATTGGCGGCAACTTCATATTTTCCCTCAAATATCTTTCACCTTCTTCGTCGAGTGGCTCGAACATGAGATTATCAGGTTCTTGTTCTTCAATACCAGCATCTTTCTCTACGCCTTCGTTATCAAACTCTGATCCTTCCATACTTTCCAACAAACTTGGCGGCATTAATATTCCGTCCTTGTGAGTAAAAGGGGTTCCCAATAGGTTATCATTTTCACTGATTGTGTTGTCCTGATGTTGTTCCCAGTCCCCACTCATCGTTGGCTTCTTTCTCTCGTTGAATTTCTCTTTCAAACTAAGAAGAATATTTTATTCGTATTACTTAATTCTTTCACATTGATACTTATAACTTTTTACTAAGTTTAATTTCGTTTTTATTTTTTTGAGAAATGAGTGTCAAATCAATCAATTTCTGTTCTTGTATGGGGATGCAATTAGTTTTAACAATATTGTATTTATTTAAAGCTAATACCTTAAAAGCTTCTACTGCGTATAAAAATATTAAACTTCAACAGCATTTTAAATAACAAAATACCGCAATTTACTATAATAACAAAGTAAAAAGGTAAATAAAGATTAATTCTGTTGATGAAATGTATCAGCTGATGGTATTTTAGACAGAAATTTAGTCCAAACGCCATCTGATTAACGCCCTGTTTATTTACTTTATATTAATTTCTTTATTTCACTGCAACAGTTTTTATTTAATTTTATAAACTTGTATATGTGTATTGATAATAAACGGAGTTTACAAGAAATTTACAGTCTAGGAGTATGTTTTGTAATCACAAGCCTAGTTTCTTATAGATAAAGTTCCTCTAAGAGGGATCGTCTATTGTGTAACTTGTCGTGAACCTTGAAATGGTACAGTACCCGAGGGTTTTATAATACCAAGTGATAGTTTTCTCTGAGATCATAGTTCTTTTTAGCTTGGCCCACTTTGGAACAACTTAAGATATGTACATATAAATTAAATCACCGTCAGCCAAACATATTAAGATGGCGCTTTGGATACAATTGCATCTTTCAACTTCTATATACCGTAGGTTTGTCAATAATAATAACCATTGTTTATGTTTTCACTTTGGTTTTAAGCGTGTTAAGCATAAGAATATACAATCTGAGAAGAAAATTTTAGTTTTTGTCCAATATCATATTCGTATGTCGTTATATCACAAAAATACAAACAATAAACAGTACAAATGTAATATTTCTAAATTACGATTTATTACATTAATCTAAACTGAAAACAGGTATGGTTAAACATTAAAATATAATGTTAATATGAGTTTCATCCATAGCTTTACAAAAAAGAATAAATACCAAAAATAATATAGTTATTAATTTACTCGTTTAGTTTCTTCAATGTATCTTCATATTGTTTACCGTATCATATAATCTTATTTGTAGTACGATTAAACGTATGAATAAGCTTTTCTGTTCTACGTGGCCGAGTTCAACATCCGCTTCCGGTATAAATAAGTAATTTCCTTACACTAATTTGTCATATCTCAGCCACGAAATAGATCCAGCAAGCCAATCTTGCGTTGTATATTACTTCCGGTATAAATAAGTAATTTGCTTACACTAATTTGTCATATCTCAGCCACGATAATAGATCCAGCAAGCCAATCTTGCGTTGTATATTACTTACTAAATCGATAACTTCTTGTAAATATTAATACCGTACAGTAAATGGTCAAAGTAATTGAGTTCTGTCTTTAATTTATGATTAAAACTAATGATAATGAAAACTATTATTAACTTTACGTTGTCGTTAAGGAAGCGTTCAGCTCTCATAACATTTTTTTTATAAGTTTCATTTGAAAGTCACTCAGCGAATTATGATCGACAAGTGTGAGTCAGTACTAGGATTTACTTATTGGTGTGACTTAGTCTCCTTTACTTCGGTATGCACTGTTTGCGCAACTCTGCTAATTGATGTTATAACCAACTTCATTTGTATCGAGTTGAGGCCTGCTGAATTATTGGCCTAGATAAAATTGTCATAGGTTACAAAATGACCAGGTAAAATTGTTATTACTTGTCCAAGGACGAGATGACATTTGAACTCATAGCCTCGGTAAGGATGTGACAGTGAACCAACTAAGAAAAATATTAATAGCTTTTATAAGGGACAATGTGTGCTACAATATCAAAAGTTACAATAATAAATTTTTCTACTTGTCACAGGAACTATCTTCAGTTTAAAATAAAATTATTTTATTAGAGGACAGATTGCTGTGCAGGAAATGTTGTAGATATAACGGTTTTGCTTATTTAAAAGTACTACGATAAAATCAAACGTCTCCAATTTCGATTAGAACTCATCAAAATTAGAGTCATCGAAAGTTAACTACAAATTGTGTGTGTGTGTGTGTGTGTGTGTGTGTGTGTGTGTGTGTGTGTGTGCGTGCGCGCGCGCGCATATATAATAAGGACCACTACATTTAATACTGCAAACTACAACTATAATTATTCTAATATCGATTAATTCGATTTCAAATCATTCAATAGTGTTACCAAATTCCGGTTACCGGACCTTTCCGGAAATATTTGAGGCAGGTATAAACAAAAGCATATTAAATAATTGTTTATACATCTTTGAATTAATTATCTAGCAAGATTTTTACTTTACCCAGTACCCTCATACAATTTCAGGATGGTTTACTGGCAGCTATTCTATTAGTTATTTCAAATACCTACATAACTGCAAATGTGGTTTTAGTAATATCTCCCGTTTTTAATGACATAAACCCTATCTCATTGCCAAACCCTACAAATGTGCAGCCCTGCAAACGTAAAGAATGTAGCCCCTCCCCCCCTCCAAACCCTCCACTCATCATCACAGTTGCCTCTGTGGGTTTAGGCAATAAAACAGGTGCGATTTGTAATAATTCTGCAAAAGTAATTATGGATGATCTAGTTGTACAATGGACAATAATGTGTTCTTCCTCCATCTTTATGTTCTTAGTCCTACCCCTAACCCGCTCATCCTAGTTAACGAGAAAATTTTAGGCATTTTTAATGCTTTCATCCTTTTGTAAATTGCGCATGAAGCATTAAACTTATGTTCTAGTTACTTGTGCCTTTAAAAGTAGTTTTTACGCAACCAAACTGTTAGAGTAAAGGTATTATAAGTCAGGTTTATAACCATATTTTTATTTTTATTGTTTCAACTCGGGTAAATATATAGAAAACTTTGGCATTTGGCATATTGTTGTATGTTTTGTTGTAACTAATTTTAATCTTTAACTCCGTAATATATTTTCAAAACAAACCGGAAATGACGACATCTTTAAAATACAGCTGTCCTTTCGAAACTGACAACTGTACGTAAAAGTTGTAGTAGCAAATCTGCCTGTCTGGACACTTAAAACAATTGTCAAGACTAGTTATTCAATGCTGTTGTTATTACATAACGACTTCTTATAAAAGTGTATGTATGTCGTACTCTTTTATTATAATATGTGATAATCTCACCTGATTGCATAAGCACTGTATGTAGTATTGCAGTTAATGTGGTTAACGTCTCTTATCTAATTTTGTCTTGTGTAATTTAAGTATTTCTGGTCATCATAATTCCATAACCAAACATATACCCACAATAGTTACCTATCTAGTTCGAACACTAATCTCACAGGAATTAATAATTATAAAAAAGATATAACAAATGGAAAATTACATTACGGTTCCTTACGGAATGTTTTCCACTAATTCATTTTAAATTGTTTACAGGCATTTTCAGTCTGGTTAAGTATTTCTGGGAGTGGTGAGGTAAATGATTTTTTTACGTAGAGATTTCCATAGTCTATGAATAGTGATTGAGGTTGTACTGGAAAATACAGGTACAAGTGATTGTGTGTAAATTCAGCTACAGTTCACCTTCCTCTTAGTGCAGAGTCTAAAGCTACGTTATGTGTACACGTGTATAGGATTTGTACACATAAACTCCACTTCAGAACCACAAAGCGGATGTATTTAACCCTGTGTCACTTCTATTTATAACATTAGACTCCGTTTGTCAAACATATTTCACACTTCCAAGCAAAAAGTTCTCCTTTTGAGGTCAAGTGGGCGGCGAAACGCCGGCGGAAGTAAAGGGAAGTGGATATTTCCGGTTGCTGTGATTTTTTCTAGATGTTTTAAAACTAACTCACACCATAGTCCTCCTCACTGGATACAGTCACGGCTCTATAAATGAGAGCAGTGGGTGAGAGATCACGGGTTCAAATCCCGGAAAGGTACAATGAGACAGGAATATCAGCCAAAGTGATCCAGACAAGGGTAGCATGGCTTAGAGCCGTGGCTTAAAAGCGATACAAGAAATTTCACCATACGACTAGAACTTTATTTGTGTTTTTTTTTGTTACAAAATTTTATTAAAAGTATGTATTCTTAGTCCAGGAAAAGGTTACTTCGCTCGACCTTCTTCCTTCCTATTCATCTGGTTTTCTACAAATCATACTTAAGTTCTTTTTCACTATAATGTGAGGAGAACACGATTGTAATTTTTGAGTATTATATTACATTAAAGTACCTAATCTTAGCGTTTAAGATGTTGTGCATACCAAATATCTTCTCTATTTGTCCTTTTAATGCACGTTTATTAATAACTTTTCGATTAGTTAGTGAGTTATAATATGTAAGGCAGGAGTACGCCAGACCACATGCCGTACAGGGCACCTCATTCATTCTCAAAATGTCTTGTGGACAAACAATCAAGAAAAGAAATCTTATACAAATGATATTTTTACAGCCACAAAGGCAGACAGGAGAGAACGTGGTCAGGCTTACTAAGTGATAGGATTAAATGATGATAGCCAAGTCCTATTGGTGGACATGCACCATCATCTACCTCATTCCTAACTATTACATATAACATGTTTAGTAGCAATTGTTTGTAACTTGCTAGAGAATAGACCTTGTATTGTAACTATCTTACAGATAGTTCGCTAGGCCTTATTATGGCACTATCTATCACTCGTTTTAACATGTCGTGTCATTATACCCAAAATCTGTTTAATATGCGATTATCTCGTTGTCATCTCAATTACCCATAAGACTGATGTGCTACATTGTAACCAGGTACCAGCGTCAGGACTGATGTGGTACATTGTAACCAGGTACCAGCGTCAGGACTGATGTGCTACATTGTAACCAGGTACCAGCGTCAGGACTGATGTAATACATTGTAACCAGGTACCAGCATCAGGACTGATGTGCTACATTGTAACCAGGTACCAGCGTCAGGACTGATGTAATACATTGTAACCAGGTACCAGCATCAGGACTGATGTGGTACATTGTAACCAGGTATCAGCGTCAGGACTGATGTGCACATTGTAACCCAGGTATCAGCGTCAGGACTGATGTGGTACATTGTAACCAGGTATCAGCGTCAGGACTGATGTGCCTGGCACATTGTAACCCAGGTATCAGCGTCAGGACTGATGTGCTACATGGTAACCAGGTATCAGCGTCAGGACTGATGTGGTACATTGTAACCAGGTATCAGAGTCAGGACTGATGTGGTACATTGTAACCCGGTACCAGCGTCAGGACTGATGTGCTACATGGTAACCAGGTATCAACGTCAGGACTGATGTCCTACATTGTAACCCAGGTACCAGCGTCAGGACTGATTTCCTACATAGTAACCAGGTACCAGCGTCAGGACTGATGTGCTACATGATAACCAGGTACCAGCGTCAGGACCGATGTGCTACATGGTATACAGGTATCAGCGTCAGGACAGATGTGCTACATTGTAACCAGGTACCAGCGTCAGGACTGATGTGCTAGAATTATGGGCTGTATTCCAAATGTTTGGCATAAATATCTTAAAGTGAATACTCAAACAAAAAATACATAGAACTCCAATCTATTTCAATATGGTAGTGTTGAATTAGAAGTAATTTAAACAGCTCTCTAAGTCATAAACCCATAGCACTTTATATTTATTAAAATGCATAAATTTTGTACATCTTCATCGACCTTTATGTAGCTGTTGATTTAATTACAAATTGTATTCATGTCGAGAGTGGAGAGTGCAAAGCGGAGAGTGAAGAGTGGAGAGTGGGAGTGGAGAATGGAAGTGGAGAATGGAGGGTGGAGAGTGGAGAGTGGAAGTGGGAGTGGAGAGTGGAGGGTGGAGGGTGGAGAGTGGGAGTGATGAGTGGTGAGTGGAGAGGAGAGAGGGGAGAATGGAGAATGGAGAGTGGAGAGTTGAGAGTGGAGAGTGGAGAGTGGGAGTGGAGAGTGGAGAGTGGGAATGGGAGTGGAGAGTGGAGAGTGGGAGTGGAGAGTGGAGAGTGGGAGTGGAGAGTGGAGAGTGGAGAGTGGAGAGTGGGAGTGGGAGTGGAATTGGGATTGGGAGTGGGATTGGGATTGGGAGTGGGAGTGGGATTGGGATTGGGATTGGGATTGGGAGTGGGAGTGGGAGTGGGATTGGGAGTGGGAGTGGGAGTGGGAGTGGGAGTGGGAGTGGGAGTGGGAGTGGGAGTGGGGAGTGGGAGTGGGAGTGGGAGTGGGAGTGGGAGTGGGAAGTGGGAGTGGAGTGAGAGTGGAGTGGGAGTGGGAGTGGGAATGGGAATGGGAATTGGGATTGGGATTGGGATTGGGATTGGGATTGGGATTGGGATTGGAATTGGAATTGGAATTGGGATTGGGATTGGGATTGGGATTGGGAATTGGGAATGGGAGTGGTGAGTGGAGAGTGGAGAGTCGGTCACCGGTCTGTTAGCAGTGCGAGCCAGGTGTAGCGTGCACTCAGCTTATTAATAATAACCACATCTGTCAACACAATGGCGCTCCGTCACACTTCTGCCTATAATTAATACACGTCTAGTCTTTCCCGCTCATATTTATCGACTACCCGTTGCTAATCGTGGAGCAGACAAGAAATTAAACCGCCCCTCGCCGTCACAGAGGAACATACAGCACCGAAGCTTTCACAAACAATATACAGTATGTTCCGAACAATAATTAACTGATATCTATCTGTGTCTAAACTGATATCTATCTGTGTCTAAACTGATATCTAAACTTTTTCTTCTGATTGGCCTTTTGGCTAGCCTCGTTATACATTATACTGCGGCTGCGATGTACGTGTTATGCTTATATCTTTTGTCTATATACTTTTAATAATCAATTTTATTCAATTATTTATTTAATGCCTTGTTGTTAACTTATGAGAATTTATATGAGGTTATTCTCGCTCTGATTTAAAATGCTTTCCTTTCTTTACAAAGTTGAGTGTCTTTTCCAAAGTTTGTAGATTGACTCGATTTACTGACTGATTGACCTTTTTGAAGCCAAGTTCTCTGGCAATATTCAGAGCTTTCTCGCAAAATTGTCTCTGTCTTGCATCTGTTGTGCAATTCAACCAGTGCGGAGTGAAGTATCTTTTTGTTTTTAATAAATATGCTTTAACATCTCCATGAACCCACCTCAATAAAATGAAATGAAAGATGTATTTATTTAACACAAAAAATACATATTCAATTGGCGAGGAGAACTATTAATTAAGTCCTCTATTACACCTAACCATAAATACCTCAATCTAAAAATAATAATGATTACTCATCTGCTAATAGAACACGATTTAAACTATGGATATTTTTAAAGTGCCATTGTATTTGTTTCGACCACCTAGCTTTTATAGAACGTTGCAAGATGTTTAAAAGTAGTCCACCATAAAATTTTTTGTGGAACTTGTTTCAATATTGAGCTCTAGTTTTGATTGATACCAGCTTAGAGTAAACAATGAAAACACGGAGTGAAAATCCATGTTAAAAGTAGGTGCCACAAGTTCGACCAGCACGCGCTCTCTTATTGTGGTACTTCCCCCAGCTCACCGGAAATTGGGCGATCTAAGTATCGTCCTCCACATGGCGCCAAATTCAAATTCATTAATATTCAACTAGCAATTTTTTATTGCGATTTTTTATTTTATACACTTCTATCAAAACGTTAAATTTTATTTAATTGCACTTGTATTCATTTGCATGCATTATAAATAGTGTTAGTAAGATAAGATATAAGTGCGGAAAATGTTCCTAACGTCATAAATCATTGTGAATGTTGAGTTAAGCCCCTCATAGTGCAACGTCTGGGATCTGACACTGTCTGGAGTCGTGTTCGTCTAAAGACTCGTTACATCAGAGACACGTAGACCACAAAATATAGTGTAATCTACGAGAAGAGGTATTCTCATTGTCTCATGATGTGCACTACAATGTTATAGACAAAATCAAAAT
Source organism: Homalodisca vitripennis (assembly GCF_021130785.1). Taxonomy (NCBI): domain Eukaryota; kingdom Metazoa; phylum Arthropoda; class Insecta; order Hemiptera; family Cicadellidae; genus Homalodisca; species Homalodisca vitripennis. The sequence continues at coordinate 2,309,537 of NC_060211.1, read as the reverse complement.
CCCAAAATACAAAATTTAACTGAGACATTCTCAGTTGTGCACCAAAACGCACAATCTGCCACTAATAAAGTGGATGAGCTAACCACTCATGGCAGAAGAGCTGCACCCTTGACATCTTCGTTGTCTCTGAACATGGCTTCACGGCTGACACTGTCGCTATGTTTAGAATTGACAATTACGAATTGGCTAACAATTTTCACCGAACAAACTTTAAAGGGGGTGGTGTTTGCAATTTTTGTAAAATCACGAATGAAATTCCAGCCCTTCAAAGTGGATTATAGCTGTGATCTAGACTTTGAAGTGGTGGGAATAAAAACTGATCTAAATTCCGTAGGAAAAAATTACTATAATTGGGTCTATATAGATCTCCCAATGGGTGCAGCAATACTTTTTTTTGAAAATATTGAGACCCTTCTAAATTATATCAATTCAAAGTTGTTGAAGTTTATCATCATTGGTGACTTCAACATCGATGTGCTAGACAACACCAACCCCCTGACCCAGCGGCTACGCGACATTCTCACTTCTTTTGGCTTGATCTGGTCCGTGAGCTCACCAACTAGAGTGACTGCCACAACGAGTACAGCCATCGACAACGTCATCACAAAACATCTCAGACGTTTCGGTCTGCGTCCTGAACACGGCCATCTCAGACCACTTCGCGCAAGAAGCCGTAATTGCACGCCACAACCCAAAATTTGAACCGCCCCCCGTGAAAATGAAACGAGATCAAAAACCCGGAAATGTCGAGCAATTTATAAGGTCGCTCAGCAAGGAATCTTGGTCTTTCTTAGAGTCTTTCGAACGAGTGGATGAGGCTTTCGACGCGTTTTCGAACCGCTTCATTTTTTATCTAAACATAGCTTGCCCATTCAAAAAATTTAAAGAGTCTACTCAAGCGAAGAAAAAATCCTGGATTACTCAGGATATCTTCAATTTAAGAGAAAGCCTCAAATTTTACCACTCATTTTATGTCAAATCCGAAAACGAAGAATTCAAAATCTTTTATCGACAATTTAAAAAAAATTACCGCAAAGAAATAAAAAAATGCCAAAGCAAGAGACGTTGAAAATCAACTACAACAGTCCAACAATATTTCAAAGAGTGCTTGGAACATTATAAAAAAGAACACAAATTCAAAAATGATTCAAAATTCACCATTCCAAAACTCAAATCTGAAATTGGACTGATTCATGATCATTTCGAATGTGGCAAGCAATTTCAACAATTTCTTTTCAACTGTGGCTGCATCAGACATTTTGTTTAAATATCGGCAACCAAAGTCAAGAAGCCAATGGCGGGACCGGTTTCGTCCATGGTCCTTTTTTCCTGTGTCCGAGGGAGAGGTGGCTCGTGTCATTACAGGATCTCAGACCGAAAAAATCTAGTGACATCAATGGTACGTCTATGTGGTTAATCAAAAAGTGCTTCAAGCATATTGTGACGCCGCTCACAAAATTGATCAATCTCTCTTTTGCACAAGGCATTTTTCCGTCTGCACTGAGACAGCAAAAGTGATTCCAATTTTCAAAAAGGACGATCCTTGCATATCCGCAACTATCGTCCGATTTCAATTCTTCCCACCTTCAGCAAAATTTTCGAAAAAACATTTCTCAAACAACTTGAAAAGTTCCTCAAATCATTTTGAAATCATCTGTCCTGAACAGTTTGGGTTCAGGAAAAAACAAGTCAACCATTGATGCTGTGACGGATCTCATCAACAACGTTGTCGATGGCCTGGAGAGGAGAGAACATGTGCTCAGCATATTTCTCGACCTCTCCAAAGCTTTTGACTGTGTGCATCACAACTGTTGCACCAGTTGTGGACAAGTGGTATTCGGGGTCTGCCGCACCGTTGGCTCTCGTCTTACCTCGCGGACAGAGAGCAGTGCGTGCAGATTGCGAATGCTCTGTCAGGACAAAGTAAAATGCCCTATGGTGTCCCTCAAGGATCAATATTAGGGCCAGTCCTTTTCATATTATACGTCAACAGACTGAATTCTTCAATCCAGAATGGAAAAGTGGTTCAGTATGCTGACGACACGACTCTCTGCATCAGATCAAAATCAAAACAAGATCTCGAGGTGAAATCATTTATTGAGGTGAATTCATGCATTGAACATTTCTCAAAACTCCAATTTGAAAAACAAACAGTTCGAAATCAAATGTGATGAATTTTTGCCTTCGGCAACAAGAGCATTGGCAACGACCGCAGTGATGGTGGATGACGTACTCTTGGAAGAAGCAGAATCCATCAAATTCCTTGGATTGTACCTTGATCGAGGACTGACATGGGATGATCACATTGATAGAGTCTGCTCAAAGGTTGCTTCAGGCATTTATGTTTTACGCAACCTTTCAAAATTTTGTTCCATGGATGTATTGAAAACGGCTTATTTTGGTCTCATACATCCACATTTATCTTACGGCCTTAGGCTGTGGGAAGTTGTTCTAAATACAAATTCGAAAGAGTATTTAGAACACAAAAGAAAGCCATCAGAATTCTTTCAAAACTGAATCCTAGAGAGTCGTGTAAAGGATCCTTCAGGGAGCTTGGATTGCTGACTTTACCCTGTCTCTATATTCTCGAGGTCGCCCTGTATTGTCGACTAAAATGCCAGTTGGTGCAGGGCAGGACGTCCATCACTATGAAACAAGAGGCAGGGACAAACTTTCGAACCGAGCAACACAGGACAACAGCATTCGGACATTTGCCATCCCAGGTTGGTGTCACAATCATCAACAGGCTCCCTGAGGAAATTAAACATCTCGAAGATCCCAAAACATTCAAATCTCGACTAAAACGCCTCTGGTGTTAAAGGCATTTTACTCCGTTGAAGAGTTCATGATGGGCCGCTGGGATGAAAATCCTTGAAATTATCAACAAACAATTTCCCAGTCCTGATGTCCAGTTACCATGTGAAATTCCAAATTACTTGTTAACTGCCTTGTTTATTGACTCTCACATTTAAGTATTGTGTGTTTAATACCTCAAATGTTGACGCATGCAATGCAATTGTGAAATTGTTGATTTTTGATGCAATAAAGAATATCATTATTATTATTATTATTATTAGACACGATATCTAAGCACGATGGGGTAACCGGGTTTCAACGTGAACCGGAGCTTAACTAAACATTCGCATTAAACGAGCATTTCCCAGCATAACACTTTAAATACAATTAATTATGAGTAATTTGGCAATGAGAAAAAATTTCGTTAACAATATGATAGTACAATACTTTTCCAAATTATTTACTTTTTGGACGAGGCCTTTATAAACCAAAAGTTTCATCATCAGGCGACTCCACAAGTAAATATTTACATCATTTTTATTACAATTAAAATACCATATGGTATAAATATGCGAATATCAACATTTTGGATATATTTCAGTAATTTCTTCAAGAAAAATATTGTAATACCCTTGACAGTATTGATATTAAATACAGAAAGAAACAGCAAAAGAGCCATTTCTTCCTCAAGAAATCAAATTTCCTATAAACAACCAACAACCAGTGTGTAACTTGTCATCAGAAACATTTACTAGAGAAGAAATGAATCTTTTAAACAAAGATTTAAATTTTACCCTAACAAGTAGAAATGACAATGAACAAGTGAAAATGTAATTGTTGATATAGAACATTCAATATTTAGATGACAGTACAAAGGCTGCCAGAAGATCTGACATATACTCTACCTTTTCCAAGAATTTAAAAGAAAGACGTTCTTTGGTAAAATCTATGGTAAAAAAGCATTGAAAAGAAGAACTAGAAAAGATAATTCAACATTAAGGCTACCTCAAGACACAAAACCAGAATTTATTTGCACAACATACAGCACTTTCTTGAACCAAATATGCAAAATTAAAAAAAAACACACAAATAAAACTGTCACTCACAGAACAAGCAACAAACTATCCTAATTTTTAGGAAACCCTAAACACAAAATTTAAAATGATAATAAATCGGGAATTTATGAAATTTGATGCGATTACTGTGACAACATTTATATTAGACAAACAAAAAGAACAATAAAACACGATTTAAAGAGCATATATCGCGCACAAAATATGGAAGAGTTGACAAATCTTCTGTAGCCAAGCACTGCATTGAATCAGGATACAGAACATCAACTAAAAATCTAAAATTAATAAAAGAAGTAAAAACCCGATGAAATTAAATGCTTGGAAAACACTACACATAAACATAAAAGAAAACTCGTAAACAATGAAGAAGGCACTATTGAAAATTCCGGTCTTCTTTCTTCTCAATGTATTCAAAAATTATACTGTACTCGTATCTAATTTTTCATACCGGCTGAAATATATCCAAAATGTTGGTATATGCAAATTTACACCATATGGTATTTTAATTGTAGTAAAAATTATATAAATATTCACTTCTGGAGTCGCCTGGTGATGAAACCTTTGGTTTCGAAAGGCCTCGTCCAAAAAATAAATAATTTGGAAAAAATTGTATTATTTACATTTAGTAGTATGTATAAGTTTTTTCCAATTACTCCAAGAGTCTTCAAAATATGATTAACTCAGTAAAATAAGGCAAAATAAGGATGCAACCTCGGAATGAAAGATAATAAGCTAAAAAATTTGCATACGTCTTTATTTTGATGGTATAAAACTTACCTCAAAAGTCTCATATAATCACGTGTACGCGTCTTTAGATATTTAAGGTCATAGTTCATGAAAATCAGTTTTTTGCAAATATCTCCTTTACCTTACGCTAAATGACTTTGAAGGTGGTTAGAGAAATTGTAGAACGGAAAATTCTCTTCAACTTTTGTCTGAAGTAATTTTATGTACGTTCAACCCTTTTTGAGATACAGCGCATAGAGTAGGGGACCGCTTACCTGTATATTACGTCATACGTAATGCGAAGGTCAGCCAGTAGAATACAATAAATAAATGAGTTATATTGTTAATTATTCATTGAATATTTATTATTATTACTCAATACTATTATTATTGTTATTATTATTATCATTATTATTAAATATTTATTATTATTTATTATTTAATATACCGATACGAAACCACTACAACATTATAGCCTATCATCGATGGTGGGTTTTGTCTTGCATCGCGTTGTATGGAATAAAGATGATACTATCTATGATATTTTGAATAAATACGTCAAATATTTACAAACACATTATGGGTCAAGTATCGTTGTTGTATTTGATGGTTACGCAGACTACACTAAAAACATTAAAGCAATGGAACAATTAAGAAAAACTGCTGGTGTTTCAAAATCTTACGAACTCAGCTTTGATGAAACAATGGAGGTGCCAATCAGCTAAGAAAAAGTTTTATCGAATATATCTAATAAGGAAAATATTTATAGACATGCTTATCAACAAATTAAAAACTGTTAATATCACTACAAAACAAGCCAGAGATGATGCTGATGTTTCTCATTGAAGAAACAGCTATTGTAGACGCTGGAGTCTGAACTTAAAAAAAACTTCTGTCATTGTAGGCGAAGATACTGATTTGCTAGTTATCTTGATAGGACGTGCGTGATAGAACGAAAAGTTTTGATAAATACCCTCATTCTAAAGAAACACATATTATTTTTACACGCATTTAGTGGATGTGATACGACTTCTGCGCTTTATAAAAAAGGTAAAATATCGTTTATTAAAATGTTCGAAAAAACATCACGATTTAAATCAATCAGCTGAACTATTTAAACAAAAAAAACTGCTCTGTACAAGAATGATTTGAAAATGGAGTACGTATTTTCTTAGCAACGTATAATGCTCCGAAATCAGAAGACGATATAGACTCTTTTCGATACACCCAGTTCATCAAATCAACAAGACTCAACAAACCAGTGCAGTTATCAAGTCTTCCTCCTTTAAAGTACAGCAGCTCGTCAGCATATCTTTCGTGTCTATTATCAAACCCAAATGCCAGGAATTCGGCTGGGTACTACAAAATGAACTCCTGGAACCAATAACAACATTAATTACCACCAGCACCAGATGAACTGCTGAATACAATATTTTGCAATTGCAAGAAAGGTTGTGGTTCTAATTGCGGATGCAGGAAATCAGGATTGCGATGCACTTTAATTTGTGGGCAGTGTAATGGACAATAATGCCTCAACGATTCATCAACTTCAGATGGTTTCAATGAAGAAAGTGAATATGCACCTGATATTCTTGAATCTTTCTATTCTGATAATTTAGTAAACGAGAATGATGATAATGAATCCGATATTGAACAGCCAGAGGAAGAAGAAGAAGAAGAAGACGATGAACAAGAAGAAAATTTAAAAAAAAAATATTAAATCATTAATCATGAAAACAAAATTTTATATTTTTAATTTTAATAAATTGATTATTGGATCAATAAATAAATATATAATTTAAACTTCATTTGAAATATTTCTTTTAATATTGTATGTTTGGTAAACATTATATATGTATTATTCAGAGAATACATCATTCATAATTAAAATCTATAAATATGGTATATTTACATTAACATTAAATATATTAATAATAATGATAATAATGCTAAAACTAATGATAATAATGTTAAAAATAATAATAGTATTAAGTAATAATAATAATAATAATTGGTAGTGAATAAATAACAATATAACTCATTTATTTATTGTATTCTACTGGCTGACCTCGCATTACCGTATGCCGTATATACAGGTAAGGCGGTCCCCTATTCTATGCGCTGTATCTCAAAAAGGGTTTGAACGTACATAAAATTACTTCAGACAAAAGTTGAAGAGAATTTTCCGTTCTACAATTTCTCTAACCACCTTCAAAGTCATTTAGCGTAAGGTAAACGAGATATTTGCAAAAAACTGATTTTTCATGAACTTTGACCTTAAATATCTAAAGACGCGTACACGTGATTATATGAGACTTTTGAGGTAAGTTTTTATACCATCAAAATAAAGACGTATGCAAATTTTTAGCTTTATTATCTTTCATTCCGAGGTTGCATCCTTATTTTACCGGACTAGATAGTGATAAAAAATTTAATGTTAATAGCAACAATAATGATCAGTAGTATTTATTTATTTATCTACGAAATCGAATAAAAAAGAGTCGGGGTTAGGACTATCAAGCCTTCTCTACCACTCAACCTCACATCGTGTACAGTAAATTCACAATAGTTTGATACAATTGCGGTCACTTATACTTTAAAAATAAAATGGCAAAATTGGTTAACCTATACAAAATTAAATGGACTTAACGCAAAAACATATATAGGCTACTGAAATGAGTTGAAATACAAAAAGTTTATTTATATTGCAATGAATACAAGAAAAGTTCAACATGAAAAACAAGAATACACGCTCGATCACTCTAACACAACTACTGACCCAGTAGCAAGTCCCTACCCTGATCTTAGCTGTACTTTGACGGTAATATTGAAAGACCATTATCCGATCAAAAGCGAGGTACCTTGACTGCTGCCTTTACGATGTAGTAGTCATCTAACGCTCAATGGTCCAGTCACCATAAGTTAACCTGTAATTCGCAAAATGACTATCGTATGGTGCGAAGAGAAGTTTAGTATGTATCAGAGAGTCTGGTGGTAGCGTAACGTTTAACACGGTCTGAGTCATAAACAAATATAAAGCTGACGAGATAATGTTTCTTCTCAATTCTACTTGCTGTTCTGATATAACAGTGTTACAGGCTAAAGTTTGTTAATTCAATGCGTACGTTCAGTTTACCTCCAGCTCACGTACTCCTTACGTGCAACATCTGAAAACTGATTGTCGTCTGAACTCTTTGTATCATTGCGACATCAGTGAAACCTAGACTACAACATTTAATGCAATCTACGTGAAGAGCCTACAATGTTAACTGACATAATCCCAAAGCACGGTGGAACAACCGAGTCTTCTAAACATAAGCTATGTCAGCGACAGCATCAGATTTCAGATGCTGCATGTCAGAGAGGAAGGTGAACTGGAGCCAAACTAAACCTTCAAATAGAGCTATCTTTATTCATTACTATGCGGTTTTTATTCTGAACATTGGATTAGATCGAAAATATATTTAAATATATTTCCATCTACAGCCTTTGCCTACATGTGAAAATAAGTAAATAAAAAGGACAAAAATACACTATTTTCTTAATATAATACGTTTTTACCATGCAAAATATGGATTTTTTTGGAGTGATCCGAGATTTGCTTAAAGATTTTGTACTGGTTGTGCGAATAAACCTTCATCTGGTTTCTCCTTCCATGGGTCTGAGTAACTATGACCTGTCTTCCTTACACAAAATTACTGTACTCTAATAATTTAAGGCTACATAACTAAGAATTGTAGGTACATTTTCGATCCTTTTCTTCGTCTTTACTTTAGAAGATATAAACTGTTGTTTATGTGATACAGTCTTGACGCTGGATCATCCCTTGAATTGTAACCTGACATTTTCACCTTTTCTCCTAACTAGTTTTCTCAAAAGAATGTAGTAGTCGATCAGCTAAAGTTTCCGGTGTAACTAACCTCAGCCTGCGAGTCCCAACAGTCCAGTTTGTGTCCAGCCAGTTTTTGTCAGTACTTTTATCTTCCATAATTAGCTGAGGAGGCCATTGACTCCTCCACATAAATCACAGGGGAATGATAAACAGTAAGTGAAAGTTATCCTGGATCTCGTGTAACAGTAAATATTCATAATAATATGAGGTATTTATTACAACTCTCGCTGCAAGTTTAATAACCCTTCCTTTGCAGTTGGAAAAAAGGTAGATTTCATGCTTAGCTGTCATATCTCAGTGTCTAATTAAATATACAGCATTCTATTTGAAGGAGAATTTATTCAATGACGGTACGATCTTTTTCTTTGATGGTTCATATTTTAATGTAACATTTTTAATACAAGTTTCAATGTTCATCATATTGAAACCTTTAGAATATAAATTTGTATTGATATATCAATGGTATGTATATTTTGATTGGTTTGGTTACCATCAGTTAGAAGGTTTTTTTTTGTAAAAGTACTCATTTGCATTACTTAATTTTATCATATAGTTATCAAAACTTTATACGGTAAGCATCTGGAAACCTTACGAGAAATAAAAAGTACTCGTATTAGCCACAACATTTATTGTAAATGATATAAGAACTCTAAAGCCATTCAATCATATATCGATACTGAAATGTTCCTATTAAGCCTTACGAGACATAAAAAGTACACGTATTGGGCACAATATTTGCTGTAAATGATATAAGAACTCTAAAGCCATTCAATCATATATCGATAGTGAAATGTTCCTATTAAGCCTTAAAAGACATACAAAGTACACGTATTGGGCACAATATTTGCTGTAAATGATATAAGAACTCTAAAGCCATTCAATCATATATCGATAGTGAAATGTTCCTATTAAGCCTTACGAGACATAAAAAGTACTCGTATTGGGCACAACATTTGCTGTAAATGATATAAGAACTCTAAAGCCATTCAATCATATATCGATAGTGAAATGTTCCTATTAAGCCTTAAAAGACATACAAAGTACACGTATTGGGCACAATATTTGCTGTAAATGATATAAGAACTCTAAAGCCATTCAATCATATATCGATAGTGAAATGTTCCTATTAAGCCTTAAAAGACATACAAAGTACACGTATTGGGCACAACATTTGCTGTAAATGATATAAGAACTCTAAAGCCATTCAATCATATATCGATAGTGAAATGTTCCTATTAAGCCTTAAAAGACATACAAAGTACACGTATTGGGCACAATATTTGCTGTAAATGATATATGAACTCTAAAGCCATTCAATCATATATCGATAGTGAAATGTTCCTATTAAGCCTTACGAGACATAAAAAGTACTCGTATTGGGCACAACATTTGCTGTAAATGATATAAGAACTCTAAAGCCATTCAATCATATATCGATAGTGAAATGTTCCTATTAAGCCTTAAAAGACATACAAAGTACACGTATTGGGCACAACATTTGCTGTAAATGATATAAGAAATCTAAAGCCATTCAATCATATATCGATAGTGAAATGTTCCTATTAAGCCTTAAAAGACATACAAAGTACACGTATTGGGCACAATATTTGCTGTAAATGATATAAGAACTCTAAAGCCATTCAATCATATATCGATAGTGAAATGTTCCTATTAAGCCTTACGAGACATACAAAGTACACGTATTGGGCACAACATTTGCTGTAAATGATATAAGAAATCTAAAGCCATTCAATCATATATCGATAGTGAAATGTTCCTATTAAGCCTTAAAAGACATACAAAGTACACGTATTGGGCACAATATTTGCTGTAAATGATATATGAACTCTAAAGCCATTCAATCATATATCGATAGTGAAATGTTCCTATTAAGCCTTAAAAGACATACAAAGTACACGTATTGGGCACAATATTTGCTGTAAATGATATATGAACTCTAAAGCCATTCAATCATATATCGATAGTGAAATGTTCCTATTAAGCCTTACGAGACATAAAAAGTACTCGTATTGGGCACAACATTTGCTGTAAATGATATAAGAACTCTAAAGCCATTCAATCATATATCGATAGTGAAATGTTCCTATTAAGCCTTACGAGACATACAAAGTACACGTATTGGGCACAACATTTGCTGTAAATGATATAAGAAATCTAAAGCCATTCAATCATATATCGATAGTGAAATGTTCCTATTAAGCCTTAAAAGACATACAAAGTACACGTATTGGGCACAATATTTGCTGTAAATGATATATGAACTCTAAAGCCATTCAATCATATATCGATAGTGAAATGTTCCTATTAAGCCTTACGAGACATACAAAGTACTCGTATTGGGCACAACATTTGCTGTAAATGATATAAGAACTCTAAAGCCATTCAATCATATATCGATAGTGAAATGTTCCTATTAAGCCTTACGAGGCAGTACAAATATGAGGCTATGAGTTATATTTGAAATTGTTCAGTGTTTATGAGAAACAGATTCATTCATGATCTACGCTAAAAAATAGGACATATCAAATTTACATACAAACAAACGACCACCATCTTGAAATATTTATTTAGTTGATTGGTTATAGTAATTTTAAATAGAACTCGCATTTTAAGGTCATGCTTTGAAAACAAACGCTTTGTCTATTTTCTTTCTCTATGCACATGTGTATTATTATGAAGATTTATCAGCTGAATTGTATCAAAGACTAAAAATAAGTAGTATAAATTAACTACAAAAACTAAAAACTTTTCCAAGACATCAGTACTATGTCCCATAAAATGTGCAAGACGTGGGATTCTAGCACTAAAATTTATTTAATTTCTGAAGTGAGTCTGTTGCGTTATAAGGATGTCTTCTTTGTGCTAAGAGAGGCCTTAGTCTTCCTTAGATTCTCTGGCTTTAATGTATAGAAGCTGATATATCTAGTAGAATACCCTAACTAGAGTAGATATCTGTTTCTGAAAAATCGAGAGTAAGAACAAGGAGGTCATCCTTAAGTTATTGAAATGTATATAAATACCCCGAGAAAAACTGTGTAGCAAAAAGAATCCGGAGACCAAACTACCGTGTATTGAGAACTGCAATAATCCGTTGAGTAATCTCAAATATACGAGAGAGGCCTTAGTCTTCCTTAGATTCTCTGGCTTTAATGTATAGAAGCTGATATATCTAGTAGAATACCCTAACTAGAGTAGATATCTGTTTCTGAAAAATCGAGAGTAAGAACAAGGAGGTCATCCTTAAGTTATTGAAATGTATATAAATACCCCGAGAAAAACTGTGTAGCAAAAAGAATCCGGAGACCAAACTACCGTGTATTGAGAACTGCAATAATCCGTTGAGTAATCTCAAATATACGAGTGAAGAACATTATTTAAGAAAACTTGCTGTAGGTCAGATTCCTTAGACATCCAGTTACAGTAAACTTTAAGTAGTCACTAATGGTACGAAATCCCAGATATGTATAGCAAGTGGCACGAGCACAGCGCAGACTGCTGAGTAATCAATATTTCACGGGTTGCGAACAGTATTTATGAAAACGTACTTTCGGTCATTTCAACGCAATGACATCAGCAGACTCTTGTACATGAAGGTACAGGAAGACTGAATCACTGATTAGTGATTATACACACTCCCAGACATGGTTGGAGGGAAGGCACGAGCAGAGCGCATGCGCAGAGAGCCATGCAGACCTGATGTTTCGACTCGTTAACTCGTATCAAATCCATACATAACAGTTCACAAGCGTCCCTCAACGCTTATCACGGGCGAGCGGCGGATTACATGCGCACCTTCACGGGTGTTACTCCGATACTGATACACTCCTGAGACTAATCTCTGTCATCTCCAACACTGTCAATGACTCTATAATGTTTATTTCTACTTATTTGGTTCTTTTACATTGTTTCTTAACTTTCAGGTAAACAAAGAATTATTATTGTAAGTGTTAGCTCTTTAACAAGAGGCATGTGTATGTGTAGACATTTATTATCACATAAGGCCTTTCATAGATATGTTCCAAGGAAGTCAACTATCAAATACTACAGGCTACAAATGTATCACGTAAAAGTGCAGCCGTCCATTAGCCGAGTAGTCCCGGGTTCGAATCTGGATTTGAACACGATATTATGGCATGGTTAAAAGTAATCATCCGGGTCTATGACAAAATCACAAAACTCCACCTATCCACACAAAAATCTCGTGATAAATGGATAACAATTTAAGAACCTAAAACTACTATGGAGTGTTAGATGATGTTTAAACGTATAAAAAGCCACAGTTTCAAGTCACAAAACTCCACCTATCCACACAAAAATCTCGTGATAAATGTATAACAATTTAAGAACCTAAAACTACTATGGAGTGTTAGATGATGTTTAAACGTATAAAAAGCCACAGTTTCAAGTCACAAAACTCCACCTATCCACACAAAAATCTCGTGATAAATGTATAACAATTTAAGAACCTAAAACTACTATGGAGTGTTAGATGATGTTTAAACGTATAAAAAGCCACAGTTGCAAGTCACAAAACTCCACCTATCCACACAAAAATCTCGTGATAAATGGATAACAATTTAAGAACCTAAAAATACTATGGAGTGTTAGATGATGTTTAAAAATATACGGTGTTTAATACATGAAAATACAAAAAGTCAGTTCTTTAATGTTCCAAATTCGGCAGGAACACAACTAGAATCATCATAGATTAGTATTAAAACCTATTTAAAATACTACCAATTACTATACAATTTCAATTTTTTTTCCTTTTTTTACCTCAATTTCCTAATTAAAATAATGAAATAATGATTTATTTTCAATAAAAATTACACTGAAATTATAAACTACTTATTTCAAAATACTAATCCATCTTTATCCAGTTGCGATGGTTTAGCAATACATAAAAAGTACAGATCTTAGAGTCTACCTTAATAATATAGTAAATAGTGCGGCGAGCCTGTGCAGCATCTTGTACAAAACATCTTGTACAGTCCTGTACAAAACATTGTATACATTTCTTAAGTTAATATAAAATACTAAAGAATATATATTATATTATTAAACAAAGAAGGCTAAATTTTATTCATAAATAATGCTAATAACTGATAATACACAAAAGTCGTAAGAAAGTTTGCATGAACCTCAAAAATTTCCATCTCAGTAACATTTTGACAAAATTGTGACAAACAATATAACAGCAATAACCAACAATTAAACTTCACCAAACATCTGAAAACCAAAAAGTAACATAATTATATCATATAAATTATATATAGCATATATCTCTATCCTTATTCTAACTGCAAACTGTATACTTCCAATATTACTTAAAATTACTACTTTAACATTCAATATGGAATTTCCAAAACATACTAGTCAGCCTACTTCATAATTTTCATTAACTACGATGTGTCCTCATAATTAAAAAGCCATTGTTTTACTATATTTTTGAACTTAAATATTAATCTATACAATTTAAAATTGGCTGGTATTTCATTAAATATTTTTGCACCTAAAAAAATAAAAGATCTTGTCATTAATGATTTTGAAACTTTCGGCCTTCTCAATAAATTGGCTACTTTACTGCGTGTGTCATGATCGTGCATTATATACTCGGTTTCATTATTACCACTACGAATAAAGAAAATCTGTAGAACTTTAAAAATATATAAATGCTGTAAAGGTAATATATTGAGTTGTCTAAATAGATTAAAAGATGATTCCCCTTTTTTCCTTAATAGTATAATTCTAATATAATGATTCTGGACTGTTCTTATTTTAGCGATCAAATTTTTGAAAGTTCCTCCCCAACAATGAATACCATATTGTAATTTAGAATTTATTAGATCAAAATAAAGTGTCTTTAAAAGAGCTTGATCACATATATTTCTCAAAAAATAAAATTTCCGAATACTCCCTTTTAAACCCTTTGTTAGCTCTTCAATGTGATCCTTCCATGATAAATCTCTGTCTATTATAACCCCCAGATATTTAAACGAATTCACATTTTCTATGACCTGACAATTACAATCACGCATACCTTGGCAGCCTGATGAATGATACCTAAATTGGTTCTCTTCATATGGGGGCCTGTTCATTCTAAAATTTAAAACTTTTGTTTTGGAGACATTAACACACATCTTATTTTCCAAGCACCATTTATTTAAGAACGAAAGTGCTTCATCTACACTGCTACATAGTCCCTGGCTGTCCCTATTCCAAAATAAAAATGCAACATCATCAGCAAATGCGGTTACCCTTCCTCCAAATTGAATTTTCAGAAGATCGTTAATGAAAATTAAAAACAGGGTAGATGATAAAACGGATCCTTGCGGTACACCTTTTTTTATACTTCCCGGTTTGCTTAAGCATCCCCTACACTTCACAGTTTGTTCGCGATCCATCAAAAATTGGCTAAACCACTTCAATGCATTTCCCCTTATTCCTATTTTTTTCCATTTTGGTCAGTAAACAGTTATGGTCAACCAAATCAAAGGCCTTACGAAAATCCACAAAAACAGCTGTGCATTTATTTTTTTCATTCATCTTGGTATACGTAGCTTCCAAAAAAGCAGATAACGCATGCTCCGTACTTTTACCTTCTAAAAACCCATACTGATTTTTACTGAAAAAATTTAAATCGTTCAAAAAGTTTACTAATCTTGATTTCATTACCTTCTCAAATATTTTCGAAAACACTGAAAGCAAGCTGATTGGTCTCAGGTTGTCAAGTTTGATTGCATTTGATTTCTTAGGGATCGGAACTACGATACTTTTTTTTTAAATCGCTGGAAACACCCCTGTTTGGAAACTACAGTTAATTATATGTTCAAGTACATATGAAAAAATATCTTTGCATCCCTTTACTAGGTTAACCGTTACATTATCAAACCCACTGGAGCGTTTATTTTTTAAATTACTGATGGTAGTTTTTAATTCTTTGCAATCAACAGGAGTTGCAAAGAATGAACGTTGCGGCGTCGTGAGCAGATTTCCAGTATCTATTACCTCGCCAGTACCTCTTATCGTCGCTGCCGTCGCCGCCGCGCCACCTGCACTACCATCAACAATCAGCTGTTCGTGCACATCAATTAAGTATTTGTTTATCATGTCACAGATTGCTTGCGGCTCTTCAATAGTCGATCCGTCATTTAAAGTTAACCTCTCAATGTCCATCTTCTTTTTACATCCAGTAATGTTGTTAATTATTTTCCATTGTTCGGCTGCATTTCCCTTGTATTTAGTAAGTTAAATTGTTGTAATACTCATGTTTGGTATTGTCTATTTGACTTCTTAAATTAAGAGAAAACCTTTCAAAATAGTTTTTGGTACTTTGGGATTATACCGACCACACCAGTATGAAGAACACAAAAATATAAATTTATAGAAACAAACATGATAGAACGAAAAAACAACTGTTTAATTACAAAATTACAAGCATTTACAGGTATTGTGATCGGTATTGTTGTCGCTGTTATCTTATCTTTCTCGATAATCCCGATTAGGGCAGAGCGCGGCATCACATGATTTGCACGGTACATAATTGCCTTTCCATTACAATTCAATTTATATTTCTGATCAGCCCCTCTAGAATTTGATATTTTACTGATACGTACTATCTCTAGCGATGTTTTTCTTTCGTCGACATCAGCGCGGGCTTCGGCAGCACCTTCGGCCGGAGGCACTCGCATTTTGGGTGGCGGAGTGTGATCAAGAATAAAACCAAGTTTTGAGTGTTTTTTTCAATAAAGAGTTTAGTTTTAGTTTGGTAATGTTTGTTTTTGTTGAATTTTTGTGTTTGAAGAAATGTAGAGGTAAAACACGGAAGTACAACAAAGCGACGCACCAGCTGAACGGGCGGCGAGACTCTGCAATCACGTTATCTACTAGACCGCTCGACTTTGACCTCTGTCTGAGGGTGGGGAGTGGTTTGCGATAAGACAATTCCTGTTTTATATTGACGAAATATTGTTCTACGCTAATCTAGTAATCAGTAGAAGCAACATGTCAAATGATTCATGTTTAGGTGTGGTCGGTATAATCCCAAAGTACCTAGTTTTTGAAACGCATATCATAGGGCCTATTTAACATTATCCTGTATAACTTATTTCTTTTCTTTATTTTGTCTAATATCAATTTATTTATCCAAGGGCTTTTAGCTTTTGCTTTACTGTCTCTGCGTGAACTAACCCTACTTTCGGTGCCTATCTCTATTGCTTTGTTTACTATATTATAAAATTTGTCCATACATAGATTAGCATCATTCGAATTAATTACATCATCCCAACATGAACTTTCCAAGTAATTCTTTACAGTTTCAATATTTACGAAATTTGCTTTCATCGGGGCCTCTATGATCTTTTTCTGGCCATTATTATTTAAGTTGACTGCTACCAAACAGTGATCAGATATTCCCAGGTTACAAATTTCAACTTTAAGAGTCCAAATATCTAAATCTAATAAACACATGATCTATGCAAGTTCTTGAGTCATTATTTATCCTAGTTGGCTGTTTCACAAAACATGAAAGACCATAATTACTCATCAAATTTAAATAGCTCTTTGAATAACAATCATCTACTAAAATGTCAATGTTACCGTCGGCTAAATACAAAACATTTCCTCCTAAACTAGCCAACATAACTTCCAATTCCTCCAAAAAGTTTTTAACTGTGTAGTCATGCAGTCTATATAAAGAAACTAATGTAAATTTGACATTATTCAATTTAAAATTTAAAATTACCGTGTCAGTACTTTTAATATTACACTGAATGCTATTACATATTATATTTTCTGAAACATAAACCATCACTCCACCCGAAGCATAATTGTCATTACAATTTGTGTATAATTTATATCCATCTAAATTATAGAAACCTACTTCATCTGACTTAATCCATATTTCACTGAAAATTATAAAATCACATTTCTTACTACAACAATTAATTTGCGCTTGTAGAATGTTAAATTTATTTCTTATAGATCTAACATTCAAATGAACAAATGTAAAACCTGCAGAACATATGTTTGGAAAAATATTATCTAGAGTATAAGAGACCGTCCAAATTCCTATTTCCTCATACTCCAAATTCATTTATTGCTATTTATTACTACTTAATTTATATCTTTCTATCATAACAATTTTTATTAAAATGTAAAAATAAAAACAATTATAAATACCCTTATACATAGTTGGTGAAGAGACTTACTTTACTTTACACAGATCTTCTTCACAGTCGATTCGGATACACTTTTGGCCGTCCTCTCTTCTCATAAAAATCTCTCCTTCATTACACCAAACGTATTTGTAGTTATTTTCCCTTGCTTTTATCTTGGTCACTCTGAGAAGGTTCTTGGTTTCCGGAGTCATGTGATCATTCACGTAGACATCGTTGTTTGAGAGCGATGGGTTTATGTCTTTAGCAGCCAACTTCCTGTTTTTCTTGTAAGCTGCTATGCACGTATTCTTGAGCCTGCGGTCCCGTAGTTGGACGATTAGTGGTGGTATTGATCTAGGCTTGAATGTAGGCACTCGATGAGCAGCCATCACGTCTTCTGTCTTCAGTTCCACACCCAAAGACTTTCCCACATCAATAGCAATCAGGACAGGGTCTTCATTGTTGGTTACTGGAACGCCTTGGATCTCAATATTTTATTTCCTTGAGTATTGCTCTATTTGTCTCAATCTCATCTTTAAGCTAGATACTTCTTCTTTTAATTCCTTATTGCAAGCCATAATTTGTTGATTTTCTTTCTTTAGCTCTATATAATTTTCATTCAGCATTTTCATATTTTCATTTGTTTTGTCTATGGTATCTGAGAACATTTGCAACGACACTTTAATTCATTACTAATTCATCTTGGCTTTATTATATTGTAACTATTGGTCCCATCCTCTGTTAATGTCTAGTTTTACTTTCTATGTAACTAACTCGCTGCCTAACTCTACTTCTTCATTATTTTTTTTACTTTTTCTGTATTACTTATTATTGGTAGCTTGTTTGTTCTTAAAATGCTTATGTATACCTGTAAATCAATTTGTGCACGTGTTTGCCCAGTAAGTTTGTATTGATTTTTGGGAGGTGACCGCCAATGTTGACCCCGCATAGACAGCAGATACCGCAGTTTCCCACTGCTGTAGCTTCTCCAATTACTGGCGAAGCATCTGAGGACCGGGAGGTGACCGCCAATGTTAACCCCACATAGACAGTAGATACCCCAGTTTCCCACTGCTGTAGCTTCTCCAATTACAGGCGAAGCATCTGAGGACCGGGAGGTGACCGCCAATGTTGACCCCACATAGGCAGTAGATACCGCAGTTTCCCACTGCTGTAGCTTCTCCAATTACTGGTGAAGCATCTGAGGACCGGGAGGTGACCGCCAATGTTGACCCCACATAGGCAATAGATACCGCAGTTTCCCACTGCTGTAGCTTCTCCAATTACTGGTGAAGCATCTGAGGACCGGGAGGTGACCGCCAATGTTGACCCCACATAGGCAGTAGATACCGCAGTTTCCCACTGCTGTAGCTTCTCCAATTACTGGTGAAGCATCTGAGGACCGGGAGGTGACCGCCAATGTTGACCCCACATAGGCAATAGATACCGCAGTTTCCCACTGCTGTAGCTTCTCCAATTACTGGTGAAGCATCTGAGGACCGGGAGGTGACCGCCAATGTTGACCCCACATAGGCAGTAGATACCGCAGTTTCCCACTGCTGTAGCTTCTCCAATTACTGGTGAAGCATCTGAGGACCGGGAGGTGACCGCCAATGTTGACCCCACATAGGCAGTAGATACCGCAGTTTCCCACTGCTGTAGCTTCTCCAATTACTGGTGAAGCATCTGAGGACCGGGAGGTGACCGCCAATGTTGACCCCACATAGGCAATAGATACCGCAGTTTCCCACTGCTGTAGCTTCTCCAATTACTGGCGAAGCATCTGAGGACCGGGAGGTGACCCCCAATGTTGGCCCCACATAGGCAGTAGATACCGCAGTTTCCCACTGCTGTAGCTTCTCCAATTACTCGCGAAGCATCTGAGGACCGGGAGGTGACCGCCAATGTTGACCCCACATAGGCAGTAGATACCGCAGTTTCCCACTGCTGTAGCTTCTCCAATTACTGGGGAAGCGTCTGAGGACCGGGAGGTGACCGCCAATGTTGACCCCACATAGGCAGTAGATACCGCAGTTTCCCACTGCTGTAGCTTCTCCAATTACTGGTGAAGCATCTGAGGACCGGGAGGTGACCGCCAATGTTGACCCCACATAGGCAATAGATACCGCAGTTTCCCACTGCTGTAGCTTCTCCAATTACTGGTGAAGCATCTGAGGACCGGGAGGTGACCGCCAATGTTGACCCCACATAGGCAGTAGATACCGCAGTTTCCCACTGCTGTAGCTTCTCCAATTACTGGTGAAGCATCTGAGGACCGGGAGGTGACCGCCAATGTTGGCCCCACATAGGCAGTAGATACCGCAGTTTCCCACTGCTGTAGCTTCTCCAATTACTGGTGAAGCATCTGAGGACCGGGAGGTGACCGCCAATGTTGACCCCACATAGACAGTAGATACCGCAGTTTCCCACTGCTGTAGCTCGCCGCCCAGCCCACTTACAGAGCACTGTTGAGCCGCTGGAGCTGAACTAATGTCCTGTATAGTTATTGGCTTTCCAGCTCCAATAGCGGAGATGATTTCGGCCACAGAGAAAAATGGCCGCCGAGGATTGATTGTCGGGTTTGGAAAGCAAGAACTGTAAGGGTGTTCCCACGCAGGGCATTGTTGCTCCCAATTGTGTAACTCCAGGAGCGAGTGGATTGATTCGTGCAGAGGCCGCAGGGGGCAGCACATACAGACCTGTCCATCAATACCCACTGTGACGCGAATCATTAATGTCTTCCTGTTTTGGTACAGTTAGGCCGGTTCGATTGCCGTCTTTTATACGCAAAGAGAGGGGGTTATTCGCCATTAAGTAGTTTAAGTACTTTTGTAAACTATGCAGAATGTAAAACTGTGTACTGTGTAAAAAAGGAATTGGATCTAATGGTGGCCATTTTTATTGCAGTAAGATATAGTGTTTATTTATTATAATTCTAAATGCAGAAGCCAATCGTGCAGAGAAATAATCCAATCAGGATTGTTAATATTAATTAAAGACTATTCTATTAGTACTAAGAACTAAAAATTTCATAATAACGATAACAATTGAAATAGTAGCATTATAGGGAGTTATAAAAGTGCGAAAAGTAACAAAGAACTTACTTGCGATAATATTTATGCAAAAAAACCTTTGAATAAATGTAACAAACAAAGATACGAGAACTGCATGCATTGACGTAGTATATTACAAATTAGGAGCTGGTACAAAATACGATCAATTATATAATTAATAAATATCTGCAATAATAACAGTGTTAAGTGAACAATGTTTGAATAAATGTAACAAACAAAGATACGAGAACTGCATGCATTGACGTAGTATATTACAAATTAGGAGCTGGTACAAAATACGATCAATTATATAATTAATAAATATCTGCAATAATAACAGTGTTAAGTGAACAATGTTTGAATAAATGTAACAAACAAAGATACGAGAACTGCATGCATTGACGTAGTATATTACAAATTAGGAGCTGGTACAAAATACGATCAATTATATAATTAATAAATATCTGCAATAATAACAGTGTTAAGTGAACAATGTTTGAATAAATGTAACAAACAAAGATACGAGAACTGCATGCATTGACGTAGTATATTACAAATTAGGAGCTGGTACAAAATACGATCAATTATATAATTAATAAATATCTGCAATAATAACAGTGTTAAGTGAACAATGTTTGAATAAATGATATTTCATTAATGATAATAATTATAATATTATTAATTGTTATTATTTTAATATTGTTATTATTAAATTTATATAGTTATTATTAACTTTATAATATTATTTATTCTTTTATTAATAGTGAGTATTTATATCATTAGTGCTCAGTGTTGGAGTCACATTACGAACTAATGTCACCAATTAAAGATTTCACCATTGAGCTTTTGTCAGTCACATATTTTTATTCCACAAATATCTATCTGACAAGATTATTCACCAAATACTTTAAAACATTTTTTTTTTTATTTTTTTTTAAGAACTAAAATGGTCATAAAGTTAACTTAAAATATCCTTCAATAACAATTAGAATATCCTTTTTTACATTGACGTTTTCCCTACGCTCAGTTTGAGTTCATGACATTATACTTATACATTATCTCTGAGTTTTCTCTGCACCAAGAAAGCCAAGCTTCTTTGAATTTTGCTTATTTAGCCGTTTCTGTTATTTTAGCGGAGTCTTTAGTATTGTGTACTTAATCAACATGGCATCAAAATCTTGCATTTAATCTATTGTCTTCATATTTGGCTGGTTAAATTTGATTTATAGACATTTCATAATGCGTTTGTAGCTCTGAAATCGGTTTAATAAAATCAGGTGTTCCCTAACGCAGGTCGGTATAGTGGGACCGTTGTTGTGCTATAGTAACCTGCTTTCTCGATACTGCCAATATAATTTTGCTTGATTATGATACTAGTTTTTCCTTTAAGTTGTCATCACTCCTTGAACATATAAGGCCAGGTTAATTGTGTCATTAAATATTAATGATGTTATTCCTAGAAACGTCTAAAACTGAAATCGCAGTTTTCCTAACTGTCTACTTCATCTTACTTACTGTTAAATTAACTACATAGTAAAAGATGATAAGTAACCTTTTATGAAATTTTTGTGTGTTAACATGCAGAGTAATATGAATTAGTTTGTTTTAATAGATATTGTTTCTAATGGTTCCATTAAAGTTTTACTGCTGATTGGAATCATCGAGTCTCTTCTGATCGGTAAAATTATTTTCGGTTATTCACTGCTCAGGACTGTTTTACAAAACTGAGTTTTGGGAATTGAAATCTGCAGACTGGGTGAACAACTTCCGAACTTTTATGGTCTGATCATTTTTTCTTCGCCTTTAACAAATGAAACTGAAACGCATATTTATATAATCTCTAAAAAAGGTTTTTAGAATGCTGCGTGTGAATTTATAATCAAATTTTTAGTCTCACTGCTTCAATTTCCATTGTTTGATAAGTTAAAAATTTGTCAATATTTGAGTTTTACATTAATACCCAATATAAAAAAGCTTTCAACGTTTCAATTTTTAAGAAGAGATTATTTTTACCTGAAGGAAAACCATTTAAAGTAAAGTGAACGCCTGTAGATCAACTTTATAGACGTTATTTTGCTGGGGCTTTATAATTTGTTTATCTAATTCGGTTACATATCATTTATATCAACACATAAATTTTGACACCAAAATAATTGTTATTTAAATTTAATTATAGTATTTGTATTATGTTCGATTAATTCCAAAGTCTATGCATTTATTTGGGATGTTGTATAAAAGTCGTTGTATGAAGTGTATACAAAATCAAGGTACACATTCATACACACACACACACACACACACACACACACACACACACACACACACACACACACACACACACACACACACATATATATATATATATACAGGATCCTAATCCAAGCAGAGCTCAATGTGCCTGGTGTTATGGTATGGAGAGGTATTTCGAGTGCTGCACTGATTGGTCCTTATTTTCTTCAGAGAAATGTTAACTCAGAAAGTTATTTACTTTGCTGTAAGAAGTAGTAGTCCCCGAGCTAAGAAACAATCCTGTTTTCAATATTCATATGCTCATCCAGCAACAAGATGGTGCCCTAGCAAATATCGGTATCCGAGTTCGAGACTTTTTATATAACACATTTCATGAATGGATTGGTCGCCGTGGTACCTGTGCACTCGCCGTATCTGACCACATGTCATTTTTAACTGTGGAGTATTATAAAGGAGACTGTGTATGCTTCAAAACATCAAAATCTTTTATTCAGAAACCTAATTAGAAATGCATTTCAACTTGATATTAACGATAAACCTTCATTGCTAAAAATGTGTGATTCTATCCTCAGTCTTTGTATGAAGTGTATACAAAATCAAATCAAGGTGAACTGCTATAACATTGTATGGTAGTATGTAAATTATTACTCGTGAAACGCTTGGAGTGAAGATGGACAGTATGGCTTGAATTTTAATTGCTTTAACATTCTTTGCACGCTTTTTCTTGATATTTCTAGTTCAGCAGATGCCTTACGAGTCGATTTACTGGGACTGGCTACAAAAGCTAGAGCAAAAAACTGTCTGCAGGTTTTCTTCATTGCATTGATCCTGGACGACGACACTTCCTGTGTTTTCCTGTGTTTAAAACGCTTCCTGTTTTTTCAAATGTCTTATTTAACTTCCGCATATACTGTGGTTATAGCGACACCTGGATATTTACCACTAAATTCTTCAATTATTATAGCAATATTTTTATTATGCTTCCACCATAAGTGAAAGATGTAAACTCGTTGTTGGATTGTAAACATTTGAGCTATATTGCATTTGACCTAAAATTTAAATTATATGAACTATTGCAGTTCGGAAGTGATACTCACAAATATCATTAATGATTAGCCGAGGTTTAACTCAAACTTTTACTTTTTGGACAAAAAGTAGATTAAATATTACAAAATACAGTATTCATTAATGTTAACTAATATCTTAAATTACTCAGCACGGACGTCATAATTCAATATCGATAGATCTGGACATTACTCAACACGGACATACTGATAAATCGGAACTTTATTCAATACGGACGTACTAATTACATTATCAGTGTGGGGTCGGGATTTTACTCAACATGGACTTACTAATTACAAACTGATAGATCGGGATGTTACTCAACATGAACTTACTAATTACATACTGATAGATTGGGATGTTACTCAACATGGACTTACTGATTACATACTGACAGATCGGGATGTTACTCAACATGAACTTACTAATTACATACTGATAGATACTTATAGGATTTTACTCAACATGGACTTACTAATTACATACTGATAGATACTTATAGGATTTTACTCAACATGGACTTACTAATTACATACTGATAGATACTTATAGGATTTTACTCAACATGGACTTACTAATTACATACTGATGGATACTTATAGGATTTTACTCAACATGGACTTACTGATAACATACTGATAGATACTTATAGGATTTTACTCAACATGGACTTACTAATTACATACTGATAGATACTTATAGGATTTTACTCAACATGGACTTACTAATTACATACTGATAGATACTTATAGGATTTTACTCAACATGGACTTACTAATTACATACTGATAGATACTTATAGGATTTTACTCAACATGGACTTACTAATTACATACTGATAGATACTTATAGGATTTTACTCAACATGGACTTACTGATAACATACTGATGGATACTTATAGGATTTTACTCAACATGGACTTACTAATTACATACTGATAGATTGGGATGTTACTCAACATGGACTTACTGATTACATACTGATAGATCGGGATGTTACTCAACATGAACTTACTAATTACATACTGATAGATACTTATAGGATTTTACTCAACATGGACTTACTGATAACATACTGATGGATACTTATAGGATTTTACTCAACATGGACTTACTAATTACATACTGATAGATTGGGATGTTACTCAACATGGACTTACTAATTACAAACTGATAGATCGGGATGTTACTCAACATGAACTTACTAATTACATACTGATAGATTGGGATGTTACTCAACATGGACTTACTGATTACATACTGACAGATCGGGATGTTACTCAACATGAACTTACTAATTACATACTGATAGATACTTATAGGATTTTACTCAACATGGATTTACTAATTACATACTGATAGATACTTATAGGATTTTACTCAACATGGACTTACTAATTACATACTGATAGATACTTATAGGATTTTACTCAACATGGACTTACTAATTACATACTGATAGATACTTATAGGATTTTACTCAACATGGACTTACTGATAACATACTGATGGATCGGGATGTTACTCAACATGGACTTACTGATTACATACTGATAGATCGGGATGTTACTCAACATGAACTTACTAATTACATACTGATAGATACTTATAGGATTTTAATCAACATGGACTTACTGATAACATACTGATGGATCGGGATGTTACTCAACATGGACTTACTGATTACATACTGACAGATCGGAATTGTATCTTCGCCTACATGCTAGTCAACATCAAAGCATACACAATCACCATGTAGAATCGTCCAAACCATCGTGAGAAATTGAGCAGACAACATCGCCAAGGCGTCACCCAGGACAGCAGTAGGAGTCCACCTCGGAAACAAAAACAGGCATTTAACACGATGTCCGAGAAGTCGGTTGATGGATGTAGGGGCGATTGTCTAACAAGGGTGCGGATAGGGTGCCATAAAGTGGATTGGTTCGGCCGCTACCATCAGTGACTGCTGACAACTACCGTGTACAATCTGGACATTCTGCTGGTGAATGGGAGCAGCGGTTCCCACGACAGCGACACTCTGCTGCCCCGCCATTGTTACCATTGTTCGACATAATTAACGGTTTTATTGAACCCGCCTCCGACTACTGTCAGTGTCCCAAACATGACTCGACTCTCGTAACCCTTCAAAACGTGTTGCTTTCCTCCAGATATACCCTCAGTAGCTTCTCGGAACTTTTATTACTTAACACTACTATAAAATCAGTCGTACTAAACAAAAATGAGAAGTTATCATATGGCAACATATCTAGAAAAAGATTTTATTTCTAGGCTTTAAATTTTGCATTAAACTTAATTTCCACTTAAACAAGACTACCTTCTATGATGGTAAATGTCTAATAAGGAGAGTTTGCTGAGGGCGATTGAAGCCCATCACTCAGTGGGCTGACACAATTTCGTCTTTGTCTGCAGGATGGATGAAAATACTTCTTTTCCGGATGTGACCATCAGTCCATAGGACATCTAGAGAACGCTATGGGCTATATAACATTGAAATTGCGTAAGCGACCTTAGCGAAGCGCGTTATGTGACGCACTCTCACCTTGTAATTATATAGTTTTTTATTGATATATACTCTCAAACAGTGACATGGCCAGCAGGAGGATATCGGATAAGGATAGAAATTTTAATATTAATTTAAATTTTAAAACAATAACAATTCAACAACGGCCATTTGGCTATATATGGTTTGTCATCGTTGTTTTTTATTTTACAAATAAAAATTAATCTGTAAATGTGCTGCTAATCGCTAAACTGAAAAAAGGCTGGGTCATTCGGCTAATTCTTTTTTTACTATATTGATTGGAGTATTGGAGTAATACGTTTTTGTGTTTAGAAAATCGGACCATTTTAGAATTTGGAATAATAGTTAGAATATTTTTAAAATACAATCAAAATTTAACTAACAGTAAACAGCTCTTGACACTTTCAGCTGAAGTTTACCAAAGAGAGAGAAACGTTTGTTTACATTAATTGTTAGAAAATACCAAATAAGTTACTATCTAATTTTTACTACAGATTTTACTAGTGACAAACTTAAACTATATAATGCATAAAAAATACTATTTAAACGTTATTATTAAACAAAGCTATGCATGTTTGCACGTCATAAAGTACTCGAAACTGGTTGGTCCCTTTGCCCTTGTGGCTCAATAAAACAGGAAAAGGACACAAATATGCCTCATCGACCCTTTCTTGTCTATAGTCCGAAAAACGACAAGAATTCTATCACGCAAAACTTACTATAAACTATTATTAAGAAATTTTGAATGAAAATAGTTGCAAGAATTTTACATTCTGTACCTCATACCGGAAGAAGAACACATGCAACCACAGTAGTCTTTTCTTAATCGGGGTAAAAGATAAAAACTAAATATACCACCAGAATTATCATTGACCGGAAAAACGCTTTTCATGTAAGCTTCTGAAACCTACATTTATAAATAAATAGACATTTGTGTGTGTGTGTGTGTGTGTGTGTGTGTGTGTGTGTGTGTGTGTGTGTGTGTGTGTGTGTGTTCGTGAGTATGTTATTGAAACCCTCCTAAACGTCTAGACCGATTTTAATTAAATGTTTTGTGTGTCTTCATGTGAATTAGAATGGTTTAGATTTACAAATTTAAGCAATTACAAATAAAATTTAGACTATAAAAGCTAAAAATTTCAAAGCGCCTGCACATTATAAACTACTATTACGATATAGTTACGTATATTAAATAGCCAAACAATATTTTGTAGGCACTTAGTTATAATGTATATTTGTTATTAATATATAATTTTGGTTCAACTTAAGGCTTGAGTGTTGGGCTTTTTTATTACAAGTCTATGCACGTGTAAAATGTGTCTTTTTATAAATCTTTTGTGGTTCGCAGCACACCTTAGCTTACCCAAAAGTTACAATCGTCCATAATTCAATTTATACGTACGAGCAGTAGGTAATGACCATCACGAAGTTAATTCGCAAGAGATGGTTATATTTTTATTACAACTTCTCAACACTGTATCTGCCCTAATTCTAATAATCTTATACAAGCGAAAGTGCCTTTTTTTGCTCGTATGTTTTGCTTTCACGCGTTAACTGCTCAACTGATTGTGCTGAAATTTGACATGGACATTCTTAGAATTCCTGGGGTTCTTTAGTGACTATTCTTATTTCGAAAATCTTTCCGAGCTATGCCCCTCTGGTCTTTAAAGTAGTAACAAAATCCCACCCTGGTCTCTTGTTGTGAAATATTAATTTAAAGAGCATTTCTAATGTAATCAACCATACCTATAATTATTGTTTATTATTTTTATACTGTTTACATTTATAGAGAGCACAAACGTTTTAACGCCGTTTTAGATTTCAGCGATTACGTTAGTACTCATCTATCTTTTAAAATGTCCTAAAACATAAGATGGTCAGAATTTGACACCTAAGACTCCCTTTGAAGCAGTCGGCAAGAACTGTGCTAGAAAAAGTTCGCTGAGATGCTTTTCAACTAATATTAATTCCAGCTCTAAATGTTCTAAAATATTTTTCAGTTTATAAAGAAACAAACGCGTGTTATCGTTTTTATCAAATATTAAGTATTAGAACTAAAAAACGATATTACTATCTAACAAAGTAAACTACAATGGTCATAAAATATAAAAATGTTAACGTATTTTCTTGATCGTGGCAACAAGTCAAACTCAACATTGGCGTCGGAAATATAATTCACTCAAACCAGGGGTAGTCATAAACTTGTAACGCCTACTAATTTACGTGCAAAGGAGCGGGTAACTGCTAGCAGATATAAAAGGACTATGTAGTCTAATCTTTACTTTAAATTTTAAGACTATTTTGAAACCTATCTAAGTTTTCTATTGACAAAAGTAGGGGTTTCAGAGCTCTGTATCTATATATTTTTTTTCTTGGTCAGAAAAGAGGCAAAATCAGCAATGAAACAAAAAATACTAAGACAATGTATGAAAAGTAAGTTACGATGACCATAAATATACACCTTTTAACGTATTTTCTTGATCGTGGAAAGAAGGCAAACTCAACATCGGCGTCGGAAATATAATTAACTCGAACTAGAAGTGCTCACACATGTGCAATACCTACGAAGTGGCGTGCGGGTCACTGCTAGTGTGTATATATTTTCTTGATCGGTGCAACAACGGAAACTCAACTGTGGGACGGTAAATAAATAAGATATGTAAATTTAAACTGCTGGATAGACGCACTTGACAGCAGTAACTTTTCAGTCTTACGTAAATATACATCCTCTTCATCGTAATAAAAAGGCAAATCTAACTATGGCACTTAAGTAATTAGAGCGGAGGTAGATTGCAGGGGCGGTAATAAATGTTTTTACTGAAGTAGGGCTTGAGAACTAACATGTTATGTAGGCCTATATATTTTCTATGTAAGGACAAAGCAAACTTAACTGCGGCGGACTGTATGAACGGTGGGAATAGACGCTTGTAGACGTATATATATATATATATATATATATATATATATATATATTATATATATATATATATATATATATATATATATATATATAAGGAAAACTTTAAAACTGCTATAGTTGAGTGATGGCAATAATGTACAGCTTGTCCTTTGGGAAAAAATATGTGGCTGCGGCTCTGTTGTACTATCATCATTATTATTCAGAGACATCATTATTATTCAACCCAGCAACTCTACCAAGTTGAGGCTAAACCAGGGCAATATGTAAGGTCTATATTACTACAATCCGAAAAGTTGGTTATACTGAATTAGTTAATTACTTCCGTATGGAGTCTCAAACGATATATTTAGTGACTATTTAATAATTAACGCCCTGACTAAACATGTAATATATCACGCTAGCAGGGTGGGTGAATAGTGGAGGAGGAGGGGAGTGCACGCGCATCTGTCGGGGACCACACGAGCCACAGCTGAGCGAGGGCTCCACTAAATTGTTCCCGGTATCGTTTGTTTAGACTAATAACATCTCCTGCGTATAAAACAGTTGTTTTCATCACTAGCAGCTACATTGTTCCTGGTATCGTTTGTTTGGAGTAATAATATCTCTTGCGTATAAAACAATTGTTTTCATCACTAGCAGCTAAAGTGATCCTAGTATCGTTTGTTTAGACTAATAACATCTCCTGCGTATAAAACAGTAGTATTCATCACTAGCAGCTACATTGTTCCTGGTATCGTTTGTTTGGAGTAATAACATATCTTGCGTATAAAATAATTGTTTTCATCACTAGCAGCTAAAGTGGTCCTGGTATCGTTTGTTTGGAGTAATAACATCTCTTGCGTATAAAACAGTTGTTTTCATCACTAGCAGCTAAAGTGTTCCTGGTATCGTTTGTTTGGACTAATAACATCTCCTGCGTATAAAACAGTTGTTTTCATCACTAGCAGCTAAAGTGTTACTGGTATCGTTTGTTTGGACTAATAACATCTCCTGCGTATAAAACAGTTGTTTTCATCACTAGCAGCTAAAGTGTTACTGGTATCGTTTGTTTGGACTAATAACATCTCCTGCGTATAAAACAGTTGTTTTCATCACTAGCAGCTAAAGTGTTACTGGTATCGTTTGTTTGGACTAATAACATCTCCTGCGTATAAAACAGTTGTTTTCATCACTAGCAGCTAAAGTGTTACTGGTATCGTTTGTTTGGACTAATAACATCTCCTGCGTATAAAACAGTTGTTTTCATCACTAGCAGCTAAAGTGTTACTGGTATCGTTTGTTTGGACTAATAACATCTCCTGCGTATAAAACAGTTGTTTTCATCACTAGCAGCTAAAGTGTTACTGGTATCGTTTATCGTTTGTTTGGACTAATAACATCTCCTGCGTATAAAACAGTTGTTTTCATCACTAGCAGCTAAAGTGTTACTGGTATCGTTTGTTTGGACTAATAACATCTCCTGCGTATAAAACAGTTGTTTTCATCACTAGCAGCTAAAGTGTTACTGGTATCGTTTGTTTGGACTAATAACATCTCCTGCGTATAAAACAGTTGTTTTCATCACTAGCAGCTAAAGTGTTACTGGTATCGTTTGTTTGGACTAATAACATCTCCTGCGTATAAAACAGTTGTTTTCATCACTAGCAGCTAAAGTGTTACTGGTATCGTTTGTTTGGACTAATAACATCTCCTGCGTATAAAACAGTTGTTTTCATCACTAGCAGCTAAAGTGTTCCTGGTAGGCCTATCGGTTGTTTGGACTAATAACATCTCCTGCGTATAAAACAGTTGTTTTCATCACTAGCAGCTAAAGTGTTACTGGTATCGTTTGTTTGGACTAATAACATCTCCTGCGTATAAAACAGTTGTTTTCATCACTAGCAGCTAAAGTGTTACTGGTATCGTTTGTTTGGACTAATAACATCTCCTGCGTATAAAACAGTTGTTTTCATCACTAGCAGCTAAAGTGTTACTGGTATCGTTTGTTTGGACTAATAACATCTCCTGCGTATAAAACAGTTGTTTTCATCACTAGCAGCTAAAGTGTTACTGGTATCGTTTGTTTGGACTAATAACATCTCCTGCGTATAAAACAGTTGTTTTCATCACTAGCAGCTAAAGTGTTACTGGTATCGTTTGTTTGGACTAATAACATCTCCTGCGTATAAAACAGTTGTTTTCATCACTAGCAGCTAAAGTGTTACTGGTATCGTTTGTTTGGACTAATAACATCTCCTGCGTATAAAACAGTTGTTTTCATCACTAGCAGCTAAAGTGTTACTGGTATCGTTTGTTTGGACTAATAACATCTCCTGCGTATAAAACAGTTGTTTTCATCACTAGCAGCTAAAGTGTTACTGGTATCGTTTGTTTGGACTAATAACATCTCCTGCGTATAAAACAGTTGTTTTCATCACTAGCAGCTAAAGTGTTACTGGTATCGTTTGTTTGGACTAATAACATCTCCTGCGTATAAAACAGTTGTTTTCATCACTAGCAGCTAAAGTGTTACTGGTATCGTTTGTTTGGACTAATTAACATCTCCTGCGTATAAAACAGTTGTTTTCATCACTAGCAGCTAAAGTGTTACTGGTATCGTTTGTTTGGACTAATAACATCTCCTGCGTATAAAACAGTTGTTTTCATCACTAGCAGCTAAAGTGTTACTGGTATAGTTTGTTTGGACTAATAACATCTCCTGCGTATAAAACAGTTGTTTTCATCACTAGCAGCTAAAGTGTTACTGGTATAGTTTGTTTGGACTAATAACATCTCCTGCGTATAAAACAGTTGTTTTCATCACTAGCAGCTAAAGTGTTACTGGTATAGTTTGTTTGGACTAATAACATCTCCTGCGTATAAAACAGTTGTTTTCATCACTAGCAGCTAAAGTGTTACTGGTATCGTTTGTTTGGACTAATAACATCTCCTGCGTATAAAACAGTTGTTTTCATCACTAGCAGCTAAAGTGTTACTGGTATCGTTTGTTTGGACTAATAACATCTCCTGCGTATAAAACAGTTGTTTTCATCACTAGCAGCTAAAGTGTTACTGGTATCGTTTGTTTGGACTAATAACATCTCCTGCGTATAAAACAGTTGTTTTCATCACTAGCAGCTAAAGTGTTACTGGTATCGTTTGTTTGGACTAATAACATCTCCTGCGTATAAAACAGTTGTTTTCATCACTAGCAGCTAAAGTGTTACTGGTATCGTTTGTTTGGACTAATAACATCTCCTGCGTATAAAACAGTTGTTTTCATCACTAGCAGCTAAAGTGTTACTGGTATCGTTTGTTTGGACTAATAACATCTCCTGCGTATAAAACAGTTGTTTTCATCACTAGCAGCTAAAGTGTTACTGGTATCGTTTGTTTGGACTAATAACATCTCCTGCGTATAAAACAGTTGTTTTCATCACTAGCAGCTAAAGTGTTACTGGTATCGTTTGTTTGGACTAATAACATCTCCTGCGTATAAAACAGTTGTTTTCATCACTAGCAGCTAAAGTGTTACTGGTATAGTTTGTTTGGACTAATAACATCTCCTGCGTATAAAACAGTTGTTTTCATCACTAGCAGCTAAAGTGTTACTGGTATCGTTTGTTTGGACTAATAACATCTCCTGCGTATAAAACAGTTGTTTTCATCACTAGCAGCTAAAGTGTTACTGGTATCGTTTGTTTGGACTAATAACATCTCCTGCGTATAAAACAGTTGTTTTCATCACTAGCAGCTAAAGTGTTACTGGTATCGTTTGTTTGGACTAATAACATCTCCTGCGTATAAAACAGTTGTTTTCATCACTAGCAGCTAAAGTGTTACTGGTATCGTTTGTTTGGACTAATAACATCTCCTGCGTATAAAACAGTTGTTTTCATCACTAGCAGCTAAAGTGTTACTGGTATCGTTTGTTTGGACTAATAACATCTCCTGCGTATAAAACAGTTGTTTTCATCACTAGCAGCTAAAGTGTTACTGGTATCGTTTGTTTGGACTAATAACATCTCCTGCGTATAAAACAGTTGTTTTCATCACTAGCAGCTAAAGTGTTACTGGTATCGTTTGTTTGGACTAATAACATCTCCTGCGTATAAAACAGTTGTTTTCATCACTAGCAGCTAAAGTGTTACTGGTATCGTTTGTTTGGACTAATAACATCTCCTGCGTATAAAACAGTTGTTTTCATCACTAGCAGCTAAAGTGTTACTGGTATCGTTTGTTTGGACTAATAACATCTCCTGCGTATAAAACAGTTGTTTTCATCACTAGCAGCTAAAGTGTTACTGGTATCGTTTGTTTGGACTAATAACATCTCCTGCGTATAAAACAGTTGTTTTCATCACTAGCAGCTAAAGTGTTACTGGTATCGTTTGTTTGGACTAATAACATCTCCTGCGTATAAAACAGTTGTTTTCATCACTAGCAGCTAAAGTGTTACTGGTATCGTTTGTTTGGACTAATAACATCTCCTGCGTATAAAACAGTTGTTTTCATCACTAGCAGCTAAAGTGTTACTGGTATAGTTTGTTTGGACTAATAACATCTCCTGCGTATAAAAACAGTTGTTTTCATCACTAGCAGCTAAAGTGTTACTGGTATCGTTTGTTTGGACTAATAACATCTCCTGCGTATAAAACAGTTGTTTTCATCACTAGCAGCTAAAGTGTTACTGGTATCGTTTGTTTGGACTAATAACATCTCCTGCGTATAAAACAGTTGTTTTCATCACTAGCAGCTAAAGTGTTACTGGTATCGTTTGTTTGGACTAATAACATCTCCTGCGTATAAAACAGTCTCACTAGTATTATCGTTTGACTAATAACATCTCTGCGTATAAAACATATCATCACAGCTAGTACATTGTTCCTGGTATCGTTTGTTTGGACTAATAACATCTCCTGCGTATAAAACAGTTGTTTTCATCACTAGCAGCTAAAGTGTTACTGGTATCGTTTGTTTGGACTAATAACATCTCCTGCGTATAAAACAGTTGTTTTCATCACTAGCAGCTAAAGTGTTACTGGTATCGTTTGTTTGGACTAATAACATCTCCTGCGTATAAAACAGTTGTTTTCATCACTAGCAGCTAAAGTGTTACCTGGTAGGCCTATCGTTTGTTTGGGACTAATAACATCTCCTGCGTATAAAACAGTTGTTTTCATCACTAGCAGCTAAAGTGTTACTGGTATAGTTTGTTTGGACTAATAACATCTCCTGCGTATAAAACAGTTGTTTTCATCACTAGCAGCTAAAGTGTTACTGGTATAGTTTGTTTGGACTAATAACATCTCCTGTGTATAAAACAGTTGTTTTCATCACTAGCAGCTAAAGTGTTCCTGGTATCGTTTGTTAAGACTAATAATATCTCCTGCGTATAAAACAGTAGTATTCATCACAAGCAGCTACATTGTTCCTGGTATCGTTTGTTTGGAGTAGTAACATCTCTTGCGTATAAAATAAGTGTTTTCATCACTAGCAGCTAAAGTGATCCTGGTATCGTTTGTTTAGACTAATAACATCTCCTGCGTATAAAACAGTTGTTTTCATCACTAGCAGCTAAAGTGTTACTGGTATCGTTTGTTTGGACTAATAACATCTCCTGCGTATAAACAGTTGTTTTCATCACTAGCAGCTAAAGTGTTACTGGTATCGTTTGTTTGGACTATTAACATCTCCTGCGTATAAAACAGTTGTTTTCATCACTAGCAGCTAAAGTGTTACTGGTATCGTTTGTTTGGACTAATAACATCTCCTGCGTATAAAACAGTTGTTTTCATCACTAGCAGCTAAAGTGTTCCTGGTAGGCCTATCGGTTGTTTGGACTAATAACATCTCCTGCGTATAAAACAGTTGTTTTCATCACTAGCAGCTAAAGTGTTACTGGTATAGTTTGTTTGGACTAATAACATCTCCTGCGTATAAAACAGTTGTTTTCATCACTAGCAGCTAAAGTGTTACTGGTATAGTTTGTTTGGACTAATAACATCTCCTGCGTATAAAACAGTTGTTTTCATCACTAGCAGCTAAAGTGTTACTGGTATAGTTTGTTTGGACTAATAACATCTCCTGTGTATAAAACAGTTGTTTTCATCACTAGCAGCTAAAGTGTTCCTGGTATCGTTTGTTAAGACTAATAATATCTCCTGCGTATAAAACAGTAGTATTCATCACAAGCAGCTACATTGTTCCTGGTATCGTTTGTTTGGAGTAGTAACATCTCTTGCGTATAAAATAATTGTTTTCATCACTAGCAGCTAAAGTGATCCTGGTATCGTTTGTTTAGACTAATAACATCTCCTGCGTATAAAACAGTTGTTTTCATCACTAGCAGCTAAAGTGTTACTGGTATAGTTTGTTTGGACTAATAACATCTCCTGCGTATAAAACAGTTGTTTTCATCACTAGCAGCTAAAGTGTTACTGGTATCGTTTGTTTGGACTAATAACATTTCCTGCGTATAAAACAGTTGTTTTCATCACTAGCAGCTAAAGTGCTTCTTTTGGTGTTCAATCGTGTTTACGCACGGAGCGAAGCCGAGATACAAAATACGATCAAGCGCCTAAACAAACTTTTACTCCGTTTGCTGAACTAAATTAAAACTTACACGTTTTATTTATCTTTATTATATAAAATCTAGTATGGCTATTAATTATGTTAAGTTTATAAATTTGTGTTGTGTGCATTTACTTCTACTGAATCAATAATAACGTTCACTGCAAAACGTGCGCTAGATCATTTTTCATATCTTAGTTGTTATAAAGTAACAACAAGCTGTCATATATTGGACTAACTTTAGTATTGAAATCAGCTGGTATCTGTGCAATATAAAAAATATGCTTCTTGGCTCAGCCAGGGGGAAAGGTAAGATTCTTGAGTGACTTTTATTTTAAAGAATTAAATTGAACATGACCTATTATTAATTTAGAAGGTTAATTTATACATAATATGACAACTTTATTTCTTAGTTTATTAATTTGAATTCTTTTAGATTTAAATCGTAATACGAGTTTAAACGGCTTATAAAATTGTGGAGATGATTACACTGCAATCAGTTACAAATTCGGTGTTATTTATAAATTCTCAAAATGGTCTACAGCGAACATCTAGAAACCTTACGAGGAACAAGAAAAACAGCATTTATTTATTAGGTCCTCTGGGTTCATCGACCAATACCCTATAGTATTTAGTTAGAGTTTTGAAACAGCCTCTTTAGGAACAACATTTTGCTGTACTATGCTTAATTATAAACTTGAACTTTAAAATACTTTTATGAGGCAGACGCAGGAATCATGTTACTTTTGGTTATATTTTTTCTTTAAGGAGTTTAATTGTTGCTCTATGATGTTGATGTTAATAGTGAATACCACAACATAAATGGCTTAGTAATGTTGTTTAAATGTAACAGTTGTGTTTGTGATGGTCGTTCGCCATCTAGAACGATCAGTCAGTGTACACTGGTCAACGATTTCAATGATTTAATGTATGTGACAGCTCTACTCTCATATTAAATGTAGTTTGTATCAATTATAATTAAACATGTGGATAGAGCATTACTGCCGTTGGGTGGGATGTACTCTCTGCTCGTTGTTTGACTCTTGTATCTTGCAACAATAGACATAGCCGTTACACTACGGCAGAGCATTACTGCCGTTGCGTGGGATGTACTCTATGCTCGTTGTTTGACTCTTGTATTTTGCAACAATAGACATAGCCGTTACACTACGGCAGAGCACTACTGCCGTTGCGTGGGATGTATTCTCTGCTCGTTGCTTGACTCTTGTATTGTATAATAACAGACATAGCCGTTACACTACGGCAGAGCATTACTGCCGTTGCGTGGGATGTACTCTCTGCTCGTTGTTTGACTCTTGTATCTTGCAACAATAGACATGGCCGTTACACTACGGCAGAGCATTACTGCCGTTGCGTGGGATTTATTCTCCGCTCGTTGCTTGACTCTTTTATTGTATAATAACAGACATAGCCGTTACACTACGGCAGAGCATTACTGCCGTTGCGTGGGATGTATTCAACGCTCGTTGCTTGACTCTTTTATTGTATAATAAGAGACATAGCCGTTACACTACGGCAGAGCATTACAGCCGTTGCATGGGATGTATTCTCCGCTCGTTGCTTGACTCTTGTATTATATAATAACAGACACAGCCGTTACACTACGGCAGAGCATTACTGCCGTTGCATGGAATGTATTCTCCGCTCGTTGCTTGACTCTTGTATTGTATAATAACAGACATAGCCGTTACACTACGGCAGAGCATTACTGCCGTTGCATGGAATGTATTCTCCGCTCGTTGCTTGACTCTTGTATTGTATAATAACAGACATAGCCGTTACACTACGGCAGAGCATTACTGCCGTTGCATGGGATGTATTCTCCGCTCGTTGCTTGACTCTTGTATTGTATAATAACAGACATAGCCGTTACACTACGGCAGAGCATTACTGCCGTTGCATGGAATGTATTCTCCGCTCGTTGCTTGACTCTTGTATTGTATAATAACAGACATAGCCGTTACACTACGGCAGAGCATTACTGCCGTTGCATGGGATGTATTCTCCGCTCGTTGCTTGACTCTTGTATTGTATAATAACAGACATAGCCGTTACACTACGGCAGAGCATTACTGCCGTTGCATGGGATGTATTCTCCGCTCGTTGCTTGACTCTTGTATTGTATAATAACAGACATAGCCGTTACACTACGGCAGAGCATTACTGCCGTTGCATGGGATGTATTCTCCGCTCGTTGCTTGACTCTTGTATTATATAATAACAGACACAGCCGTTACACTACGGCAGAGCATTACTGCCGTTAAGTGGGATGAACTCTCCGCTCGTTGCTTGCCCCTTGTATCTTGCAACAATAGACATAGCCGTTACACTACGGCAGAGCATTACTGCCGTTGCATGGGATGTATTCTTCGCTCGTTGCTTGACTCTTGTATTGTATAATAACAGACATAGCCGTTACACTACGGCAGAGCATTACTGCCGTTGCGTGGGATGTATTCTCCGCTCGTTGCTTGACTCTTGTGTCTTGCAACAATAGACATAGCCGTTACACTACGGCAGAGCATTACTGCCGTTGCATGGGATGTATTCTTCGCTCGTTGCTTGACTCTTGTATTGTATAATAACAGACATAGCTGTTACACTACGGCAGAGCATTACTGCCGTTGCGTGGGATGTATTCTCCGCTCGTTGCTTGACTCTTGTATTGTATAATAACAGACATAGCTGTTACACTACGGCAGAGCATTACTGCCGTTGCATGGGATGTATTCTTCGCTCGTTGCTTGACTCTTGTATTGTATAATAACAGACATAGCTGTTACACTACGGCAGAGCATTACTGCCGTTGCATGGGATGTATTCTCCGCTCGTTGCTTGACTCTTGTATTGTATAATAACAGACATAGCTGTTACACTACGGCAGAGCATTACTGCCGTTGCATGGGATGTATTCTCCGTTCGTTGCTTGACTCTTGTGTCTTGCAACAATAGACATAGCCGTTACACAACGGCAGAGCATTACTGCCGTTGCATGGAATGTATTCTCCGCTCGTTGCTTGACTCTTGTATTGTATAATAACAGACATAGCTGTTACACTACGGCAGAGCATTACTGCCGTTGCATGGGATGTATTCTTCGCTCGTTGCTTGACTCTTGTATTGTATAATAACAGACATAGCTGTTACACTACGGCAGAGCATTACTGCCGTTGCATGGGATGTATTCTCCGCTCGTTGCTTGACTCTTGTATTGTATAATAACAGACATAGCCGTTACACTACGGCAGAGCATTACTGCCGTTGCATGGGATGTATTCATCGCTCGTTGCTTGACTCTTGTGTCTTGCAACAATAGACATAGCCGTTACACTACGGCAGAGCATTACTGCCGTTGCATGGAATGTATTCTTCGCTCGTTGCTTGACTCTTGTGTCTTGTATAATAACAGACATAGCCGTTACACTACGGCAGAGCATTACTGCCGTTGCATGGGATGTATTCTTCGCTCGTTGCTTGACTCTTGTATTGTATAATAACAGACATAGCCGTTACACTACGGCAGAGCATTACTGCCGTTGCATGGGATGTATTCTTCGCTCGTTGCTTGACTCTTGTATTGTATAATAACAGACATAGCCGTTACACTACGGCAGAGCATTACTGCCGTTGCATGGGATGTATTCTCCGTTCGTTGCTTGACTCTTGTGTCTTGCAACAATAGACATAGCCGTTACACAACGGCAGAGCATTACTGCCGTTGCATGGAATGTATTCTCCGCTCGTTGTTTGACTCTTGTATTGTATAATAACAGACATAGCCGTTACACTACGGCAGAGCATTACTGCCGTTGTATGGGATGAATTCATCGCTCGTTGCTTGACTCTTGTATTATATAATAACAGACACAGCCGTTACACTACGGCAGAGCATTACTGCCGTTGCATGGGATGTATTCTCCGCTCGTTGCTTGACTCTTGTATTGTATAATAACAGACATAGCCGTTACACTACGGTTGAGCATTACTGCCGTTGGGATGTACTCTCTGCTCGTGTCTTGACTCTTATATCTTACAACAATAGACATAGCCGTTACACTACGGCCGAGTATTAACAATGCCAGTGGATACCTCGAGATCGATAAAGTTTGCTAACGACGGAAGAGTAATTTCGATGGTGGTAGTTGTGTCCTATTTCCTAATGTTGCCTTTGTCAAACTACGGAAATATCTGTAGTTTGTAGTGTAGCTTACTGCACACACGCCGAGACGAGGTGTGAACACTGAATACGTCGATACATTGTGAGGTGATCGGTCAACGTCCCGTCCCGCCAATCAATTAAACCTTAGTTCCTGTGGCCACGGGATGATATACTCGCTTCCGGGTCCCACCTGGCCTACCCCCTCCCCCCACCCTTCTCACACATATGTCACATGCGGTCTGCCGATCCTGCCGTACAACACACGTCCAGTTAACATAACATTACTTCTGTATTAAGTAAAACTGCGCAAAGTAACTTATTTTCTTAAAATACCAATCATCACATTCTGTTATTGTCTGATTTCCACTTCACCCGACTTTGAATATGGACACACCTTATATAGAGTAACACACATAACAAACCTCCGCATACTCTTATACAAGTAAGTGACGGGGAAATATTGAAAACTCCGTATACACTCGTGTTGTCAGAACGCTGTATGCCTGAATTTGTATTGGCTGAGCGTTGGAGATGTATGTTTGGTTGTCTCGTTATCTGTACGTTTACTCGATATATCGAGAACGAACAACCCATCAACTTGAAATTTCGATGAAGCTCCATTTATCCATAGGCAACATCGATTTCAATAAT
The DNA here is from genome assembly GCF_021130785.1 of Homalodisca vitripennis. Classification (NCBI taxonomy): domain Eukaryota; kingdom Metazoa; phylum Arthropoda; class Insecta; order Hemiptera; family Cicadellidae; genus Homalodisca; species Homalodisca vitripennis. The sequence goes on along the minus strand of NC_060211.1, from coordinate 2,268,658 downwards.
GTTGTATGTGACCTCTCGGAATTAGACTGAGTTTCAATAATGATGTATGTGACCTCTCGGAATTAGACTGAGTTTCAATAATGTTGTATGTGACCTCTCGGAATTAGACTGAGTTTCAATAATGATGTATGTGACCTCTCGGAATTAGACTGAGTTTCAATAATGTTGTATGTGACCTCTCGGAATTAGACTGAGTTTCAATAATGATGTATGTGACCTCTCGGAATTAGACTGAGTTTCAATAATGTTGTATGTGACCTCTCGGAATTAGACTGAGTTTCAATAATGATGTATGTGACCTCTCGGAATTAGACTGAGTTTCAATAATGTTGTATGTGACCTCTCGGAATTAGACTGAGTTTCAATAATGATGTATGTGACCTCTCGGAATTAGACTGAGTTTCAATAATGATGTATGTGACCTCTCGGAATTAGACTGAGTTTCAATAATGATGTATGTGACCTCTCGGAATTAGACTGAGTTTCAATAATGATGTATGTGACCTCTCGGAATTAGACTGAGTTTCAATAATGATGTATGTGACCTCTCGGAATTAGACTGAGTTTCAATAATGATGTATGTGACCTCTCGGAATTAGACTGAGTTTCAATAATGATGTATGTGACCTCTCGGAATTAGACTGAGTTTCAATAATGTTGTATGTGACCTCTCGGAATTAGACTGAGTTTCAATAATGTTGTATGTGACCTCTCGGAATTAGACTGAGTTTCAATAATGATGTATGTGACCTCTCGGAATTAGACTGAGTTTCAATAATGATGTATGTGACCTCTCGGAATTAGACTGAGTTTCAATAATGATGTATGTGACCTCTCGGAATTAGACTGAGTTTCAATAATGATGTATGTGACCTCTCGGAATTAGACTGAGTTTCAATAATGTTGTATGTGACCTCTCGGAATTAGACTGAGTTTCAATAATGATGTATGTGACCTCTCGGAATTAGACTGAGTTTCAATAATGTTGTATGTGACCTCTCGGAATTAGACTGAGTTTCAATAATGATGTATGTGACCTCTCGGAATTAGACTGAGTTTCAATAATGATGTATGTGACCTCTCGGAATTAGACTGAGTTTCAATAATGATGTATGTGACCTCTCGGAATTAGACTGAGTTTCAATAATGATGTATGTGACCTCTCGGAATTAGACTGAGTTTCAATAATGATGTATGTGACCTCTCGGAATTAGACTGAGTTTCAATAATGATGTATGTGACCTCTCGGAATTAGACTGAGTTTCAATAATGATGTATGTGACCTCTCGGAATTAGACTGAGCATTATTATTTTAAGATTGTTTTACGGCTAATCTAGATAAATCACATAATAAATAATAAAATGAGCTGAGTACAGTCATAAGACGTTTTAAAATATGGCAATGCAAAACTTGTAGCTTGGTTAAGCTGACTTGAAATATTGAATGTGACCTTGACAAATTCTGTCATGTGACACACGGTGGCGGTAACGCTGTACTGAGTAAGTTCGCATTTACAAACCAGGCAGTTGTTTTATTCGTTTATCAGAGTAAGTAAACAAATCACAAATATTTTACATGTTTTTTATTTGGGTATTTAATTTAGACCCAATTCCATAGGGGAAAGTCTGTCAATTGCTTTTCTCGAATAAAATAGTTATTTCTTTATTTGAATAAAGATGTCATAACTCTCTTTGAATAGACATGTCTAATAACTCTCTAACATTCTATTTCAAGATACAAATACACATTTATTAGACGCCCTCTAATTATTTCTTTATTTGAATGTACACATGTCTAATAACTCTCTAACATTCTATTTCAAGATACAAATACACATTTATTAGACGCCCTCTAATTATTTCTTTATTTGAATGTACACATGTTTAATAACTCTCTGACATTCTATTTCAAGATACAAATACACATTTATTAGACGCCCTCTAATTATTTCTTTATTTGAATGTACACATGTTTAATAACTCTCTGACATTCTATTTCAAGATACAAATACACATTTATTAGACGCCCTCTAATTATTTCTTTATTTGAATGTACACATATCTAATAACTCTCTAACATTCTATTTCAAGATACATATACATATGTATTGCACTGTGTATTAGCCAATGCCGTAGTGTATCGCGTACAACAATTATCGCAAGGTAACCGGATCAAGCAACGCCGAGTGTGGCTGCTTATTTGATGAGTGACTGCTGAGCGATCCTGTCCTTGCAAGCAACTTTCCTGCCTCACTGTTGGTAGTGGTGTGGAAGTCACCAGCCTTTGGTCCCCAGGTTAAGTGTTAGACAGGGCTTCTTATTCTTAACTTGCGTGGTAAAGTATGACATCTTCACTGTCATTTATTTTGTTTTCAACGGTTAATCCATTGCACAAAATTCATTAATTTATACAATACCTGTTAAAGAAATTACAATAAACAATATATCGTGAGTAGTTTAAATAAATAATAATAATAAATTAAATTAATAAATCGCATCAAACACTGTTTATTTAAGTTCAAATGTGTTTTTAAATTGTTTAACTAATTATTTTAATTCGATGTTAATTTGTAAAAATATCAAACGATAAATCTTTATAATGCTAACAACGAATTACAAAACAAGAAAGAACATAATAATTACAACTTTAGCAATGTTTGTAGAATGCATGTTAGATGGTACCCAGCTGATATACTAACAGCTTATAAATAGGTACATATTAATAGATAGAGAGAACCACAACAAAAAATCATTCATAACATTACTTATTATAAAACCATCTAAAAATCAACAAAAGCAATAGCATCGTATATGCATACATACTTTTTTACAATACAGCATCAGTTTATGTCAATAAAGATACATTTTACCGTTACAACCATTTGAAATAAAAGAACAAACAGGAAACTTATTAATAACCTCACCTTCAAGTGCCCAATAAAAAACAGTTCATAACTTAAGATTAATTAGAGAAACGAAATCGATAGTCAAATAAATCCTTGATATAACTTTTCGCTCTGTGAATAAAGACGACAAATTTGCTGTAAAATTCATCGGTCAGCGCGACAGTCAATCAATCAGAGCGGCCAGTTTTTGCTCACAGACGCGGACACTCTGTCCAGAAGGCGGAGACAAAAGCCAAATTGAACTGTAGACAGTAGACAGTAGACTGCACTAACTGTAGACTGACAGGGGGCAAGGCACCCTCAGCTACTCAAAGGCCATCTCCGGGGTGCAATTTGTTCCCAGAAGGTAGTGTGTCGTAAGTCTCCCTCGCGGGGCTTGTTGACATGTGTTGTGAGATATTGTCTGCCTCCTGTAAATCTTTGTCACTTCCTACACTCATCTCTATCAGACGTTATTACGGTCTTTCACTGCTATGTTTCTGCGTACAAACAGATTGTTTTCCTACTTTTTTATTAACCCTTGTATCTCACTGATCCTCTCGATTTTCCCCTAATGGAATTGTGTCCCACATAAATATTGACCTGCAACCATGAACACTTTCGTTTGGTTTACGTTTAATTTGCTAAGTGAACCACACGTAACTCTGTGTTAGTGTTATCATAAGATAGGAAGATGTTGTTTCTATCGCAAGTCATAGTTAATGTCGTGTTCGCTCATGGCACTCTGTAAACATAAAGTTGATTTATTTTTATGATATTACCCAATCACACCAATCACCTATTACCCAATTTAAGATCTTAAAATGATGTATGTATATTGTCCAGAAATTGTCGGTGTGGGGATATTTCACGCCCCCACTGCGGGGTGTTGGCAAACGTTTTCAATAAGCAATAATGAACCTCGGATGCACCTTATTAGTTACGACATTGCCACTGTGCAAAGTATAATTGGGTTAGTGATATGCCTCACTAGGAACTGACACAACAGCCTTGTGGATTTACCTCAAACTCGGTTATATCTCTCTGTGGATATATACCGTTCAGGGTTCCCGAGCCAGCTGAAAGAGACTGTACAATACACTTATTTAGGCTTACATGCCCTATTTCTGCATTCCCCGACCACGACTGCACAGTGGCGCCTCCTCTCATTCAGCCCGTTATAAGACCGCTGTCCAATGTCCATGCAAAATCAAACTGGATTGATTTCGAAAGTAAGCAATGTTGCTTTGAAAGGGTCTCATATTGAATTATAAGTGATTCTGGAGAGCTACAGAGTCCCCTTAATGAGATCTTACTTCAGGATGTCTCACCGGTTCGTGAGAGAGCCAAATTACATTCTTATCGTACCTCGTAAATTTGAAAGTAGATGACGAACATGACATTACAGTTGTTGAAATTTCATGTATATTGCCTCTCGTAAAATGAAACATAAAGTTTGATACCTCGCAGACGAGTCGATAACATCAGTTGTAAGTTCACGTTTACTCCTCTGTTCATGACCAAGTGACTGCATTGACATTGCAAATAAAAATGCTAATTAAATAGCTTACTATAAAATGTGAGAATTATAAGTAGTAATTATTCATGAACATCCACCGTAGCAGTTTCTTACAGAATCTCTTATGGAATTGTCCATAAATTGTGTTCTTTTAACGATTAAAAAAATATAATAATTGTCGAACCAGGTTTAGTGCAAGAAATAAAAGCGCTGATTCCAACAGTGACATGTATAACACATGCAGTCTTATCGCTACTTTAATTAATTGCCACGCCACGTATTACACCATACTAAACCAATCAATCCTCTCCAACAATTACATGTATAACACATGCAGACTTATCGCTACTTTAATTAATTGCCACGCCACGTATTACACCATACTAAACCAATCAATCCTCTCCAACAGTGACATGTATAACATATACAGTCTTATCGCTACTTTAATTAATTGCCACGCCACGTATTACACCATACTAAACCAATCAATCCTCCAGGACGATGAGTTGTCCCTTACGTGCTAGGATCTCCCTGCTAGGACAACACCTTAGTTTTGGTACCACCAATGCTTGTTAAATACTTAGATAAACCATACCCTCTAACAGTTTTATTTTTTAACAAATGATATTTATTCATTAACACTTCTTGAAAATATAACCAAGAAAAATAACTAATTATTACAACCCCTACTTTTATTAAATTTATTTTGTCACTCACCAGACTTACGTTAACAGTACTTTATACGCGAAAATGCATATTTATCACGAATACAAGGTAGAATTAGACCCCACCACGTGTTTTAACTTGCTTCACTGAGATTGTATGCATCAATTTTACAAAATTGCGCAGATTAATTCCCATATAATACAACCACAAACATTCAAATTCTTAATTCTTGATTCTTTGGATTATAAATATTTCACATACTGACTTACTGCGATCCTTTTATTAGCCTATTTTTGATCCTGGACATTATGCTTAAGGCCTGGAAGAATCTCTCTGGTTTCAGATTCATATTTAGTATACTCGTATGCTGTTTTCTTTTGGACATCAGTCTCATAATTCTGCTGCATTATATCTAATCAGTACGGCACGAGTGTCCCTTATCACTGTAATACGAGCTCGCTGCACTTCACTTCATCTCTTTGTGTACGTTTCATTACTGTCTGTATGCTCTTGACGTTTGGCTGTTTCTCCCTCCTGTACTATTGAACACAATGGCTGATTGTGCACTCTACTATATTATATCTAATCAGTACGGCACGAGTGTTCCTTATCACTGTAATATGGGCTAGCTGCACTTCACCACAGAGAAAGATATCTCTTTTTGTACGTTTCATTACTGTCTGTATGCTCTTGATGTTTGGCTTTTTCTCCATCCTGTACTATTGAACACAATTGCTGATTGTGCACTCTACTATATTATATCTAATCAGTACGGCACGAGTGTTCCTTATCACTGTAATATGGGCTCGCTGCACTTCACCACAGAGAAAGATATCTCTTTTTGTACGTTTCATTACTGTCTGTATGCTCTTGATGTGTGGCTGTTTCTCCATTCTGTACTATTTAACACAATGGCTGATTGAGCACTCTACTATATTATATCTAATCAGTACGGCACGAGTGTTCCTTATCACTGTAATACGGGCTCGCTGCACTTCACTACAGAGAAAGATATCTCTTTGTGTACGTTTCTTTACTGTCTGTATGCTATTGATGTGTGGCTGTTTCTCCCTCCTGTACTATTGAACACAATGGCTGATTGAGCACTCTACTATATTATATTTAATCAGTACGGCACGAGTGTTCCTTATGACTGTAATAAGGGCTCGCTGCACTTCACCACAGAGAAAGATATCTCTTTGTGTACGTTTCATTACTGTCTGTATGCTCTTGATGTTTGGCTTTTTCTCCATCCTGTACTATTGAACGCAATGGCTGATTGTGCACTCTACCATATTATATCTAATCAGTACGGCAGTGTTCCTTATCACTGTAATACGGGCTCGCTGCACTTCACCACAGAGAAAGATATCTCTTTGTGTACGTTTCATTACTGTCTGTATGCTCTTGATGTTTGGCTTTTTCTCCATCCTGTACTATTGAACACAATGGCTGATTGAGCACTCTACTATATTATATCTAATCAGTACGGCACGAGTGTTCCTTATCACTGTAATACGGGCTCGCTGCACTTCACTACAGAGAAAGATATCTCTTTGTGTACGTTTCTTTACTGTCTGTATGCTATTGATGTGTGGCTGTTTCTCCCTCCTGTACTATTGAACACAATGGCTGATTGAGCACTCTACTATATTATATTTAATCAGTACGGCACGAGTGTTCCTTATGACTGTAATAAGGGCTCGCTGCACTTCACCACAGAGAAAGATATCTCTTTGTGTACGTTTCATTACTGTCTGTATGCTCTTGATGTTTGGCTTTTTCTCCATCCTGTACTATTGAACGCAATGGCTGATTGTGCACTCTACTATATTATATCTAATCAGTACGGCACGAGTGTTCCTTATCACTGTAATACGGGCTCGCTGCACTTCACCACAGAGAAAGATATCTCTTTGTGTACGTTTCATTACTGTCTGTATGCTCTTGATGTTTGGCTTTTTCTCCATCCTGTACTATTGAACACAATAGCTGATTGTGCTCTCTACTATGTTATATCTAATCAGTACGGCACGAGTGTTCCTTATCACTGTAATATGGGCTCGCTGCACTTCACCACAGAGAAAGATATCTCTTTCTGTACGTTTCATTACTGTCTGTATGCTCTTGATGTGTGGCTGTTTCTCCCTCCTGTACTATTGAACACAATGGCTGAATTTGCACTCTACTATATTATATCTAATCAGTACGGCACGATTGTTCCTTATCACTGTAATGCGGGCTCGCTGCACTTCACCACAGAGAAAGATATCTCTTTGTGTACGTTTCATTACTGTCTGTATGACTCTTGATGTTTGGCTTTTTCTCCATCCTGTACTGTTAAACACAATGGCTGATTGTGCTCTCTACTATATTATATCTAATCAGTACGGCACGAGTGTTCCTTATCACTGTAATACGGGCTCGCTGCACTTCACCACAGAGAAAGATATCTCTTTGTGTACGTTTCATTACTGTCTGTATGCTCTTGATGTTTGGCTTTTTCTCCATCCTGTACTATTGAACGCAATGGCTGATTGTGCACTCTACTATATTATATCTAATCAGTACGGCACGAGTGTTCCTTATCACTGTAATACGGGCTCGCTGCACTTCACCACAGAGAAAGATATCTCTTTGTGTACGTTTCATTACTGTCTGTATGCTCTTGATGTTTGGCTTTTTCTCCATCCTGTACTATTGAACACAATGGGCTGATTGTGCACTCTACTATATTATATCTAATCAGTACGGCACGAGTGTTCCTTATCACTGTAATACGGGCTCGCTGCACTTCACCACAGAGAAAGATATCTCTTTGTGTACGTTTCTTTACTGTCTTTATGCTATTGATGTTGTTGTTTTTTTCTCCATCCTGTACTATTGAACACAATGGCTGATTGTGCACTCTACTATATTATATCTAATCAGTACGGCACGAGTGTTCCTTATCACTGTAATATGGGCTCGCTGCACTTCACCACAGAGAAAGATATCTCTTTGTGTACGTTTCATTACTGTCTGTATGACCTTGATGTTTGGCTTTTTCTCCATCCTGTACTATTAAACACAATGGCTGATTGTGCTCTCTACTATATTATATCTAATCAGTACGGCACGAGTGTTCCTTATCACTGTAATATGGGCTCGCTGCACTTCACCACAGAGAAAGATATCTCTTTCTGTACGTTTCATTACTGTCTGTATGCTCTTGATGTGTGGCTGTTTCTCCCTCCTGTACTATTGAACACAATGGTTGAATTTGCACTCTACTATATTATATCTAATCAGTACGGCACGAGTGTTCCTTATCACTGTAATGCGGGCTCGCTGCACTTCACCACAGAGAAAGATATCTCTTTGTGTACGTTTCATTACTGTCTGTATGCTCTTGATGTTTGGCTTTTTTCCATCCTGTACTATTGCACACAATGGCTGATTGAGCACTCTACTATATTATATTTAATCAGTACGGCACGAGTGTTCCTTATCACTGTAATACGGGCTCGCTGCACTTCACCACAGAGAAAGATATCTCTTTGTGTACGTTTCATTACTCTCTGCAGGCTCTTGATGTTTGGCTTTTTCTCCATCCTGTACTATTGAACACAATGGCTGATTGTGCACTCTACTATATTATATCTAATCAGTACGGCACGAGTGTTCCTTATCACTGTAATACGGGCTCGCTGCACTTCACCACAGAGAAAGATATCTCTTTGTGTACGTTTCATTACTCTCTGTATGCTCTTGATGTTTGGCTGTTTTCTCCATCCTGTACTGTTGAACACAATGGCTGATTGTGCACTCTACTATATTATATCTAATCAGTACGGCACGAGTGTTCCTTATCACTGTAATACGGGCTCGCTGCACTTCACCACAGAGAAAGATATCTCTTTGTGTACGTTTCATTACTCTCTGTATGCTCTTGATGTTTGGCTTTTTCTCCATCCTGTACTATTGAACACAATGGCTGATTGTGCACTCTACTATATTATATTTAATCAGTACGGCACGAGTGTTCCTTATCACTGTAATACGGGCTCGCTGCACTTCACCACAGAGAAAGATATCTCTTTGTGTACGTTTCATTACTCTCTGCAGGCTCTTGATGTTTGGCTTTTTCTCCATCCTGTACTATTGAACACAATGGCTGATTGTGCACTCTACTATATTATATCTAATCAGTACGGCACGAGTGTTCCTTATCACTGTAATACGGGCTCGCTGCACTTCACCACAGAGAAAGATATCTCTTTGTGTACGTTTCATTACTCTCTGTATGCTCTTGATGTTTGGCTTTTTCTCCATCCTGTACTATTGAACACAATGGCTGATTGTGCACTCTACTATATTATATCTAATCAGTACGGCACGAGTGTTCCTTATCACTGTAATACGGGCTCGCTGCACTTCACCACAGAGAAAGATATCTCTTTGTGTACGTTTTATTACTGTCTGTATGCTCTTGATGTTTGGCTTTTTCTCCATCCTGTACTATTGAACACAATGGCTGATTGTGCACTCTGATATATTATATTTAATCAGTACGGCACGAGTGTTCCTTATCACTGTAATACGGGCTCGCTGCACTTCACCACAGAGAAAGATATCTCTTTGTGTACGTTTCATTACTCTCTGTATGCTCTTGATGTTTGGCTGTTTCTCCATCCTGTACTGTTGAACACAATGGCTGATTGTGCACTCTGCTATATTATATCTAATCAGTACGGCACGAGTGTTCCTTATCACTGTAATACGGGCTCGCTGCACTTCACCACAGAGAAAGATATCTCTTTGTGTACGTTTCATTACTCTCTGTATGCTCTTGATGTTTGGCTTTTTCTCCATCCTGTACTATTGAACACAATGGCTGATTGTGCACTCTGCTATATTATATCTAATCAGTACGGCACGAGTGTTCCTTATCACTGTAATACGGGCTCGCTGCACTTCACCACAGAGAAAGATATCTCTTTGTGTACGTTTCATTACTCTCTGTATGCTCTTGATGTTTGGCTGTTTCTCCATCCTGTACTATTCAACACAATGGATGATTGTGTACGGTACAGTCCGTTAGTGGCCTTTGTGTGACATCCCCGTCCCTTAGAGTTTTCATTTGGCCACTGTAAATATACCGTACTACAAAACAAAGATAGCCATATAGAATGTTCTAATCACAGTTTTCTTGGTTTAGTGGTACGATTTGATAATATTACCAGTGAATTAAATACTTTATTTAGTCACTGGTACCATCTGTATAATTGCCATTGCTATTTGCTAATGAAACTCTATAGCAATAGCCTAGAGTTAGCAATAGTATCAATATGTACCAGGGACGTTATTTTAACAGACGTTTAAACTTTTAATATACTTTTAATGTGTAGTAGGAGTTCTCAATCTTTTTGAACCTACGACCCCCTTTTCATATGTGGCATTTTGGCGACTCCCCACTGTTAATTACAAAGGAGGGGGCGTTTAACATCACTAAACAAATAGGGCTCGCATCCTGTAAAATGCTGTGGTTTTATTGTACGATATTCCCTCATTAGATATTTGATAGAAATAAAATGTATGACATTAAAACCAACAGTACGTAATAAAGCCTGCAGACAAGCCTGTGCCGCTCGCCAACCGAGGGAAATATTATTAACTAACTCGGGGTGTCGATGAGTCTGTCTACTCGATCTAAAATGTAAGTTTCTTACTCTTCACGTGTTTGTTTTGTTGCCTTGAGTTAGGTCGACGTTCTAATGGATAAATTTAAAAAAAGAAGTGAGTAAAGAGACAGATTAAACTAACAAAATGCAGGAAATACGAGTTTTATTTGAAGTTTGGATTCAACTCGCTTGTATTGTAAGCCGCAGTGTGCTATGAGTGAGGAAGTAGGCTACTGTCTGTCCACTGAATCAATGATACCAAAGGAAAACTTTACGTCATATGGAAACCAAACACCCTCAAGGATAAATCGGTAAGCTTTTTTGAACAAAAATGTCAGGCTCAGAAGAATCAAATAGGAAATATTACTAAAATGAGTAGTACTAAACAAAATGCCTAAAGCACCGAATCTTATACAATAACAGAAGAATTGAAACTTCCTGCCACTATTGATATGGTTTCACGGCTGATAAGTTTAATGTAAAATGAATAGTACTAAACAAAATGCCTAAAGCACCGAATCTTATACAATAACAGAAGAATTGAAACTTCCTGCTACTATTGATATGGTTTCACGGCTGATAAGTTTAATGTAAAATGAATAGTACTAAACAAAATGCTTAAAGCACCGAATCTTATACAATAACAGAAGAATTGAAACTTCCTGCTACTATTGATATGGTTTCACGGCTGATAAGTTACCAAGAAGCTTTAATGTAAAAAAAACACGCCACCGTCAAATGGCTCGGTAGCACGAACAGTTAGTTTCCCATAAGTCTGAAAATGTTAGAATCGAGCTATTTTCATGTAAAATTGTCTCTCAGTCGGTTTATTATATTTAGCGTGATCAGACAAAAGATCCATCCAAACTTTCACATTTACTCGTATAGTATTAGTAGGAAAGAACAATTATTAAAAAAAAACAATACTGTAGTTTTCATTTCTTAAAAGACGACTACAAAAAGTGCGTGTTGTGTTAACGAATTAACTCATATATTCTCATAGTTCCATTATTGGGTGGCAGGGAACCTTGGGCGTATTTTAATCCTCTAGTTCTTGGGTGAATAAAATGGCAGACTATATTTTCCTATATCAGATCATATTTGTGTATATAATTATTGCATGTATATAGTTCACTTAGCTCCGCCGGGACTCGAACCCGGATCTCTCACTTGCCGGGTGAATGTGCTACCATTAGACTACACACAGAGGCCTCACTTTTTAAGATTCATTTATTTTGTATTTGGCCGTTTCTTCCACATATGTGTTTAAATAACTAAACTAACATATGATCGGAAGACCAAATACATGTCAAATGACTTCTGTTTACATTCATTAAATTTTTATATAAGTGGCAATAGCCTAATTTAATTTCAATAAATATTGAATCGCAAAAAGTACTTGCTCCGAATATATATATATATATATTATATATATATATATATATATATATATATATATATATATTCTCTGATAGTAGCTTAAAACACAGTAAAATTGCTGGTGTTTTTAAAAGGTTATTTTTATTTATTGAATTAAGTTTTAATTTATTTTAAATCGTCTTGTCACATTAATCGCACTACTTTCCAATGTACTATTGTTGTTTTGGAACGTGATGAGAACACGCAAATTAATACAGAGTGGCCTGAGCACGCTCTACTATGAGGTCAGGCAATAACTGATAACCACCAACGATATGACTTGAGGCACAAACCACATAGTTTTTACAATATTATTGGCTGAGCGTTAGCGATGTCTATAACTAGTGGGATTGGAAAGATTTCATTTCTATCCATCTGTCTGTCCGCACGGTCTCTCAAAAATGAACTGACCTATAGAATTGAAATCATGTATGAAACTTAATTTCTATATGAGTGGCTGAGCGTTACGAATATTTTTAAATTGGTCTTATAGGTAACCATGATTGTAACCAGAAAACACAGAATTAATTGACTGTTACACTCTGCATACTAATGAGAGATTTAAAATGTGAATTAATATATACAGCGTAATTATCGCAACACATCCAACATCATTTTATGGTGACTTAGTCTGTAGATTTTTATTATTCAACCCATTGATTACGGCACGCGCATTTTACGACTATTGCGGCATTCATAAAGTATGTTCAAGATTAGAGTTGCAGTGAAGGTGTTAAACTCCGATATTAAACTCAGTTCAATGAAAAAATGTGAACATATCATGTGCCAAGATATTTCATCAGTAAACTTGTAATGTTGCACGAAGCCTTATTTCTACACATATAACAATGAGTCTATGATGTTGAAGTCTATCAGGCAAGAGGCTGACACAATTTTTCTTTATTTTGGCGGAGGATGTTACATTTGTATTTGGCCGTATGAATTGTATTATAATACACTATTATACAGATACAACAGGGGCTCCATGGCTGGTGGAAGAGAATACTGATGTCCGCGAGGCGGCGCGGCGCGGCTGTGACAGTGTTCACTGTACGTTGTCCAGGGACGTCCACCGCACAACACGCCCGAACGCCTGAGCACCCAAGCGTGACCACGACAATACGCATTGTACCCCTTCCCTGGCACTCGCTCCGCCCCTGTTACATCACACCCACTCGACCGCAGCAGCCTCCACTGGAGTCCCCATTGTGTCCTCTATAGAACGGGGTTTCAAGGAAACTGAATGGATAAAGATAGTTTTCGATAAAGGCAGAAGTAGCATCTGGTAGCTACAAGACTGACCTATGACGTCCACACAGAGGGTGGATACAATACGCATTGTACCCCTTCCCTGGCACTCGCTCCGCCCCTGTTACATCACACCCACTCGACCGCAGCAGCCTCCACTGGAGTCCCCATTGTGTCCTCTATAGAACGGGGTTTCAAGGAAACTGAATGGATAAAGATAGTTTTCGATAAAGGCAGAAGTAGCATCTGGTAGCTACAAGACTGACCTATGACGTCCACACAGAGGGTGGATACAATACGCATTGTACCCCTTCCCTGGCACTCGCTCCGCCCCTGTTACATCACACCCACTCGACCGCAGCAGCCTCCACTGGAGTCCCCATTGTGTCCTCTATAGAACGGGGTTTCAAGGAAACTGAATGGATAAAGATAGTTTTCGATAAAGGCAGAAGTAGCATCTGGTAGCTACAAGACTGACCTATGACGTCCACACAGAGGGTGGATACAATACGCATTGTACCCCTTCCCTGGCACTCGCTCCGCCCCTGTTACATCACACCCACTCGACCGCAGCAGCCTCCACTGGAGTCCCCATTGTGTCCTCTATAGAACGGGGTTTCAAGGAAACTGAATGGATAAAGATAGTTTTCGATAAAGGCAGAAGTAGCATCTGGTAGCTACAAGACTGACCTATGACGTCCACACAGAGGGTGGATACAATACGCATTGTACCCCTTCCCTGGCACTCGCTCCGCCCCTGTTACATCACACCCACTCGACCGCAGCAGCCTCCACTGGAGTCCCCATTGTGTCCTCTATAGAACGGGGTTTCAAGGAAACTGAATGGATAAAGATAGTTTTCGATAAAGGCAGAAGTAGCATCTGGTAGCTACAAGACTGACCTATGACGTCCACACAGAGGGTGGATACAATACGCATTGTACCCCTTCCCTGGCACTCGCTCCGCCCCTGTTACATCACACCCACTCGACCGCAGCAGCCTCCACTGGAGTCCCCATTGTGTCCTCTATAGAACGGGGTTTCAAGGAAACTGAATGGATAAAGATAGTTTTCGATAAAGGCAGAAGTAGCATCTGGTAGCTACAAGACTGACCTATGACGTCCACACAGAGGGTGGATACAATACGCATTGTACCCCTTCCCTTGCACCCGCTCCGCCCCTGAACGGGGTTTCAAGGAAACTGAAAGGACATATTATGAAGTTCACACACAGAGTGCGTTGGCGACATATTTTGCCCCGCACGCCTCTGCTGCAAATCTCGATATATCTTGCAAGCAGAAGACAGAATAGAACTTTTTTTCCGGACCCCAATCACCAATCCACTATACCCTGTCAGAGTTGTGTGAATACTACAGGATTGAGGAGCCTCAACGACACAACGGCTCTCACCAACGCATTTAGAGCATTAATGATCGTGATGTACTGTCCTTACCTTGCATTGCTCAGTTTTGTTAATTCTCATTAAAAACTAAACAGACTTCGATGATAATGAACCGTGAAACTAGACGATATTATCAAATTATTCACAATCCCACCTTGTACTTTTGAGTTGAAGCCAGCCTTAGTGATTGATTTTCTCGGTATATTTACTCGGTATACATTTCTCGGTATATATATTTAGTATGCAAACCATTCGATATAAACAATCAACCGACCCCTTTAATATCATTAGCATATTAACGCTTCTTTTACAAATTAAGTGACTTTTTTAAACATCATTCATCGTAGTCGAGCAACTTTTTATGTCTCACATTCCAGCCGTCAATAATCTGATTAAACCACAAGAACAGTGGTCTTATCAAACATCATCGTGGCATTTGATAAGACCCACATGAGTTGCGCGACAGATTTGATCTCGTAAACGGACGTCTCCGACACTAAGTAACCGGCAGTAGGCCTACACTCAGTCAAAATATAACTTTCTTCTACGTCACGCAATTCCTCTTTGCTTGTTAGAAGGCCGTCGATTTGTTGATTGGGAAAGATATTGTTATCCTGACCTGAGATTTCAAGAGAAAGAGAGTTCACTAATTATGCTGAGAAAGTGACATTGGAACTCTTGCGTTCAAAACTGTGCTGAACTATGAACTCATGCTTCTCATGCTCCAGATCCAGAACCTCAGCAGCCAGAACCTTCTTAAGATTTGTTGGATCCTAGGCTAAGGAAAACCACACTCGTAGGAAAAATGTAGACTTGATGGGACAGGGTCTGATGGTTTCAAAAAAAAAAAATCTTCGATTCTCCACCGTGATAGTCATAATAGTAAACTCCCAGAGCCTTCACATACTATTAAAGTTCAGCTCTTGGAATGTCACTCATATTGTTCTTGAATAAGTTTTGGATGGTTACGTATTTCCAATGCTTTGTCATACCATTTCAAATGTTAACAAGACGGTAGTCTACTACCGACCGAAACGATACAAATGCAGAAGGAAACTCAATTTACTAAATCCTCCACCACCAAAGTTTCTAGAAATTTCTCTCTAGTTAGCAAAACTCGAATATATGTCAACAGTGGATAGTGGATTATATGAGGTACATCTG
This sequence comes from Homalodisca vitripennis, assembly GCF_021130785.1. NCBI lineage: Eukaryota > Metazoa > Arthropoda > Insecta > Hemiptera > Cicadellidae > Homalodisca > Homalodisca vitripennis. The sequence continues at coordinate 2,252,691 of NC_060211.1, read as the reverse complement.
GGAAACTTCTAAAGCAAACTCATATCGATAGAGATTAAATATTCACTAATACGCCCTATGCTACATATACCTGATCAGCAGTTCTATTAGGTAGGCTACTATTTTGATACCACACCAAGAATGTGTAAATGAGCAGTAGGCCTACATCGAACATTCTCAGTTACATCAAGAGTCGCTACACACGACCCATCACAATCAGATAATATTTAATGAACCTAATGAGTTCCCGAATTTATTTGAAAAATTTTTGGCTTAGCCATGTGATGTAGCTTGAGGCAGATATTTACTGGAAGTGATATTTTAGTAATATAAATAGTGGTGAGAGATCATTAACGTCAGAACGTTCAAAATAATTTAATAATGTGCAACATCAATTTTATGCCTGTAAAAACTCAATTTATAAATTATCTCTTTATCGTCAGATGGGACTCATTGGTGGGGAGGGGGTATCGAAAGTTAAAATGTTTTCAAATCATATAATGGTAAATAATGGTTATCACCGTTAGCCAAGAGGTCTGATGCTGATTAAACTTTCATTTAAATGTCTGATTACTTGTGTCAAGGTAATAAGCAAAATAAAAAAAAAAACTGTTATTTCATATTTTTAACACTTTTGATAACCTCACATCGAACCAAAACTAATGATGTTGACGTTTAGTTTCTTTCTTAAGGAGGAAAACCTCTATCGATTTAGACTGGAATCTCAAGCGTTTAAATTATGAGAGTAGAACCCCAATTATAATTTGCCAATAAAGACCACGACCACGTTTAGCTCCATTACTCCCTTAACCATTGTTATTAAACAGATTTCTTTTAAATTTAAAAACTAAAATTAAATTTGTTGTAAAAATCATTTTACTTCTTGACTGCCCTGTAGCAGTTCAATATCCAACGTCTGTACAAAAATGCTCCAACGCCGCCTTCACCATCGAGTTTTGGACAGTTCGTAACAAACTCATTCAAGTTGTTCTGTTATATGTGACAAATTGTAAAATATATGTTAAAATGCAGTTATAAAAATCGCAAAAGGTACGTTTTGGAAAGTGCATATATTTGTAACAAATACTTAACATTGAATTATTTAAGTTTTGGTTGCCTCTTCAACAGCGTCTCTAATAGCTTCGTTACTTCTATTCGCTGAAAATCGCTATAAATATAACGATAAATGGATGTTAAAGGATAAGTAAAACTGGTATGCCATTTATAACCCAATAAGCACAAATCGGAACAAAACTGACAATCTTACCAATGTTCATGTATTATTGAATAAGAAAAATTAAATTGATCAAGTCCAACAATAGTTTATTTAAATAATAATAGAATATATAGTATTATTCCTACTGGAACGATATGTCAATTTGTTTCATCTGCCCTAGTCCAAGAAGAATTTTTGAAATACTTGATAAGAAATAGCGTTGTGCATACAATAATATATCAGACAAAAACGCGTTGAAAAAATGAAATTGATTCATAAAATATTGTATTAATTCTGTATATGTAGCACAGTTAGTTCCGACAAATATTTCTGAGCCTGTAAGATTTTAAAACTATATTCTTGGTCGCTAAAAGCGTCAAAACTTTCTTACACTCTTTTAAGGAAACGCCGTTTCATGTTCTTCTTTTAATGATAGCTTTAAACTGAGGTGTCACTAGGTATAGGGGTTCCTATTTTAAAATTCTGTCTTATCCCAAAAATACCCCATTTTAGGTAGGAGGGGGAGGAGTCAAACATTTTCATACATAAAAAACTCCTAAGTTGGTCATATAAACAATCCCCAAGGTAAATTATTTTATCTCTATTCATAAGAAAGTTAATAGGGAGGGGTGGAACTTTTTAATACACCCAACAAATTCATTATTATTCACATTAATCTAACCCTAGTCGGGGTGTATACAGTCTGATGTGTATACACATGTCCACTAGAGTCCATGGATCGAAGCGCTAGGAAAGAAAATATTTTAGAATGACACGTCTTGTTGTGGACTTTGACCAGGAGACGGGAACTCAGTGTTCCAGGTAGTTACAGAGACACAAAGCAGCCAGTTCCGAGCAGTTAAGCGGCATCAATGCATCTGTTCGGTCAGCGCCACGATACGAGTTGCCTTGCTACGTTAAGTCTCAATAAAACGACCAATAAAGTGTTCATTGTCGTCCTATTTTTGGTTTCGATGTATTGTACAACATAGGCATTCTACTTGTCATCTAGTTCTCTTTCTAAAGTCAATCTTTACGCTGCATATTTACCGTTAGTTGAGATTCTTCAAGGAATAACTCCTAATTTACAAGGATGGAAACTGCACCTATGAGTGTCTTATGATACTTAATTAAGAAGGCATACTTTTATTTTTTTAACACTGGACTTCTGCATGCCCTCAAGAAACACTGGAACCAGCTCCAGGAACGTCGGAGGGAAAAACTTTCCCTAGCTAATTTTCTCAAAATGTTCTCCAACTGCCAACTCCACTTAATCCCATCGTCCAGTTCTGCAGAATTAAATATGACCACTTCTGTATACCAAATAAACTGGTGAACTTCAGATAGTCCACAAAAAATGTTGACACCAAAATGTATTTAAATACATTTTCACGTGGCGCCGAATTACTTTTAAGAAGTGCATCACGCACGTTCAAATGAAACATGTATTTTTAATATAAAATGTTTTATGGGTCTAACCGTTAAAACCATTTTCAACGAGTTGTAATAGGTGGAAATGTCCTTGAAACACTATTAATGATGTGATGCGGTTGGTTGGTTACCATGAACACAGTGTACTTCATAATATTTGAGATTCCTATAAATGAGGCGTAAAGTTAAATGCTCTCTTCTACGAGTTTCGATTTTTGGGGAAATTTATAGTTTAGTTAAATACATCAACTGTAAATCTTCCTAGCGACTGTGATCTACGTAAAATACGTTTCTGGGCGTAATATTACTGAATTATGCATCACGCCGTCGTGCTGATTTTTACAGTATGTTTAATAAATTTATAGTTTAGTTAAATACATCAACTGTAAATCTTCCTAGCGACTGTGATCTACGTAAAATACGTTTCTGGGCGTAATATTACTGAATTATGCATCACGCCGTCGTGCTGATTTTTACAGTATGTTTAATAAATTTATAGTTTAGTTAAATACATCAACTGTAAATCTTCCTAGCGACTGTGATCTACGTAAAATACGTTTCTGGGCGTAATATTACTGAATTATGCATCACGCCGTCGTGCTGATTTTTACAGTATGTTTAATAAATTTATAGTTTAGTTAAATACATCAACTGTAAATCTTCCTAGCGACTGTGATCTACGTAAAATACGTTTCTGGGCGTAATATTACTGAATTATGCATCACGCCGTCGTGCTGATTTTTACAGTATGTTGTTTAATAAATTTATAGTTTAGTTAAATACATCAACTGTAAATCTTCCTAGCGACTGTGATCTACGTAAAATACGTTTCTGGACGTAATATTACTGAATTATGCATCACGCCGTCGTGCTGATTTTTACAGTATGTATAATAAATTTATAGTTTAGTTAAATACATCAACTGTAAATCTTCCTAGCGACTGTGATCTACGTAAAATACGTTTCTGGGCGTAATATTACTGAATTATGCATCACGCCGTCGTGCTGATTTTTTACAGTATGTTTTAATAAATTTATAGTTTAGTTAAATACATCAACTGTAAATCTTCCTAGCGACTGTGATCTACGTAAAATACGTTTCTGGGCGTAATATTACTGAATTATGCATCACGCCGTCGTGCTGATTTTTACAGTATGTTTAATAAATTTATAGTTTAGTTAAATACATCAACTGTAAATCTTCCTAGCGACTGTGATCTACGTAAAATACGTTTCTGGGCGTAATATTACTGAATTATGCATCACGCCGTCGTGCTGATTTTTACAGTATGTTTAATAAATTTATAGTTTAGTTAAATACATCAACTGTAAATCTTCCTAGCGACTGTGATCTACGTAAAATACGTTTCTGGGCGTAATATTACTGAATTATGCATCACGCCGTCGTGCTGATTTTTACAGTATGTTTAATAAATTTATAGTTTAGTTAAATACATCAACTGTAAATCTTCCTAGCGACTGTGATCTACGTAAAATACGTTTCTGGGCGTAATATTACTGAATTATGCATCACGCCGTCGTGCTGATTTTTACAGTATGTTTAATAAATTTAGAGAATGTAATTGGGATGAAGTGTATAGTATAAATAACGCAGATAGGGCTGTGGATGTGTTATATAAAACAATTTTTACCGTTTTTGATCAATGTGTACCTAAAAAACCATTAATCTTTAAAAGTAAATATCCGTGTTGGTTTACAAAGGATATTATTAATTCTATAAAGATAAAGAATAAATGTGCTAAGAAACGGAAATTCTCTAAATTCCATGAAAGTTTGTTTAAGGATCTCAGGAGAGGTGTTAAATTGAAAATACAATTGGCTTATCGAGAATATATTCGAAACATTGAGTATTGCATTAATGTAGACTCTAAGTTTTTCTGGAGTTTTATAAAGTCCAGACGCTCTTCTTCTAATTTAGATTTGGGCTCTTTCGAAATGAAATTTAAAGACATAGTGGTTCCAGTTGATCACATTTTCGATTCGTTTGCAAACTTTTTTTCTTCAGTTTTCTCGGTTAACACCGGAAGTAAACCTAACAATATTAGTACTGAAAACTTATATAGGGAAAACAGCCAAGGGGTTTTGTTTACAGTTCTAGATGTGTTAGCAGAGATCAAAAAATTGAAATCAAAGAAATCTTCTGGACCTGACTGTATTCCTACAAATATGGTAAAGGGTTGTGCTGAGGTGCTGTGTGATCCTTTGTGCTATTTGTTCAATCTATCTTTAAAAACCTGTATTTTCTCGGAGAAATGGAAGGAAGCTAAGGTGGTTCCCATTTTTAAATCAAGAAACATTGAAAACATTGAAAATTACCGTCCGATTTCATTGTTAAATACATTCGCTAAGATATTTGAATCACTTCTCTATAACTATATTTTTTATAACGTAAAATCTGATATATCTCCCCAGCAGCATGGCTTTCTTCCTTGTAAATCAACAGTCTCTAATCTAATGGAATTTTCTTTTGACGTAGCATCTGAATTGGATACTGGTGGCAGGGTTGATGTAGTGTATACAGATTTTTCTAAGGCGTTTGATAAAGTAGATCACGATATTTTGTTAAGTAAATTATCTTGTTTTAATTTATCCCCGCCATTTATTAGTTTTGTTGAGACTTATTTAAAGCTTCGCAGTCAGTTTGTTATGGTGTCTAACACTATGTCTAAAAAGTACATTAGCACTTCAGGTGTTCCCCAGGGATCTAACTTAGGCCCATTACTATTCTTGATATATATTAATGATCTTCCTAATTATTTAACACGGTCTAAATGCCTTTTGTTTGCCGATGATTTGAAAATATATAGAAAGATTCGAGACAATCACGACGTTGCTGAACTGCAATCAACGCTAAATTTACTTAGCCTTTGGTGCTTAGAGAACAATCTATTTTTAAATGTAAAGAAGTGTTTTGCGATGACTTATACTAGGAAAAAATATTTAACTCTACCAGAATACTCTAAAAATGGCACTAACCTACTACTAGTGATTCATGTTAAAGATCTTGGCGTAATTTTTGACTCGGCTCTTACGTTTGAAAATCACCTTAATTTTATCATTAATGGATGCCATAGGATGTTGGGTTTTGTAATCAGAAACACGATGTTTTTTCATTCAATTAATCCTATCATTAAACTATACAATGCATTCGTAAGAAGTAGGCTGGAGTATTGTGCAATAATTTGGACCCCTTATTCATTACATAGCATTGCTTCTCTGGAGCTAATTCAAAACAAGTTTCTAAGGTATTTATATTTTAAAAGATTTCATGTTTCTTGTGAGCGAGACCTGTCAACAACTATCTTAAGAAGTATTTTTTCTTTTGAAACTTTGTTAACAAGACGAAACCGATCTATTATTTTATACATTTATAAAATTTTACATAACTTAGTTGATAGTTCTTTTTTAGTTGGTAAGGTTTTTCTGCATGTCCCAAGAAATAATCTGAGACCCTCTTTGGTTTTTTTACACCACGTTGTAATACAGTGCAGTTTTATAATTTTTCATTTTTTAAAGGTATTAGGTTGTTAAACATGTATAAAAATTAATTGGATATATTTAATAATAATTTTAATTCATTTGTAAATAAGCTAAATATTATTTTTTAAACTTAAGGTTAGTAACCTAGTTTTGTTAAAGTTTTAAATTATTATTATGTATTGTATTATATTTTTATTTTTTCTCGTGCTGTAACAGAAACAGTTAATTTTTACTCAGCCTAATAATGATTTTGTAATTTAGTTTCTTCATATACGTACTTATAGTATATTATATTGTAAATAATTATTATTAACTTGTATTTTCAATATAGCTGTTTTGGGATAATATTCCTGTAGCTATTGTACAAAATAAATAAATCACTAAACGATGGCAAATATCCAGAAAAAGTTTCCCTTGTTCGATCGGTACTTTGGTGTTATCCGGAGGCCACTATGTCTGGAAGGGACGATTTTCTATTTGGAGACCGGAAATACAACATTATTATAAATAACATACTTTTTTAACTTACTATGAAAATTACATGTCATTATGATAAACGGTTCTTGTCGTACACGTAATTTTCTCAGTAAGTCGTATAAAGTCCGTTCTTCCTAATAATGTAATGCTTTTAGGTCTTCAATAAGTGAAACTCTTCCAAAAATAGTGGCCTCCGGATAGTACCAAAGTACCATTCGACATGAAAAATCTTGACTACAATACAGTGAGTGGCTAGCTACAATATAGTGGGTAGCTCATTATGTAAAACACACACACACACACACACACACACAAGTCGAGTGACAGTGACCGATGATGCACGCCGTCTGCCTCCAGCTTACCGTGCAGTCACACCATTTATCTCACAAATTGCCGCCACCTACACACTACACACAACACATGCACTACAGTCACCGCCAGTTCGCGGATTTCATGCCCGGCCCCTGAGACCGAGGTTAAACAGACGAGAACACACACTAATACTCACTGCCAGCCCTCACTGAACATGGCAGCTCTTCTCACTACTCAAGAGACAACAACTGATGTTCGCACGGGGGTGCCACAGGGGCACTGGCACATGCTAATAAGTTGATTTTCTATTAATTATTCTCTTCATAAATTTGGTACGAAAATTATACTACTGCTGAAGTACATGAGTTATGCTGTCCGGCTTGTTGGTGCTGTTCCAGGGGTTTACGTATTATTTATATTGTTATATATGTAATGCGTTATTCCTCTCTGTCCTATTTCTTATTGCCCCTCCGCGCCTGTTTTATGGACAGATTTGTACTAAGACAATACCAGTAATCGACAAATTTTGATAATGGTAGTAGTTCTACCGGTTTTGAAGTTTTAATGTTTATAATAACACTGTTGTGACTGCAATTCAGGATGAACCATCATCATCGACCTCGAGTCCTGGACCAAGAATGTCTTTCCCCCTGACGACCATATTCGAGGAATTCCTTCGAATAGAAACGAGAGGTATGATAGATTATCTCGCGGACCATATCAAACTAAACTCAATGTGTACAGTACTCTCCTATTAAATTTGGACCAAAGATAAGGAGTTGTCAACCAAGTTGAAAAACCAAACCAGCCCAAACTCTGGCCGAAAAAATAACAACCGAAGTATAATTGAAAGACTGATCGATATTGTGGTGTGTTCAGCTAAATCTGGATACCCTTTTAGAGGGTAGTATTAAAAAAGGATTTTTTAAGTTTGGTCGCAATCCTGAAGAAGTATGATCCTGTAACGAGACGCCATTTAGGTTTTAGATGAATCACCACGAAACGCCTTACACACCATTACCGTATAAAAAACTACCTGATGAAAGCCTTATTATCCGGGCTGTGCGAGGAAAAAATATCTCTTTTACAACCAATGGAAAATCTGATTTAGGCTACAATGAAAAAATATCGGTAGTTTTAAGGTATTTTGGTGAAGCCAATAACTGTCCTGGTGAAAGATTTGTCTGCTTGCAGAAATTAACCTAACAAAATGTAGTGTCGATTTCCAAGCGAGTCATTTAAGCGAGATCCTTGTAAATTATTTAAACACTTATTGGTCTTCTGTAATTTCTGTGTGTTGTGATGTGGAAAGAGAGCATGTTTGTACACTGCCGTGGCCATTGCTTGAATCTAGTCTTGGTTGAAGCGTGCATTTCTAGTAAATACAATCTCGTTATTTTCAACTTTTTTGAAATTGTACAGGCCATATATTGACTGATAGAAGAGAGTACACTAGGCTATGTGTTTACAATAATGGCAGAAGAAGCTAATTCTAAGTTAACAACTCTGAAGTTCCTTTCTACAACTAGGTGAGATTGTAAGGCAGAGGCTATTGAGTCTAAAAAGATATTTTTCCCAAACCCTACAAGAAATCATATCAACGACAGATAATGCTGAAGTGAAAATAAGAAGTCGTGGACTATTACATAAACTGAAGACATTCAATTTTGTGTTGGCTTTGGGAAATCACTAACCCATTACTCTTCCTGATTTTAAAAGTAAGCAGAACACTTCAGAGTGAGGTTATTGACCTTTTGACAGCCATGAATGGAGTTGCTCCGGGAAACTCTTTCATCTCAGACAAATGAAACTTCTACTAACACTTACGTATTGATGAAGCTATACAAAACTCTCACAATTTTGACATGATGTTTGACATTTTACCAGTTAATCGACTCACTAGTAATGAGAATAGACGAACGATTTGACCAAGAAACATGTGACTTTATAGTAGCTGTTGGAAAACTTATCACATTGGAAGCAGATGAGGATGGTTTGAAAACAGTGTCACAAACCTTCATGTTGGCCTGCACGGCATCCAAGCAACAAGAACTACTGCATAGGTACGAGACTTGCCGTAGTACACCTGCCAACAGTTCTTAGATTGTGTGTTCTGGCTTTTATTGGATATAACTTGATGACTGTCACATACTACTTCTAACAGCATAACAATTATGCAATTTAATCTTTATATTTATTTGATATGTACGACAAGGGCAGCCTTCAAGAAATGCTTAGTGGCTTAGTGTTGAGAAACGAGCTGACCTGTTCTCCGAGCTTTACGCAGCATGGAAACTGTTTATGGTATTGCCAGTCACACATGCTTCATCGGAGAAGCTTTTCTAAACTATGTATTATTATAACAACTCTTAAAACAACTATGAATCAAGGGAGGTTGATGTTTTGGTTCTGCTGTTTATTGAACATGAACTTTCAGTGAATGCTAATTACTCAGACATTATTGAGAAATTTAAGTATTGATTCCTGGAAGGAGTCGAATGTTATTGGAATTTTTCAACAAGTTTTTTCTAAATTTTTAATAACAAATTTAATTTATTTCTCATATCTTGTCTTAAATTTATGTTTCTCCAATAAAACTGTGTGCTTACCCAACAAACTATCATAGATCGATATTTATTGATCTTTGTTTTGACACAATTACTTACCTATAGCCTAGTGAATAGTGCTGTGGTTTGTAAGAGTTCTATGTTTAAAAAAAATTGTCAATAAGCTATGAAATTCATAATTCTGAGTAAAATTTTCAACAATATTCCGGAAGTGGATCCTCGGACCCCCTTTTGTAGCGGGGGTTTTCGTACCCCCCATACCCCTTTGTATGCAAGGCACCTCGGAATCAAGAATCCTGCGCACGCCTATGAAACAAATATATGTATATACATTATATATATATATATATATATATATATATACACACACACATAAAAAGTAAGGGCTCTGTGGTGTAATCGTAGCACATTCACCCGGCAAGTGAGAGATCCGAGTTCGAGTCCCGGCGGAGCAAGTACTTCTTTGTGATTCAATGTTTATTGAAATTAAATTAAATCATATATATATATGAGTGTGTGTGTGTGTGTGTGTGTGTGTGTGTGTGTGTGTGTGTGTGTGTGTGTGTGTTCCTGCGTAGCAAATACTTTTTGGCATTCAATCTTTATTGAAATTAAAAATTAAATTAGACTATTGCTGTTTATACGAATTTAATGAATTTAAAAAGTAAAAACACGTATTTGTTCTTCCGATCATATGTTGGTTTGTCATTTAAACACATATATGACAGAAACGGTCAAAAACAAAATAATTTAATCGTAAAAATTTAGAGCTCTCTGGTGGTAGCGTGCTCATCCGGCAAGTGAGGGATCTGGGTTCGAGTCCCGGCGAAATAAGTACTCTTTGTTATAAAATCTGTATTGAAATTATATATATATATATATATATATATATATATATATATATATATATATATATATATATATATATATATTTATATATATATATATATTATATATATATATATATATATAATATATATATATATTTCAAGGGTTTTTAGCAGAAAACTGCCATTAATACTGAAAAAACATCGACAATAATATTTAAAAACAAAATCCTTTTGCTGTAGATGTGAAAAAATGTTTTAGATTGTCATAGAGTTTTAGTATAGGGCATAATTATAGTTGGAGCGATGCCATTAGTTTAAGAACGGTGAGTGTGGGAAAACGGCCAAAGTGGACAGTCATATTCTGAAACAGAATAATATTTCAAATTTTATGAATTTAGCGCATATTAGTATTATAACATATAAATAGCAAAGTAAATTCGAAAAAGTTACTTACGCAAATTAAACACCTTTAAGCCTACGGCCTTGGTGCCATCAAGGTATTTGGTATTTACTATTTTCCTCTAATCCATAGATAAAACGTTTACTCTCTACTGTCATGATATCTATTTATTTTATTTATAATAATTTTTCCCGCCGCTGTACAACATGGAGTCTCATAGTACCTGATCTCACATTACCTAAACATTTATTTGTGTCAGAGACATAACAGGTCTAATGGAGAGCAGATTCTCATAGTATATAATCTCATAGTACCTACCCTATTATCACAGATCACAGCACCTAACGAATAATTCGAGGTAGTTTAGAGATATGGCCAGAATTGGGACACAAATGTTTATATATTATTACCTCAAATATGGTTTATTTAATACATTTCAATAAATATTATTTCTATTGTGTAAGGATAGTATTAAAAATAGTCCTTAATTTTATAGTTTTATATGGCATGAAAGATCAATAGTAATATTTTATACTATCGTTTAATATTGCAGCAAAGAGTAAAAGAATATTTTATATAGTTATTTAGCAGGAACTTATTCATAGTTTTAATACATAATTCATACAGTTCCTGATATTACACGTCAAATGTACATAGCAAGCCTTCATTTTAAGTCATAAATTCAATACTAGTTACGGTTGACCTTGCTAATATGATCTGTCACATTGTACTGATATTACACATCAAATGTACATAGCAAGCCTTCATTTTGAGTCATAAATTCAATACTAGTTACGGTTGACCTTGCTAATATGATCTGTCACATTGTAATGTTATTACGCGTCAAATGTACATAGCAAGCCTTCATTTTGAGTCATAAATTCAATACTAGTTACGGTTGACCTTGCTAATATGATCTGTCACATTGTACTGATATTACACGTCAAATGTACATAGCAAGCCTTCATTTTAAGTCATAATTCAATACTAGTTACGGTTGACCTTGCTAATATGATCTGTCACATTGTACTGATATTACACGTCAAATGTACATAGCAAGCCTTCATTTTAAGTCATAAATTCAATACTAGTTACGGTTGACCTTGCTAATAAGATCTGTCACATTGTACTGATTTAATTTTTATGAACCGATGTAGAACTACTTTTTATTTGAAGGGATTCCAATAGGAACTTCTCTCTCTTACAGTTACCTTACATATAGATTTTACTAATAAATACAAGCCAAAGGAAGCAAAATCGGTCAAACTCGGGTATTTTCAATGTGACCCCCGTTCAGTTTGAGGCAACACTCGTACCGTTCTTGTAGGTTTTGCATCATTTTTTTAATAAGGGTTGTTCCCTTCTCCTAATACACGTGGTTATTTTTCCTTTGAGTTGAACGATGGTAGATGGTGGGTCCTCACGAAAAATGTTTTCTGTCAAAATTCTTCAGACGTAGGAAAGTTTGGTCTAAGGGAGATGAGACGGTTGACAAAGGTTTCTTGGAGGAAAGCAATGTTGTTAACGGCAGTGTGACTGGTTGTGCCATCTTCCTGGAACCACTGTGAATTTAACTGCAGGTTTTGTGCACGACAGAATATCCTGAGGTCTCTAACAAAACTAACAAGAATGGCCGTATATCGATACAGATTTACAGTAAGAGTCTCTCCATTGTTGCCTTCAAAAACGTATGGTCCCACTATACCCCTCCCAGACACAGCGCACCAAATGGTTACACGCTTACTATGCTGTGGCCTCTCTACAACAATGTCAGGACGTTCAAATCCAAGGAAACGTGTTGTCTGCTTGTTTATGAAACCATTAAGGTGCACATGACATTCATCTGTAAACCATACATCACTTAGAAACTCAGGATCTTCATAGCATATTGGTAACATTGAAGCACAGTACTGAACTCTAGCTAGTTTGTTTATACAGTTCAAAGGTTCTTCAGTTTGTATCCTGTACGGGGAAACCACCAATGTTTTTGAACTTTCTTCGCAATAACGTATTGCTAATATTCAGTTTAAGAGAAGCTCGCATTAGGCTTCTTTTCGGTGATTGTAACACTTGCTGTTAACAATCTTCCGTGGATTTCATTTGTACAGACAGTACTTGGGCGACTGAAAAGCCCTTTCGCTGTGTCAAAGTACTGCCTGTTCTTCAAAATATTTTAACAACACTTAGAATTATAGCATTACTAGGCGGGTTTTTGTAGAAATGTTTCTGACAACGTAATGCAATGTATGAGAAGCTTGGCCCAACCGAACGTCCAGTTCCGTATGAGCGAAAATAATGCTCTACGATAAAAACTTTCTCTATCGTTGTTAGCACCATGTTAGCAAAAACTAACCTCAAATAAGAAAGAAGTAATGAGCATGAAGCCGTGGCAACAATCGACAATTGAATCAGTTAATCGAGAAAGCAACTATAGCTGTTTCAGGTTCAGTACTGTTTATTATGGCTAATACTGTATTATTGTATATTATAAAAGTTTAATACAAATTGTATAAGTGAATAAAGATTCGAAATTCAATCGAGATTCAAATTCAGTGGCCAGTTCCGAAGTTGGCACACAGTATTAGTCAGCACAAAGTTTGACCGAGTAGCAGTGTAGGGAGGTTCCACCTCACGCCGGGATGCTGCCAGCCACTAAACCCGTTCCGCCCCACAAACTCACCATCAAAGGCGGCCCCGCTGGGTGGTCGTGGTCGTCCACAAGCAGTATTCGCTAATTGATTACCAATCGTTTAAACCATGTGGAATCCGGAGTTCTTATGCCTTGTGCTCCCGCTTATTTGAAATTTTCAATTACAGCTAACCGATGTAAGAAATGAAATATTAATTTTCTGGTACACTACACCCAATGGTTTAGTTACTAGCCAGTCATAGTAAAACTAAATAGACGAGGTCAGCGAATAATATGCCAATATAAGTGGCTGGGTTCTAGTGAAGCGTACCACTCGAGGGGCAGGACAAATTTTATTTCTCTGTCTGTCTGTCTGTCCGTCTACTCGTCCGTACGCTGTGTATCGAAAACAACTGAACTATATTTTTATGTAGGCAACAATGAGTTCAATCGTATGTGATTTTAACACGTGACATTTTTATTCATAAGGTAAAAAGAAAAATTACATAATATAAAATAAATGATAAAATTCAGCAAGATTTTATTGTAGCTCACTTTTGTGTTCTGGTATCCTCTCTACCTTACCGGAAATTTCATAATATAAGTTTCACTACTATGAAACTTTACATAACTAACAAAAATGTTATTGTATCATTGTTAAGAGTTGTAACGTTAGCGTAAAATTGGAAGTATTTCTAATCATATTTGCCTCATACTTTGCTATCTTAATTTAATGCCCATATATATTTTAATTGTGCATATTTAACTTTGGTTGTACAATAAACAAATTGCCACCGAAATTACATCTGCAAGGTCTTCTCCTCGGGTCCCGGAGTAGCAGGACTTTCAGGATACAACTATCCATAATGTGATAATCCTTTACCTCGATGTTTCCTTTCAATGTGATTCCTCTCCTGGATACTCCGTTGCCCAAATTAAAATGAAAACATTCTTTTTTCAAAACGTGTTATTGACTATGTATTATGTAAAAAGGATAGTAGGTAGATAAAACAATCTAAAACTGCGTTTTAAGAACTGGAATCTATCTTCTTCATCAATCTTAATGCAATAGGTTAAACATGCACAAAACTGTCCCTAGAACATATTTGGTGATGAACTCACCGAAATCATGGATAGTAGCTGAAAAAGTTGTAGGTCAATAACTGTCACTGCTCAGAAGCGCAACAGAACGACATCGCACCAGTAAACTAACGTGTATGTGGTTTACCATCGACGGTGAAAGACTATTTACAGTGCAGGTTCTAGTGGTAGATATAACGCGACAGAACGACATTGCACCAGTAAACTAACGTGTATGTGGTGTACCATCGACGGTGAAAGACTATTAGCAGTGAAGGTTCTACTGGTATATATAACACGACGGAACGACATCGCACCAGTAAACTAACGTGTATGTGGTTTACCATCGACGGTGAAAGACTATTTGCAGTGCAGGTTCTACTGGTAGATATAACACTTGAAATCAAAAGTCCTGATGACTCGTTTCCACTGGGAGACTTTGTGCTCTCACAAGCACAACACACACTCACTGTTTACAAGTAAAAGCAGTATAAACTTTCCCACTCACTTGTTGCGAGGTAAGTCTACCTTTTTCTCTCACAAGTACAACACAAACTCATTGCTTTCAAGTGCAAGCAGTATAAACTTTCCCACTCACTTGTTACGAGGTAAGTCTAGCTTTTGCTCTCACAAGTATAACATAAACTCTCTGTTTACAATTACAAGCTGTATAAACTTTCTCACTCACTTGTTGCGAGTAAGTCTACCTTTTTCTCTCACAAGTACAACACAAACTCATTGTTTTTCAAGTACAAACAGTAAAAACTCCACTTGTTACGAGGTAAGTCTAGCTTTTGCTGTCACAAGTATAACACAAACTCATTGTTTTCAAGTACAAGCAGTAAAACTTTCCCACTCACTTGTTACGAGGTAAGTCTACCTAACCTTTTTTCCTCTCACAAGTACAACACAAACTCATTGTTTTCAATTACAAGCATATAAAATTTCCCACTCACTTGTTGCGAGGTAAAGTCTAACCTTTTTCTCTCACAAGTATAACACACACTCACTGTTTTACAAATTACAATCAGTATAAACTTTCCCACTCACCTTTTTGTGAGATAAGTCACTCACTGTTTTCAAGTACAAGCAGTATAAAATTTTCTAACTCACTTGTTGCCAGGTAAGTCTACCTTTTTCTCTCAAAAGTACAACACAAACTCACTGTTTAACAAGTACAAGCAGTATAAACTTTTCTCACTCACTTGCTGCGAGCTAAGTCTACCTTTTTCTCTCTCACAAGTATAACAACAAACTCACTGTTTACAATTACAAGCAGTAAAAACTTTCTCACTCACTTGTTGCGAGTAAGTCTACTTTTTTCTCTCACAAGTACAACACAAACTCATTGTTTTTCAAGTACAAGCAGTATAAACTTTTCTCACTCACTTGTTTCCAGGTAAGTCTACCTTTTTCTCTCAAAAGTACAACACAAACTCACTGTTTACAAGTACAAGCAGTATAACTTTCTCACTCACTTGTTGCGAGCTAAGTCTAACCTTTTTCTCTCACAAGTATAACACAAACTCACTGTTTTACAAATTACAATCAGTATAAACTTTCCCACTCACTTGTTGCGAGGTAAGTCTACCTTTTTCTCTCACAAGTATAACACAAAACTCACTGTTTTACAATTACAAGCAGTAAAAACTTTCTCACTCACTTGTTGCGAGTAAGTCTACCTTTTTCTCTCACAAGTACAACACAAACTCATTGTTTTCAAGTACAATCAGTAAAAACTCACTTGTTTACGAGGTAAGTCTAGCTTTTGCTGTCACAAGTATAACATAAACTCTCTGTTTTCAATTACAATCAGTATAAACTTTCCCACTCACTTGTTGCGCAGTTAAGTCTACCCTTTTTCTCTCACAAGTATAACACAAACTCACTGTTTACAAATTACAAATTCAGTATAAACTTTCCCCACTCACTGTTGCGAGGTAAGTCTACCTTTTTCTCTCACAAGTATAACACAAAACTCACTGTTTACAATTACAAGCAGTAAAAACTTTCTCACTCACTTGTTGCGAGTAAGTCTACCCTTTTTCTCTCACAAGTACAACACAAACTCATTGTTTTCAAGTACAATCAGTAAAAACTCACTTGTTACGAGGTAAGTCTAGCTTTTGCCTGTCACAAGTATACACATAAACTCTCTGTTTTCAATTACAATCAGTAATAAACTTTCCCACTCACCTTGTTGCAGAGTTAAGTCTACCTTTTTCTCTCACAAGTATAACACAAACTCACTGTTTACAAATTACAATCAGTATAGACTTTAACCACTCACTTGTTGCGAGGTAAGTCTACCTACCTTTTTTCTCTCACAAGTACAACACAAACTCATTGTTTTCAAGTACAATCAGTAAAAACTCACTTGTTACGAGGTAAGTCTAGCTTTTGCTGTCACAAGTATAACATAAACTCTCTGTTTTCAATTACAATCAGTATAAACTTTCCCACTCACTTGTTGCGAGTTAAGTCTACCTTTTTCTCTCACAAGTATAACACAAACTCACTGTTTACAAATTACAATCAGTATAGACTTTCCCACTCACTTGTTGCGAGGTAAGTCTAACCTTTTTCTCTCACAAGTAATGACACAAACTCACTGTTTACAATTACAAGCAGTAAAAACTTTCTCACTCACTTGTTGCGAGTAAGTCCTACCTTTTTTCTCTCACAAGTACAACACAAACTCATTGTTTTCAAGTACAAACAGTAAAAAACTCACTTGTTACGAGGTAAGTCTAGCTTTGCTCTCACAAGTATAACATAAACTCTCTGTTTTCAATTACAATCAGTATAAAACTTTCCCACTCACTTGTTTGCGAGTTAAGTCTACCTTTTTCTCTCACAAGTATAACACAAACTCACTGTTTACAATTACAAGCAGTAAAAACTTTCTCACTCACTTGTTGCGAGTAAGTCTAACCTTTTTCCTCTCACAAGTACAACACAAACTCATTGTTTTCAAGTACAATCAGTAAAAACTCACTTGTTACGAGGTAAGTCTAGCTTTTGCTGTCACAAATATAACATAAACTCTCTGTTTTTCAATTACAATCAGTATAAACTTTCCCACTCACTTGTTGCGAGGTAAGTCTACCTTTTCTCTCACAAGTAAAACACAAACTCAATGTTTACAAATTACAATCAGTATAAACTTTCCCACTCACTTTTTGTGAGATAAGTCACTCATTGTTTTAAAGTACAAGCAGTATAAACTTTCTCACTCACTTGTTGCGAGCTAAGTCTACCTTTTTCTCTCACAAGTATAACACAAACTCACTGTTTACAATTACAAGCAGTAAAAACTTTCTCACTCACTTGTGGCGAGTAAGTCTACCTTTTTCTCTCACAAATACAACACAAACTCATTGTTTTCAAGTACAATCAGTATAAACTTTCTCACTCACTTGTTGCGAGGTAAGTCTAAGTCTACCTTTTTCTCTCACAAGTAAAACACAAACTCACTGTTTTCAAGTACAAGCAGTATAAACTTTCTCACTCACTTTTTGCGAGGTAAGTCTAACTTTTTCTCTCACAAGTACAACACAAACTCATTGTTTACAAGTACAAGCAGTATAAACTTTCCCACTCACTTGTTGCGAGGTAAGTTTACCTTTTTCTCTCACAAGTACAACACAAACTCATTGTTTACAAGTACAAGCAGTATAAACTTTCTCACTCACTTGTTGCGAGGTAAGTCTACCTTTTTCTCTCACAAGTACAACACAAACTCATTGTTTACAAGTACAAGCAGTATAAACTTGCCCACTCACTTGTTGCGAGGTAAGTTTACCTTTTTCTCTCACAAGTACAACACAAACTCATTGTTTACAAGTACAAGCAGTATAAACTTTCCCACTCACTTGTTGCGAGGTAAGTTTACTTTTTCTCTCACAAGTACAACACAAACTCATTGTTTACAAGTACAAGCAGTATAAACTTTCCCACTCACTTTTTGTGAAATAAGTCTACTTTTTGTTCTCACAAGTACTGTTCCTCAAGAGTAAAATCACTAAAATCGAAACAAATTTCTTTTGTAACAAGTAATAATCGTGTGAAATTTTAATTAAACCTTCTAACCGTTACCTGGTGTAAACTGTATACACCACTATGCTAACCTTGTACAGGTCTTAAAAAAAGGGGGACTCTCAGTCTCGTTATCTGGTTTTCTGATAGTCATATATCGTTTGTTTGTGTGTCTAATAGTTAGTTTTAAAAGTGTTAAACTATGTAAAATATAATCTGAGAAGAAAATTAAGTTTCATATTTGTAACCCTTCTGATACCATTACCCCATTACCCCATTGGATACCTTTTAGTTCTCAACCAAAACATTTTTCTTATAAAAAGGATATCTATTGACGAGGTTGTGCGATTATACAGTGCACATTGCTTCTCGGGTCCAAGACTACAAGAGATGTGTCCAGGGTGCTACTATTATTTTTATTTTGAATTGGGTTTTCTAAGCCTTATCGTCATTCGGTGCTCGAGAATCTAGTTTCGACTGTGAAGTCCTTGCAAGATCCATGACCTTCAGAAAGTTCCTCTACAGTTTACAATCGATCCTTTTGTTGTTTAGGGTTCTTATAAAAGAATAATTGTTTGTGCATACCTTGGACACTTAATTGGAAAATATCTTTAGTAGCAGAAAAAGTCATCGTTTGAGGTAAGTAAACTATTAGATACGTTAACAAAAAGCACGGAATCCTCAAAACAAATCGGTATACATACGCAAATCGCAAATAAACATAAAATCACCTCAAATCGGAATGTTTGACGGTTTAAATTTTGCAACTTTCCCAGCCACTGTTCAAAACCCTTTCCGCACCACCAAGGGCGACAGCCTGTAGGTCCCTAGAATGACAGCACGTGAGATATCGCGTAGGCGCGGGCGGTGGCGGCAAACATAAGGGCGGTTTCTGGTCGATGTAGTGTTAATGTTCCATTGGACAGCGGCCATCGGCGAGCACAGAGCGGCCTGCACGTGTGGTCTTTGTGTGGACCGCCGTGCCGGGCGCTCTACAAGGCGCAGACGCAGGTGCAGCTTTGCTTTTTGCCCAGCCGTGATAAAACCTCCCGCAATATTGACCGCCTTAATTAATTTTCTTGGAAGCTAAAACAGCAAGAATGAACAATGAGAGGGCACTTTCCATTCCGCCTGCTCGCTGCACACGTCACGTCGTGACACACAAGTTGCTTTATGATCGCTGCACACGTCACGTCACCTCGTGACACACTCAAGTCGCTTATGATCGCTGCACACGTCACCTCGTGACACACTCAAGTCGCTTATGATCGCTGTACACGTCATCTCGTGACACACAAGTCGCTTTATGAAACTTTGATAAGTCAACAAAACCAAAACTTCAGGTTTTACCAACATGCGATATGATCCTAGACTGTTATGTGACATTATGGGATAGCTTATTTGTGTTCATTAAGACGAGAGGCTCTTCTGTATGAGGTACACAATACACTGGACATAGCTCCTGATTCGACAGTAGTTGGAGACTAGAGGTGTAGAGCCTTTCACATGGTCCGTGATTCATTTCGCTACTTTTTGCATTTAGATGCTTGATTTCACGCAGCACCTAAGTCTTAAGATTATTAACAGCCCTTTAGTGAATGTTATGAGCTTATACTAAGGTACCTTTGGGTCCTGTTACAAACTCCTATTATGAATAATCGAATTTTAATAAAGTACACGTTACCTTCTCTACAAAAATGATGAACACCTCATAGAATTTCATCATTTCCTTTCCTAAGGATTCTGTGTAGGGCGTGCAGCACCCGGTTTAAAGTAAATTTAAATAATGTAAATGGTTTTAAATCGATAGCTGATAATACAATTATTTCATATCTTCTTTTTGGAAAATATATTTGGGTAGCGCAATTTGTGAAAAAAGTTGCATTAACAAAAGATTTTTTGTGACCGATTATGAATGTCACTATTCCATGTCCAACAAAAGAAGTTTTGGTGCACGTGTTCCATCTCTAACAACCAATATGATCGAGAATAAAACGGAATAGAACACTTGTGTGATCTACACACACGTGCCATTTGGTGGATGTGGTGGTATAAAGTATGCCACCTGAGCGTAATTATCTGGAGAGTGTAGTAGTAGAGTGACGTGTAGTCCAATAGTCCAATGTAGAGTATTTAATCACATTGCTTACTTTCTTACCAACGGCCGTTTTGTTATGTTAAAAATAAGTATAGAATATTATTTTTATATCGAAGTATTATTTTATTCTTGATTGATTCTCGTGAAATACGTGTGAACTGGCAACGGTAACATTATTCAGAATAGCAGTGGAGAAGTTAGAACCAAACATAAAATAATGTAGCTCTGAGGCCTACTTTTAAACGGTTCGATTTATAAAAACATTTCCAGAAGATTTAGAGCAATAAGTTTATAACTAGTTTCACACTATCCCAAATGACATTTAATGCAATAAAAAGGTAATTATTCATGAGTCATCAATTTACAAAATTTATGGAACCTATAATACTTTTATATTCATGTAATCATATATATTATACATTTTTGGAGATGTACTGAAATCTTAACAAGCAACTAACTAAAAAGTTAATTTGCTTAGTGGGTTAAAAGTGTTATGCTTAAACAATTCTGAGAGACTATATTAAAACGAACTGACGTATAGACTTGAAATTATGCATGAAGTCCAATTCCTTTATGAACATGGCACTACATAGCATTATTTAATAGCTAATATTTTTGTATTGGTCTAATCGATAATCGTGATGACAAAGAGAAAATAGCAGAGTAAATAAATCTTTAATTGAACTTAAGTAGAATCATGTGAGATTTTAAAATATAAAATATTAACACATGTTGCTAATTCTTAAGGTAAAAACAAAAGGCTATAGAGTGGAAAGTCAATGTTATAAGTT
The DNA here is from genome assembly GCF_021130785.1 of Homalodisca vitripennis. NCBI lineage: Eukaryota > Metazoa > Arthropoda > Insecta > Hemiptera > Cicadellidae > Homalodisca > Homalodisca vitripennis. The sequence continues at coordinate 2,231,342 of NC_060211.1, read as the reverse complement.
AGAAACAATAATTTATTTCAGTGCACGCATGCGTTATAGTACCCTCCCTACTTCATTGGAACTTTTATTATTTAAATATTGCTATGAAATCTAACTTAATGAATAACAATTTTGAATGTATCATGTATCATGATGTCTTTAGAAATATTTATCCTTGGACTGTTAATTTCGCATCACATTTCTCATGTACACAGACAAGAATATGTGGGTAAGAGATCGTGTGTGCCCGACCCTGGCTGAAACATTTTCTCTTTTGTCTGTAGGATTGTAAAAATGTGTTTTATGTATAACTGTATTTTCTTTCGCACGGCATTTTAACAATTAAATGAGCTATAAACTAGAATTTGTGCACTCGTCTTAAGGAAGCCTGTTATGAGTATGAATATTCGAGTTGAAGTTTGAATGAAAAGCGTCACATACCATTACCTTTTGTAAATTATTCGGCATGTACTCGTATGTCTAAACTCAGAAATAAAGCATTCAATGTAACTTCCGTACTCGTACTTCCACTTATTTATGGTTAACTTTCAAACTCTACAATTTTTTATTCGAGAGTAAGCCGTAGAATGAGCACAAACGTTGAAAAATAATTGAAGAAGTTTGCAGGATTAAGATTGGTTGTGTGGCGGCACACCGCTGTAAAAACCAAGATGGTGGAACAGGATGATATAAAACACCGAAGGACGATAACCCTGGTTTTATGTTAAAGATGTGGGACTCACTGAACTGGAAAATAACGTTGAATGTTTTTCTCGTTTGGTTTACTGGCAAATAGGAATTGTGAGCACGGTCACGACCTCTTATGAAGAGAGGTTAGTATTGATGACGAGTGGTCATTTGAGATTCATGCCGGTAAAGCAATTAGATGTATTGTTATTCTCACTTTGAGAGAATAATGTATGGCCTTGGAAACACTTAACGGTGCTACAAGTGATCAATGAACTTTACTATGTGCCAAATTTTGTAACGCTGCGGTGATTGGCCTATAATACGTAATAATATCGTTTTATTCGTAAAGGGAATATTGTTAATGTTGGGTTCAGGTCCTTTACACCCACGGCATAGTGCAGCATTACGACGCTGCAGATTTGACTCCTGAAAATGGAGTTAACACCCGTCCAAAGAGACCCAGCATGTCGGTGACGAATAAACTTAAAACAATCTCTATACATAGTTTCGACATCAGAGACACGTAAACAACCTAATCAAGTGTAATCTATATGAATAGGTATTCTCATTGTTTCATCATATGCACAATTAAGATCTCTACAATGTTTTAGACAGGATCCCAAAGGACGGTGGAGTAACCGAGTTTTCTACACATAATGTAGCTATGGTGGGTCTATTCATTGCCAGTGATGAGTTCCACTCCAACTCACCTTCTGCTTAATACGCCGTCTGAAATCTGACGCTGTCACAAACTTACACTTGGCTTTGTAAACACCATGTGTATTTGATGTCAAATAGTTCCTTATTTTGGTAACTGGTCGATTTCACTGTTAACTTTGTCTGTTATAGCGAAATGAGTCACAAAGGGGCAAAAATAGGTTTAGAATTTGGTTTCAACTAAGGTTAGGATCTTAATCGTACTCTACCAACTCCGGGTACAGAGACATCAGGAATTGCCTTAAGAATACTCCGACCTACCTATTTTCTCCCTTTCAATTACTTCTTCCGATATTTGATTCTAAACTGGCGAGTAAACCTTTACCAGCTTCATCGACTAACGGGTTAACAGACTAAAGTCATCACCAACTTCGCCTGTGATGACAAACAAGTTACAAATAACCTTTTTAACGATATTTTGCCCTTTGGAAACCTTACTGGTCTAATAATTTCCGGGTCATTCCTAATGAGGTTTTTTTGGTTTAAAATCCTGTTACAAAAATATTTTTGAAGTAGGTTAAACATACTGTGCTAATTGCTACTCGGTGTGTAAGTCAAAATGAATGTTTACCCCATCTACAGTACAGTTTAACATTATAATTTCAAGTATATAATGTCATTTCTGGTTTAAAACGCATCATGAGATAGTTTAGATGCAGATGTTTACCCCATCTACAGTACAGTGTAACATTATAATTTCAAGTATATAATGTCATTTCTGGTTTAAACGCATCATGAAATAGTTTAGATGCAGATGTTTACCCCATCTACAGTACAGTTTAACATTATAATTTCAAGTATATAATGTCATTTCTGGTTTAAAACGCATCATGAGATAGTTTAGATGCAGATGTTTACCCCATCTACAGTACAGTTTAACATTATAATTTCAAGTATATAATGTCATTTCTGGTTTAAACGCATCATGAGATAGTTTAGATGCAGATGTTTACCCCATCTACAGTACAGTTTAACATTATAATTTCAAGTATATAATGTCATTTCTGGTTTAAACGCATCATGAGATAGTTTAGATGCAGATGTTTACATGACTCGGTCTCCTGTAAAAATTTAATATAGTCGGACAATTCTCATATTCACACTGTGGCTTTGTATGAGCATTTATCAGTGGTTTAAACGCATCATAAAATAGTTTAGATGCAGATGTTTACATGACTCGGTCTCCTGTAAAAATTTAATATAGTCGGACAATTCTCATATTCACACTGTGGCTTTGTATGAGCATTTATCAGTGGTTTAAACGCATCATAAAATAGTTTAGATGCAGATGTTTACCTGATTCGGTCTCCTGTAAAAATTTAATATAGTCGGACAATTCTCATATTCACACTGTGGCTTTGTATGAGCATTTATCAGTGGTTTAAACGCATCATAAAATAGTTTAGATGCAGATGTTTACATGACTCGGTCTCCTGTAAAAATTTAATATAGTCGGACAATTCTCATATTCACACTGTGGCTTTGTATGAGCATTTATCAGTGGTTTAAACGCATCATAAAATAGTTTAGATGCAGATGTTTACATGACTCGGTCTCCTGTAAAAATTTAATATAGTCGGACAATTCTCATATTCACACTGTGGCTTTGTATGAGCATTTATCAGTGGTTTAAACGCATCATAAAATAGTTTAGATGCAGATGTTTACATGACTCGGTCTCCTGTAAAAATTTAATATAGTCGGACAATTCTCATATTCACACTGTGGCTTTGTATGAGCATTTATCAGTGGTTTAAACGCATCATAAAATAGTTTAGATGCAGATGTTTACATGACTCGGTCTCCTGTAAAAATTTAATATAGTCGGACAATTCTCATATTCACACTGTGGCTTTGTATGAGCATTTATCAGTGGTTTTAAACGCATCATAAAATAGTTTAGATGCAGATGTTTACATGACTCGGTCTCCTGTAAAAATTTAATATAGTCGGACAATTCTCATATTCACACTGTGGCTTTGTATGAGCATTTATCAGTGGTTTAAACGCACCATAAAATAGTTTAGATGCAGATGTTTACATGACTCGGTCTCCTGTAAAAATTTAATATAGTCGGACAATTCTCATATTCACACTGTGGCTTTGTATGAGCATTTATCAGTGGTTTAAACGCATCATAAAATAGTTTAGATGCAGATGTTTACATGACTCGGTCTCCTGTAAAAATTTAATATAGTCGGACAATTCTCATATTCACACTGTGGCTTTGTATGAGCATTTATCAGTGGTTTAAACGCATCCATAAAATAGTTTAGATGCAGATGTTTACATGACTCGGTCTCCTGTAAAAATTTAATATAGTCGGACAATTCTCATATTCACACTGTGGCTTTGTATGAGCATTTATCAGTGGTTTAAACGCATCATAAAATAGTTTAGATGCAGATGTTTACATGACTCGGTCTCCTGTAAAAATTTAATATAGTCGGACAATTCTCATATTCACACTGTGGCTTTGTATGAGCATTTATCAGTGGTTTAAACGCACCATAAAATAGTTTAGATGCAGATGTTTACATGACTCGGTCTCCTGTAAAAATTTAATATAGTCGGACAATTCTCATATTCACACTGTGGCTTTGTATGAGCATTTATCAGTGGTTTAAACGCATCATAAAATAGTTTAGATGCAGATGTTTACATGATTCGGTCTCCTGTAAAAATTTAATATAGTCGGACAATTCTCATATTCACACTGTGGCTTTGTATGAGCATTTATCAGTGGTTTAAACGCATCATAAAATAGTTTAGATGCAGATGTTTACATGACTCGGTCTCCTGTAAAAATTTAATATAGTCGGACAATTCTCATATTCACACTGTGGCTTTGTATGAGCATTTATCAGTGGTTTAAACGCATCATAAAATAGTTTAGATGCAGATGTTTACATGACTCGGTCTCCTGTAAAAATTTAATATAGTCGGACAATTCTCATATTCACACTGTGGCTTTGTATGAGCATTTATCAGTGGTTTAAACGCATCATAAAATAGTTTAGATGCAGATGTTTACATGACTCGGTCTCCTGTAAAAATTTAATATAGTCGGACAATTCTCATATTCACACTGTGGCTTTGTATGAGCATTTATCAGTGGTTTAAACGCATCATAAAATAGTTTAGATGCAGATGTTTACATGACTCGGTCTCCTGTAAAAATTTAATATAGTCGGACAATTCTCATATTCACACTGTGGCTTTGTATGAGCATTTATCAGTGGTTTAAACGCATCAATAAAATAGTTTAGATGCAGATGTTTACATGACTCGGTCTCCTGTAAAAAATTTAATATAGTCGGACAATTCTCATATTCACACTGTGGCTTTGTATGAGCATTTATCAGTGGTTTAAACGCATCATAAAATAGTTTAGATGCAGATGTTTACATGACTCGGTCTCCTGTAAAAATTTAATATAGTCGGACAATTCTCATATTCACACTGTGGCTTTGTATGAGCATTTATCAGTGGTTTAAACGCATCATAAAATAGTTTAGATGCAGATGTTTACATGACTCGGTCTCCTGTAAAAATTTAATATAGTCGGACAATTCTCATATTCACACTGTGGCTTTGTATGAGCATTTATCAGTGGTTTAAACGCATCATAAAATAGTTTAGATGCAGATGTTTACATGACTCGGTCTCCTGTAAAAATTTAATATAGTCGGACAATTCTCATATTCACACTGTGGCTTTGTATGAGCATTTATCAGTGGTTTAAACGCATCATAAAATAGTTTAGATGCAGATGTTTACATGACTCGGTCTCCTGTAAAAATTTAATATAGTCGGACAATTCTCATATTCACACTGTGGCTTTGTATGAGCATTTATCAGTGGTTTAAACGCATCATAAAATAGTTTAGATGCAGATGTTTACATGACTCGGTCTCCTGTAAAAATTTAATATAGTCGGACAATTCTCATATTCACACTGTGGCTTTGTATGAGCATTTATCAGTGGTTTAAACGCATCATAAAATAGTTTAGATGCAGATGTTTACATGACTCGGTCTCCTGTAAAAATTTAATATAGTCGGACAATTCTCATATTCACACTGTGGCTTTGTATGAGCATTTATCAGTGGTTTAAAACGCATCATAAAATAGTTTAGATGCAGATGTTTACATGACTCGGTCTCCTGTAAAAATTTAATATAGTCGGACAATTCTCATATTCACACTGTGGCTTTGTATGAGCATTTATCAGTGGTTTAAACGCATCATAAAATAGTTTAGATGCAGATGTTTACATGACTCGGTCTCCTGTAAAAATTTAATATAGTCGGACAATTCTCATATTCACACTGTGGCTTTGTATGAGCATTTATCAGTGGTTTAAACGCATCCATAAAATAGTTTAGATGCAGATGTTTACATGACTCGGTCTCCTGTAAAAATTTAATATAGTCGGACAATTCTCATATTCACACTGTGGCTTTGTATGAGCATTTATCAGTGGTTTAAACGCATCATAAAATAGTTTAGATGCAGATGTTTACATGACTCGGTCTCCTGTAAAAATTTAATATAGTCGGACAATTCTCATATTCACACTGTGGCTTTGTATGAGCATTTATCAGTGGTTTAAACGCACCATAAAATAGTTTAGATGCAGATGTTTACATGACTCGGTCTCCTGTAAAAATTTAATATAGTCGGACAATTCTCATATTCACACTGTGGCTTTGTATGAGCATTTATCAGTGGTTTAAACGCATCATAAAATAGTTTAGATGCAGATGTTTACATGACTCGGTCTCCTGTAAAAATTTAATATAGTCGGACAATTCTCATATTCACACTGTGGCTTTGTATGAGCATTTATCAGTGGTTTAAACGCACCATAAAATAGTTTAGATGCAGATGTTTACATGACTCGGTCTCCTGTAAAAATTTAATATAGTCGGACAATTCTCATATTCACACTGTGGCTTTGTATGAGCATTTATCAGTGGTTTAAACGCATCATAAAATAGTTTAGATGCAGATGTTTACATGACTCGGTCTCCTGTAAAAATTTAATATAGTCGGACAATTCTCATATTCACACTGTGGCTTTGTATGAGCATTTATCAGTGGTTTAAACGCACCATAAAATAGTTTAGATGCAGATGTTTACATGACTCGGTCTCCTGTAAAAATTTAATATAGTCGGACAATTCTCATATTCACACTGTGGCTTTGTATGAGCATTTATCAGTGGTTTAAACGCATCATAAAATAGTTTAGATGCAGATGTTTACATGACTCGGTCTCCTGTAAAAATTTAATATAGTCGGACAATTCTCATATTCACACTGTGGCTTTGTATGAGCATTTATCAGTGGTTTAAACGCATCATAAAATAGTTTAGATGCAGATGTTTACATGATTCGGTCTCCTGTAAAAATTTAATATAGTCGGACAATTCTCATATTCACACTGTGGCTTTGTATGAGCATTTATCAGTGGTTTAAACGCACCATAAAATAGTTTAGATGCAGATGTTTACATGACTCGGTCTCCTGTAAAAATTTAATATAGTCGGACAATTCTCATATTCACACTGTGACTTTGTACGACCATTGTATCAGTGGTGTTATACAGGTTTCCCTTCCTCCCTTTGCAAACTCTACCCGAAATGTTATATCTTATAGTTCCAGTACATTTTATTTTATGGAAGCTTATATTTATGAGCTAAATTGTTTCTCTTATATCTAATGTTCCTTAGCTAATACTGAACTAATCATTTTTTGATTATTCTTTGTTAGGACCTGAACCTGTTATAATACAAGTACTAGACCTTTACATTGTTGATACGATTTATTTTATTGTATCAATTACTTTTAATAACACTTTCTCATCACGAGTCCACAAATACATTTTTATTATTGCATAAATGAAATAAAAGATTTACTATGGAAACCTCACATATTTCAAGTAGAAAATCACATTTTAAATCATATTAAACTTCACTAGGCCTTTGTATCGTTTGAAAAATCTGTTGCTCAACAACTTCACTACCTTCAGGTTCCAAAACTGACTGCAAGATTATACACGTTCCGTTATAACTGTTATTTTCAGATCTAATGGGGCTTTCTAAAACAGAAACCAAAAATGAAATCTAAGACAGCCCTGTTTAGTGAGCAACACAAAACATCGAAATTCCGTTTCCGTAGCGCATGCGAATTCTACATTAAATTTATTTTTCTTTTTTGTTTTGGTCTCCAAATTACACGTGTGGTAAGTTAGCTCTGCAGGTGAAAGTTAAAGAATAAATTAGGACTCAGTTATGTAGAGTTTAGCTTTTTATGAATAAAGATTAAGGCAACGTAATAATATGAATTATAATTTTAATAATACACAATAATATAATAATGTAATTCTAATAATTGAAATATTGTAAATAATCAATCTCTTTGTTTGCTTGTACTCAATTGTTTCTTTATTTAGTCCCATCGATATTGTTATATATTTGATCAGTTAAAAACTTTCATTTCTGTTGACACTGTTATATTTGTGTTATATAATTATATTGTTGTTATTTGGGTTACAATTTTTGTATTTTAAATACACTATTTCACGTATGCTAATAATACATAGGTAGCTTAAGCTGACTTAGTGTTTCCCCTCAAATAGCTACTAGTTAGAAGTGGTAAGAGAAAAACTGTTTCGGACATTGTTTATTTGACTTAAATAAAGATCGGAATTATATAATAATAGTCTCGTAAGGAATTCTTTATCTTTACTTTATACTTTATATTAAAGTTGAGCCGATTAGACAATATCAAATTTGCCGTCACAGAGATTGTACGCTCAGGTTACAAGTACTTGTTAATGAAGAGTTACAGGAATATAATATAAATTTATTCACATGTCTTTTTCACTTCCAACCGATATTAGGAAGACGACAACCTATCACTGAAAACTTCTTCTGATACAAGAGCAGGTAGTAAGTAGTATTAAATCCCAATTGTTTACTAAGCGTTAGCGAAGGCTATCACTGAAAACTTCTTCTGATACAAGAGCAGGTAGTAAGTAGTATTAAATCCCAATTGTTTACTAAGCGTTAGCGAAGGCTATCACTGAAAACTTCTTCTGATACAAGAGCAGGTAGTAAGTAGTATTAAATCTCAATTGTTTACTAAGCGTTAGCGAAGGCTATCACTGAAAACTTCTTCTGATACAAGAGCAGGTAGTAAGTAGTATTAAATCTCAATTGTTTACTAAGCGTTAGCGAAGGCTATCACTGAAAACTTCTTCTGGTACAAGAGCAGGTAGTAAGTAGTATTAAATCTCAATTTTTACTAAGCGTTAGCGAAGGCTATCACTGAAAACTTCTTCTGATACAAGAGCAGGTATTAAGTAGTATTAAACCCCAATTGTTTACTAAGCGTTAGCGAAGGCTATCACTGAAAACTTCTTCTGATACAAGAGCAGGTATTAAGTAGTATTAAATCCCAATTGTTTACTAAGCGTTAGCTAAGGCTATCACTGAAAACTTCTTCTGATACAAGAGCAGGTATTAAGTAGTATTAAACCCCAATTGTTTACTAAGCGTTAGCGAAGGCTATCACTGAAAACTTCTTCTGATACAAGAGCAGGTAGTAAGTAGTATTAAATCTCAATTGTTTACTAAGCGTTAGCGGAGGCTATCACTGAAAACTTCTTCTGATACAAGAGCAGGTAGTAAGTAGTATTAAATCTCAATTGTTTACTAAGCGTTAGCGAAGGCTATCACTGAAAACTTCTTCTGGTACAAGAGCAGGTAGTAAGTAGTATTAAATCTCAATTTTTACTAAGCGTTAGCGAAGGCTATCACTGAAAACTTCTTCTGATACAAGAGCAGGTAGTAAGTTGTAGTATTAAATCCCAATCGTTTTACTAAGCGTTAGCGAAGGCTATCACTGAAAACTTCTTCTGATACAAGAGCAGGTATTAAGTAGTATTAAACCCCAATTGTTTACTAAGCGTTAGCGAAGGCTATCACTGAAAACTTCTTCTGATACAAGAGCAGGTAGTAATTAGTATTAAATCCCAATTGTTTACTAAGCGTTAGCGAATGCTATCACTGAAAACTTCTTCTGATACAAGAGCAGGTAGTAAGTAGTATTAAATCCCAATTGTTTACTAAGCGTTAGCGAAGCATCACATGGCTGTTCTTCAGCACAATATCTCGAGAAAGGACTGATCTATTGAAGTGAGCTAGATACTTGAAATGTTGTTGAATCAACCTACTGGCGAGCGTTAAAGCAAATGTATAAAACAAAAGTAGGTTATTCGGGTAAGTATACACTACATGGTATGTTTAGACCACGTGTACAGTACGCATAGCAATACAAATTTTTTTTGTCTATTGCAGATAAGCTAGACATTAAAAAATTAAAACCTGATAACTTTGACTTATGTTGATATAAGAGATTTTTAAAATTATATAATTCAAGTAATTCCATGTTTTTAGCTCCAGTAGTGGTAGATGATTTAGTATCTGTTGTAAGAGATTTGAAAAATAACACCTCGCCTGGAATTGATAGCATTAGCTCATCTCTAATTAAATTTATGTACCCAAAAATAGTGAATGTCTTATTGTACTTAATAAACTTAAGTTTTGAAAAGGGCATATTTCCCGATATTTTAAAAACCGCTATGGAAATTACTTTGCATAAGAGTGGACCGAATAATGACTGCAACAATTTCAGACCGATATCTTTCTCTCAACTTTTGCAAAGATTTTTGAAAAAATTATAAAAAAAGATTAGTTAAATTTCCTGAGCAAACCCATTTCTTTAGTAAAAATAAGTTCGGTTTCAAAGAGGGCTTGAGTACTGAAACTGCGTTAAAAAAACTTTATGGATGAAGTATTTGAAGCGATAAATTAAGGACGCAAAGTTAGTAGATTATTTTTGGACATAAAGAAAGCTTTCGACACTGTAGATCATGATATTCTTTTAAATAAATTATACTGTTGTGGTATCAGAGGAAACGTTCTTTCCTGGTTTTCAAGTTACGTGAATAATAGGAAACAATGTGTAAAAATTAGCAATACTTTCAGTGACTTTGGTTAAAACAAAAGTGGAGTACCCCAAGGGTTAGTATTAGGTGCAATATTGTTTATAGTATATATTAATGATCTCTGTAATTCAAATTTATATGGTAAAATAACATTATTTACTGACGACACAGCATTAACCTACATAAAAGATGACTGGAATGATATAGAAGAAGCAATGAGTATAGATTTAAAAGCCCTTCAATGGTGGTTCTCAAAGAACAATATGTTATTAAGTCCGGAAAAAAACAAAGTACTTAAATTTTAGCCTGAAAAAATATCCACAAAATTTACCAATCAAATTTTATACAATTGTGTGAGTTGTTTGTGTACAAACAAAGAGTGTCCTGAGTGTGCAATTGTGTCTCAGGCTGACAATTTGAAATACCTGGGAATCGTGCTGCATAGGGAAATAACTGGAAAAAACACATAGACATGGTAAAGAAAAAACTTAATAGTATTTTAAGAACCTTTTATTTCCTACAAAATATGTGTGCAGAGGAAGTTATGACAATGTTATATGTTTCTATGGTAAACAGTTGCCTAGATTAGAATACGGAATATTTTGCTGCGGTGGAACCTATGAAACAAATTTAAAGCCTCTTCTAATGCAACAAAAGAAATTCATTCGATTAGTTAAAAGAAAATGTAGATACGAGCCATCTCATCCATTATTTATAAGTTTAAAAATTTGTCCAATAAAATATTTGTTTGTGTATAAGGTTTTAAAAATATTTTATGCCACTAGTGGTAATTTTCCTGTATTAATTAAAATGTACAAAAATAAATTAAGAGACAAAGACAAAATAGCAGTTCCAAAACCCAATTTAACTATGTTTAGAACAAGCTATTGTTTTTTAGGACCAAAAATGTTTAATACAATACCAAAATAAATATGTGATTAAAGAAATACACATATTTTTCAAAACTATTGAAATTATGGCTATTAAATTAAGTAAAAATATAAATTTTCTTCTGCATACCATTAGTTAAAACGTTTTATTCTGATCGTAGTTGCACATAAGTATAGATTTAGAAGTAACATAGATATTTGATAAACAGGAGTTTTTCTAATCAAAATTAATTGTCAACATTTTATCTGAGCTATCAAGAATTTAATTTAGCATGAAGGAACCTCTGCACAGGCTTTGCCTTTAGAGGCCCTATATATTCATAAAAGTATGTTTCTTTAAAATATTTGTTAGTATGATCATATAACTGAAGTGTTTCCCTTTTTTACTTTTAGTTTATTTTGATGTAAGAGTCATCATGCAAGTGGTATATTGCAATGCGTGTTAAATGCTAAATATTGTTAAAGTGATTCTTAAGTTATTAGTTTGAAATTCTTGAAACTTTTTTAAAAATATGTACGTAAATATAAAAAAAATTAATATATCCTTATTCTTATATTCTTATAAATATGTACGGTACATTCAATATTATTTTTACATACATTTAAGAAATAAAACTTTATATTTACAAATATGTATTCAGAATGCCACCATATTTAATTTTAAAAAGTACGACGTGTTTGATGACACAAGCTCAGAATGACTGCGACATTATCAGTTAATTACACATGTTTAATAAACACACCAATTTTATTTTTACATACATTTAAGAAATAAAACTTTATATTTACAAATATGTATTCAGAATGCCACCATATTTAATTTTAAAAAGTACGACGTGTTTGATGACACAAGCTCAGAATGACTGCGACATTATCAGTTAATTACACATGTTTAATAAACACACCAATTTTATTTTAAACCAAAAGTTTGGTGAAATTTAAATTGAATGACAAAGATTCCTGTTAAAATAATCAGTTTGATACTCCAAAAACCTTAGATATCGTTGATCCTTACATCGTTAAGATTATTAAAGTATAAATATGAACTGATATGTTACATATAAAGCCGGTACCGACTGGTCCACTGCTGGTGGATGACACAGTGCATAGAGTACGGCGACATGGGTTTCGCTTGCGCCCGGTCTCGAACAGCCGGGTGGAGGAGTGTGTCAGAGGAATGCGTTATTACAGTATAAATATGAACTGATGTGTTACTTATAAAGCCGGTACCGACTGGTCCACTGCTGGTGGATGACACAGTGCATAGAGTACGGCGACATGGGTTTCGCTTGCGCCCGGTCTCGAACAGCCGGGTGGAGGAGTGTGTCAGAGGAATGCGTTATTACAGTATAAATATGAACATATGAACTGATGTGTTACTTATATGGGTATTGACGGCCTCCCTGTAGCCTTGCTTATTAAGCAACAAATTAGTAATCTTGCGTCCCCTCTAAAACATATAATAAATCCCATTATATCTTCAGTTTTTATCCAGAAATATCTAAATCTTCAAAAGTATCCCAATTTATAAAAACAATAACTTTATGGAGGAATTTGAGCGAAAAGCTTTGGCTTCAGCTCAGTTCAAACCGAAGATTTGGTGGAGGTATGTGGATGATACCTTTGTTATTTTTTCTCATGGAGACATTAAATTAAATAATTTTTTGAATCACATTAATAGTATTTCTCCTTCCATCCGCCTCACAATGGAAGTGGAAGTCCAAAACAAGCTTCCCTTTTTGGATGTGTGTGTATTAAGAGATAGGGATGTCCTTAAGACAACTGTTTTTCGAAAGATAACACACACAGGAAAATATTTAAATTATCAATCCAACCATCAAAAATCTGTCAAAAAAGGAGTAGCCTACTCGTTGTTTGATAGAGCAAAGAGCTTGTGCTCAGATAAAGATGGACTAAAAGAAGAATTTAAGAAAATTGAATCGGATCTCAGAAGCAATGGATACCCTCAATTAGTAATTAATAAGTGCAAACGAACCAGAAGAATCATTCCTGAGTCAGAAAAACAGAATTGTGATAAATTTGCGTTTATGTCAATCCCTTATGTGCCGGGATTATCGGAGAAAATTAGAAGAGTAGGTAGAAAGTACAACATTAGAACCGCGTTTAAAACACACAACACTCTTAGACAAAGTCTCGTAAAAAACAAAACCAAAAAATGGCACACAGGATTCCAAAAACTGTGTTTACAGTATAAAATGTAGCTGCAATAGGGAATACATAGGCGAGACAAAAAGACCACTAAACATAAGGATAAAAGAACACAAAGAAAATACGAGAAAGGGTTTCACAGAAAAGTCAAAAATTGCACACCATTGTTGGTCCGAAGACCATCATATGAATTGGGATGAAGCCCACATAATACATTGGGAACCACATTTCTTCAAAAGGAAATTAATTGAGGCAACATACATTAAATTGGCAGACCAACCAATCAGTCAACCATCAGTCGAGATTAGGCCGCTTTGGTTGCCAATTCTAAAAAATGAACTAAAGAGAAAACCAAAAGTATCAAACGGATCGGATATTTGTAATAAACCACTGCGGAGTCACAATATGGTTTTAAGAAGTTCATCTCGCATGAACCAATAATAACGAAAGGGCCCATTCCTGTTCCCCTTCCCTTGTATTTCCGCCATCTTGTTTTAGCCAGCCGTCACGAATACCATTGGCTAGTCCCTCTGGTCAGTCGTAGATGGTTAGTAGACGAGTGAAGACGTATTGTGACCTGTATTCCGTAGTTTAGTTTTAATGATTAGTGTTTTGTATAGTTTTGTATTAAGTGCATGTCTTTAGTGTTAGTGAAGTTGACATACAACATGTAGGTTGTGATTCCTGACTTAGGCGTGCCACAACGCTTTAGTAAGATTTGTTTATTTTAACCTAGTTTGTAATTATGTATTAGGTTAGTTCTTTACCTGAAGAAGAGATCAGATTGCAGATCTCGAAACGTAGTGTTACTGTTTTCTTGTTTCACTTAACGATGGCAAATGTCCGGAAAAATCCTGTTTCCTTCACAATCCTTCCATCGTCAAAAATAACCTTCAAACAAAGAATTGATTCTCGGTACGGACCCGGAACCAGTAAACAAATCAAAGACCTTGAGAGCTTGCATCTTAAATTAACTAAACACATTAATCATTTAACTTTCTTGCATAAATGTAAGGTTGAAGACCTTATGCCTATAGGGTTAACTCTAAAAACTCCTTTTCATAGTAGGAAAGCCAGTAAAATTTTGTCTTCTGCTTCTAAATCTTTACTCAAAGAAAGAATTGCATATCATCATCGTGAAAGATACCTCCTCCAAAATAGTATTGAGTGTAAAAAAACTGAATTAAAAACACTTATCGGTACAGAATTCAACAACATTCTCGAAAGCATCCAAAATAGATGTATAAAAGTTTCTGAAACAGATAAGAAAAAGAAAATCTCCAAACTGGAAAAAATTAGGCCTAAAAAATGTGATTTGCCTAAGGATGGCAACGTGAATACGGATGCAAATAATAAAAATGTAATCAATCTCTCTTCAAAAATCCTGAATGAAGCGGAAATATCAGTATTATCCAAGGGTTTAAACTTTTCTGTGGCACAAAAATCGGTAAAGGCACTGGATTTCGTAACTGGAATTGAGTCGGCTGTTTCACAGTTACCTGAGGAACAGGGTGACCGGTTTCGCTGTGAGGCCAGTCTTTTACTCAGAAAAATTCCTCCCATAAAACCCAATTTGACAATAGAGGAGAAAAAGGCCAGGTCGATCCTTGGGAAAGACGACACGGTCAAAATCTTACCTGCCGACAAAGGCAACGCTACTGTGGTACTTGACTCGGTAGCGTATAAAGAAAAGATTGCGGAAACTTTAAATACTGGCAAATATACAGTTTTAAATAAAGACCCGACTGATTCATTTGAACGTAAAGTAGCAAACACCTTAAGAAAACATAAAGAATTTTTTTCAGATAAATTTAGATCTAAATTAACTCCTCACCACTCCAAAATCCCCCATATGTATGGCCTTCCCAAAATCCACAAACCTACCATCCCTCTCCGGCCCATCATTAGTTCTCGTGATTCACCTTGCAGGGAATTGTCTAAAGTCCTCTTGGACATCTTAACACCATTGGTAGGAAAAACTGACTCTTTCATCAAAAATTCCAGGGATTTCGTAGAGAAGTCAAAATCCCTAAAGTTGACTGAAACTGACAAACTGGTAAGTTTTGATGTCGAAAGTCTATTTACAAATGTACCAGTTCCAGAAACTCTCGGAATTATTAAATCACGTCTCAAAGAAGACCAAACATTAAAGGATAGAACTAAACTTCCCGTGCCAGTAATTATGGAACTGTTAGAACTATGCACTCAATGCAATTATTTTGAGTTAGAGGGTAAAATTTACCGTCAAGATGAGGGGATGGCAATGGGTTCTCCACTGTCTCCTATTTTCGCCAATATCTTTATGGAGGAATTTGAGCGAAAAGCTTTGGCTTCAGCTCAGTTCAAACCGAAGATTTGGTGGAGGTATGTGGATGATACCTTTGTTATTTTTTCTCATGGAGACATTAAATTAAATAATTTTTTGAATCACATTAATAGTATTTCTCCTTCCATCCGCCTCACAATGGAAGTGGAAGTCCAAAACAAGCTTCCCTTTTTGGATGTGTGTGTATTAAGAGATAGGGATGTCCTTAAGACAACTGTTTTTCGAAAGATAACACACACAGGAAAATATTTAAATTATCAATCCAACCATCAAAAATCTGTCAAAGAAGGAGTAGCCTACTCGTTGTTTGATAGAGCAAAGAGCTTGTGCTCAGATAAAGATGGACTAAAAGAAGAATTTAAGAAAATTGAATCGGATCTCAGAAGCAATGGATACCCTCAATTAGTAATTAATAAGTGCAAACGAACCAGAAGAATCATTCCTGAGTCAGAAAAACAGAATTGTGATAAATTTGCGTTTATGTCAATCCCTTATGTGCCGGGATTATCGGAGAAAATTAGAAGAGTAGGTAGAAAGTACAACATTAGAACCGCGTTTAAAACACACAACACTCTTAGACAAAGTCTCGTAAAAACAAAACCAAAAAATGGCACACAGGATTCCAAAAACTGTGTTTACAGTATAAAATGTAGCTGCAATAGGGAATACATAGGCGAGACAAAAAGACCACTAAACATAAGGATAAAAGAACACAAAGAAAACACGAGAAAGGGTTTCACAGAAAAGTCAAAAATTGCACACCATTGTTGGTCCGAAGACCATCATATGAATTGGGATGAAGCCCACATAATACATTGGGAACCACATTTCTTCAAAAGGAAATTAATTGAGGCAACATACATTAAATTGGCAGACCAACCAATCAGTCAACCATCAGTCGAGATTAGGCCGCTTTGGTTGCCAATTCTAAAAAATGAACTAAAGAGAAAACCAAAAGTATCAAACGGATCGGATATTTGTAATAAACCACTGCGGAGTCACAATATGGTTTTAAGAAGTTCATCTCGCATGAACCAATAATAACGAAAGGGCCCATTCCTGTTCCCCTTCCCTTGTATTTCCGCCATCTTGTTTTAGCCAGCCGTCACGAATACCATTGGCTAGTCCCTCTGGTCAGTCGTAGATGGTTAGTAGACGAGTGAAGACGTATTGTGACCTGTATTCCGTAGTTTAGTTTTAATGATTAGTGTTTTGTATAGTTTTGTATTAAGTGCATGTCTTTAGTGTTAGTGAAGTTGACATACAACATGTAGGTTGTGATTCCTGACAAAAGGTTGGGACACACATAAACCGCACCGTGCCCGACACGTTGAGTCGGCCGATTGTCGGTGCGGGCTCGGCTCGGTTACCGTGAGGCCACACATGTCCGTATGCAGTCCGAGCGCAACAATCTCACTGTTTGTACTAGAGCATGTTTTCTTTTGAATTCAAAGTGACAGATACTTAAAAAAATATTTGGAAGATTAAGTATTGCTTGAGAAAATTGTTAATTTCATTGTTGTTATGTTTATTAATAGCTGTGGTGAATGATACATTGCAATGCTACAGTAAAGCTTTGTACAATCAGCTAGTGTGTAAAATTTGTAAATAATATCATTATCTTGGTTATATGTTTAATGTATAATGTATAATTCTTGTTCATTGTGTTTCATTGCAGTGAATTTCGGTCAAATACACTATAAACAGTGTATTTGGTGTCTTTTGTATTAAACCCAAGAGCTATAGTGTGATGCCAGAGAGTTTACCATGTTGCAAGCCCGTTTATAATAATTTGTAAAATATATACTGGAGAACATACAAAAAAACAAATTTTACAAAATTATTTCTTTTATAGCTCCGGACAAATAATTTATTGCCAGAATTAGTCAAAAATAGTAGAAACATAAATATATTTTCTAAAAAAATTAGAGTATGGTTGATTGGTCAAAATGATATTGAGTATATGTTTAAGATAATAAATTAGTGTATGATTAGTCTTGTCTGCTAAGTTATAATATAATATTTAAAGTTAGAACATTATAAAATAATTATTTATAATATAATATTTAATGCTACATGTGTAAAGCCTAATATTTGAATTGTAAATCATGCATAAATCCTTTTGTTTTAATACAGCACAATAGTTATACTAAATTTAAAACCTTGAAACGTAATCAGTACATTATTTACTACATAAGTTACAATAACTAATTTTTATCATTTCCATTCTTGCTCGATTCCGCTATTTTTATTTTTTACCCTTTTTGTATATAATATCCCCAACACAGGAACAGCCTCTTATGGGTACCTAAATTTCCCTTATTTTGTAAATCTATTGGCCTAATTATTAGGTTTAAGAAAAGAAAGAAAAAATCTAAAAGGATGTAACCTACTTTTTTATATTGTATTACTCTAAGTACATAAATTAGAAATAAAGTAAGTAGAAAACATTTTTTTTATTTGTTATTTACTGCTATTGTAAATACGTTATGTCATAGTCTTATTTATTACTAAGCACTGGCAATAATATTTATTTGTAATATTCAGTTTGTTATTATGGGGAAATAAATGATTTAGTATTATTATTATTTATTTTAACATGGGTTTTTCTTGTTTGAAAATCTTATTGTAAAAAAAAATATTTTTATTTTTACTTTATTGAAGTGAAAAGAATAATAAAGTAAAATAATAAAAGTAAAAATGTCATAGAGACATTCTAAATATGACTCTTACAAAATACCGGAATAAATTTATCAAGTAACTTCAAAACATCAAAGAAAAAATAGATTTTTGCTCAAGTAATTACATGCTTGTTATTTTTTAATTAATGAAAAATGTTTATAGACTTTTTAATAGTTCGAATTTAGTTGTTTAAAATCACTTAATGTACAACATGGTTTTCAAATTTGTTGTAATAAGAAAATATGCACAATAAGAAAATATGACTAGTTTACTCTAATGTAAGAGAAAATGTAATAGCCTACTTTTATCAATAAATATGATTTTGTACGCGAACACAGGATGTAGAGTTAGTAGGCTATACTAAATAATTCAATAAAATAGAACGTGTAGACTACATAAATAGTTTTAAAAAGAAGAACGCAACAGTAAAACAACGTATGATGCCGCTCGTAGACCGCACCGTGCCCGTCAAAATTCAAACTCCACATATCGGTGACGGTGCGGGCACGGTGCGGCCACGACGGTCTGGTGTCGGTGCGGACAAGTATGGACTTGCAGGTTGAAAAACTGCGCTGCAACTCTTTGACCGTATGACGGCCAGCATACGGCCGACTGACGTGTCGGGCGCGGTGCGGTTTATGTGTGTCCCAACCTTTAGGCGTGCCACAACGCTTTAGTAAGATTTGTTTAT
Source organism: Homalodisca vitripennis (assembly GCF_021130785.1). Lineage (NCBI taxonomy): Eukaryota > Metazoa > Arthropoda > Insecta > Hemiptera > Cicadellidae > Homalodisca > Homalodisca vitripennis. The sequence goes on along the minus strand of NC_060211.1, from coordinate 2,212,180 downwards.
TTTTAACCTAGTTTGTAATTATGTATTAGGTTAGTTCTTTACCTGAAGAAGAGATCAGATTGCAGATCTCGAAACGTAGTGTTACTGTTTTCTTGTTTCACTTAACGATGGCAAATGTCCGGAAAAATCCTGTTTCCTTCACAATCCTTCCATCGTCAAAAATAACCTTCAAACAAAGAATTGATTCTCGGTACGGACCCGGAACCAGTAAACAAATCAAAGACCTTGAGAGCTTGCATCTTAAATTAACTAAACACATTAATCATTTAACTTTCTTGCATAAATGTAAGGTTGAAGACCTTATGCCTATAGGGTTAACTCTAAAAAACTCCTTTTCATAGTAGGAAAGCCAGTAAAATTTTGTCTTCTGCTTCTAAATCTTTACTCAAAGAAAGAATTGCATATCATCATCGTGAAAGATACCTCCTCCAAAATAGTATTGAGTGTAAAAAAACTGAATTAAAAAACACTTATCGGTACAGAATCCAACAACATTCTCGAAAGCATCCAAAATAGATGTATAAAAGTTTCTGAAACAGATAAGAAAAAGAAAATCTCCAAACTGGAAAAAATTAGGCCTAAAAAATGTGATTTGCCTAAGGATGGCAACGTGAATACGGATGCAAATAATAAAAATGTAATCAATCTCTCTTCAAAAATCCTGAATGAAGCGGAAATATCAGTATTATCCAAGGGTTTAAACTTTTCTGTGGCACAAAAATCGGTAAAGGCACTGGATTTCGTAACTGGAATTGAGTCGGCTGTTTCACAGTTACCTGAGGAACAGGGTGACCGGTTTCGCTGTGAGGCCAGTCTTTTACTCAGAAAAATTCCTCCCATAAAACCCAATTTGACAATAGAGGAGAAAAAGGCCAGGTCGATCCTTGGGAAAGACGACACGGTCAAAATCTTACCTGCCGACAAAGGCAACGCTACTGTGGTACTTGACTCGGGAGCGTATAAAGAAAAGATTGCGGAAACTTTAAATACTGGCAAATATACAGTTTTAAATAAAGACCCGACTGATTCATTTGAACGTAAAGTAGCAAACACCTTAAGAAAACATAAAGAATTTTTTTCAGATAAATTTAGATCTAAATTAACTCCTCACCACTCCAAAATCCCCCATATGTATGGCCTTCCCAAAATCCACAAACCTACCATCCCTCTCCGGCCCATCATTAGTTCTCGTGATTCACCTTGCAGGGAATTGTCTAAAGTCCTCTTGGACATCTTAACACCATTGGTAGGAAAAAACTGACTCTTTCATCAAAAATTCCAGGGATTTCGTAGAGAAGTCAAAATCCCTAAAGTTGACTGAAACTGACAAACTGGTAAGTTTTGATGTCGAAAGTCTATTTACAAATGTACCAGTTCCAGAAACTCTCGGAATTATTAAATCACGTCTCAAAGAAGACCAAACATTAAAGGATAGAACTAAACTTCCCGTGCCAGTAATTATGGAACTGTTAGAACTATGCACTCAATGCAATTATTTTGAGTTAGAGGGTAAAATTTACCGTCAAGATGAGGGGATGGCAATGGGTTCTCCACTGTCTCCTATTTTCGCCAATATCTTTATGGAGGAATTTGAGCGAAAAGCTTTGGCTTCAGCTCAGTTCAAACCGAAGATTTGGTGGAGGTATGTGGATGATACCTTTGTTATTTTTTCTCATGGAGACATTAAATTAAATAATTTTTTGAATCACATTAATAGTATTTCTCCTTCCATCCGCCTCACAATGGAAGTGGAAGTCCAAAACAAGCTTCCCTTTTTGGATGTGTGTGTATTAAGAGATAGGGATGTCCTTAAGACAACTGTTTTTCGAAAGATAACACACACAGGAAAATATTTAAATTATCAATCCAACCATCAAAAATCTGTCAAAAAAGGAGTAGCCTACTCGTTGTTTGATAGAGCAAAGAGCTTGTGCTCAGATAAAGATGGACTAAAAGAAGAATTTAAGAAAATTGAATCGGATCTCAGAAGCAATGGATACCCTCAATTAGTAATTAATAAGTGCAAACGAACCAGAAGAATCATTCCTGAGTCAGAAAAACAGAATTGTGATAAATTTGCGTTTATGTCAATCCCTTATGTGCCGGGATTATCGGAGAAAATTAGAAGAGTAGGTAGAAAGTACAACATTAGAACCGCGTTTAAAACACACAACACTCTTAGACAAAGTCTCGTAAAAACAAAACCAAAAAATGGCACACAGGATTCCAAAAACTGTGTTTACAGTATAAAATGTAGCTGCAATAGGGAATACATAGGCGAGACAAAAAGACCACTAAACATAAGGATAAAAGAACACAAAGAAAACACGAGAAAGGGTTTCACAGAAAAGTCAAAAATTGCACACCATTGTTGGTCCGAAGACCATCATATGAATTGGGATGAAGCCCACATAATACATTGGGAACCACATTTCTTCAAAAGGAAATTAATTGAGGCAACATACATTAAATTGGCAGACCAACCAATCAGTCAACCATCAGTCGAGATTAGGCCGCTTTGGTTGCCAATTCTAAAAAATGAACTAAAGAGAAAACCAAAAGTATCAAACGGATCGGATATTTGTAATAAACCACTGCGGAGTCACAATATGGTTTTAAGAAGTTCATCTCGCATGAACCAATAATAACGAAAGGGCCCATTCCTGTTCCCCTTCCCTTGTATTTCCGCCATCTTGTTTTAGCCAGCCGTCACGAATACCATTGGCTAGTCCCTCTGGTCAGTCGTAGATGGTTAGTAGACGAGTGAAGACGTATTGTGACCTGTATTCCGTAGTTTAGTTTTAATGATTAGTGTTTTGTATAGTTTTGTATTAAGTGCATGTCTTTAGTGTTAGTGAAGTTGACATACAACATGTAGGTTGTGATTCCTGACTTAGGCGTGCCACAACGCTTTAGTAAGATTTGTTTATTTTAACCTAGTTTGTAATTATGTATTAGGTTAGTTCTTTACCTGAAGAAGAGATCAGATTGCAGATCTCGAAACGTAGTGTTACTGTTTTCTTGTTTCACTTAACGATGGCAAATGTCCGGAAAAATCCTGTTTCCTTCACAATCCTTCCATCGTCAAAAATAACCTTCAAACAAAGAATTGATTCTCGGTACGGACCCGGAACCAGTAAACAAATCAAAGACCTTGAGAGCTTGCATCTTAAATTAACTAAACACATTAATCATTTAACTTTCTTGCATAAATGTAAGGTTGAAGACCTTATGCCTATAGGGTTAACTCTAAAAACTCCTTTTCATAGTAGGAAAGCCAGTAAAATTTTGTCTTCTGCTTCTAAATCTTTACTCAAAGAAAGAATTGCATATCATCATCGTGAAAGATACCTCCTCCAAAATAGTATTGAGTGTAAAAAAACTGAATTAAAAACACTTATCGGTACAGAATTCAACAACATTCTCGAAAGCATCCAAAATAGATGTATAAAAGTTTCTGAAACAGATAAGAAAAAGAAAATCTCCAAACTGGAAAAAATTAGGCCTAAAAAATGTGATTTGCCTAAGGATGGCAACGTGAATACGGATGCAAATAATAAAAATGTAATCAATCTCTCTTCAAAAATCCTGAATGAAGCGGAAATATCAGTATTATCCAAGGGTTTAAACTTTTCTGTGGCACAAAAATCGGTAAAGGCACTGGATTTTGTAACTGGAATTGAGTCGGCTGTTTCACAGTTACCTGAGGAACAGGGTGACCGGTTTCGCTGTGAGGCCAGTCTTTTACTCAGAAAAATTCCTCCCATAAAACCCAATTTGACAATAGAGGAGAAAAAGGCCAGGTCGATCCTTGGGAAAGACGACACGGTCAAAATCTTACCTGCCGACAAAGGCAACGCTACTGTGGTACTTGACTCGGTAGCGTATAAAGAAAAGATTGCGGAAACTTTAAATACTGGCAAATATACAGTTTTAAATAAAGACCCGACTGATTCATTTGAACGTAAAGTAGCAAACACCTTAAGAAAACATAAAGAATTTTTTTCAGATAAATTTAGATCTAAATTAACTCCTCACCACTCCAAAATCCCCCATATGTATGGCCTTCCCAAAATCCACAAACCTACCATCCCTCTCCGGCCCATCATTAGTTCTCGTGATTCACCTTGCAGGGAATTGTCTAAAGTCCTCTTGGACATCTTAACACCATTGGTAGGAAAAACTGACTCTTTCATCAAAAATTCCAGGGATTTCGTAGAGAAGTCAAAATCCCTAAAGTTGACTGAAACTGACAAACTGGTAAGTTTTGATGTCGAAAGTCTATTTACAAATGTACCAGTTCCAGAAACTCTCGGAATTATTAAATCACGTCTCAAAGAAGACCAAACATTAAAGGATAGAACTAAACTTCCCGTGCCAGTAATTATGGAACTGTTAGAACTATGCACTCAATGCAATTATTTTGAGTTAGAGGGTAAAATTTACCGTCAAGATGAGGGGATGGCAATGGATTCTCCACTGTCTCCTATTTTCGCCAATATCTTTATGGAGGAATTTGAGCGAAAAGCTTTGGCTTCAGCTCAGTTCAAACCGAAGATTTGGTGGAGGTATGTGGATGATACCTTTGTTATTTTTTCTCATGGAGACATTAAATTAAATAATTTTTTGAATCACATTAATAGTATTTCTCCTTCCATCCGCCTCACAATGGAAGTGGAAGTCCAAAACAAGCTTCCCTTTTTGGATGTGTGTGTATTAAGAGATAGGGATGTCCTTAAGACAACTGTTTTTCGAAAGATAACACACACAGGAAAATATTTAAATTATCAATCCAACCATCAAAAATCTGTCAAAAAAGGAGTAGCCTACTCGTTGTTTGATAGAGCAAAGAGCTTGTGCTCAGATAAAGATGGACTAAAAGAAGAATTTAAGAAAATTGAATCGGATCTCAGAAGCAATGGATACCCTCAATTAGTAATTAATAAGTGCAAACGAACCAGAAGAATCATTCCTGAGTCAGAAAAACAGAATTGTGATAAATTTGCGTTTATGTCAATCCCTTATGTGCCGGGATTATCGGAGAAAATTAGAAGAGTAGGTAGAAAGTACAACATTAGAACCGCGTTTAAAACACACAACACTCTTAGACAAAGTCTCGTAAAAACAAAACCAAAAAATGGCACACAGGATTCCAAAAACTGTGTTTACAGTATAAAATGTAGCTGCAATAGGGAATACATAGGCGAGACAAAAAGACCACTAAACATAAGGATAAAAGAACACAAAGAAAACACGAGAAAGGGTTTCACAGAAAAGTCAAAAATTGCACACCATTGTTGGTCCGAAGACCATCATATGAATTGGGATGAAGCCCACATAATACATTGGGAACCACATTTCTTCAAAAGGAAATTAATTGAGGCAACATACATTAAATTGGCAGACCAACCAATCAGTCAACCATCAGTCGAGATTAGGCCGCTTTGGTTGCCAATTCTAAAAAATGAACTAAAGAGAAAACCAAAAGTATCAAACGGATCGGATATTTGTAATAAACCACTGCGGAGTCACAATATGGTTTTAAGAAGTTCATCTCGCATGAACCAATAATAACGAAAGGGCCCATTCCTGTTCCCCTTCCCTTGTATTTCCGCCATCTTGTTTTAGCCAGCCGTCACGAATACCATTGGCTAGTCCCCTCTGGTCAGTCGTAGATGGTTAGTAGACGAGTGAAGACGTATTGTGACCTGTATTCCGTAGTTTAGTTTTAATGATTAGTGTTTTGTATAGTTTTGTATTAAGTGCATGTCTTTAGTGTTAGTGAAGTTGACATACAACATGTAGGTTGTGATTCCTGACTTAGGCGTGCCACAACGCTTTAGTAAGATTTGTTTATTTTAACCTAGTTTGTAATTATGTATTAGGTTAGTTCTTTACCTGAAGAAGAGATCAGATTGCAGATCTCGAAACGTAGTGTTACTGTTTTCTTGTTTCACTTAACGATGGCAAATGTCCGGAAAAATCCTGTTTCCTTTATAAAAACAATAGTAAATCCGACATGCAAAATTATAGGCCTATTGGCCTATAACTGCATGATTTAGCAATGATATTTCATTGCTGAGTGTGATAACTAAAGTAGGTACTAGAGAAGTGTGTAAAATCTTAGTTACAGGAATAGCTCGAAGATAATATTCTGTCAGAATCTCAATACGGCTTTAACAAAAACAAAAATACTTCAAACTCTTTATTCGCAATTAATAAATGTATAACTGATGCCTTAAATAATAATAAAGTGGTCTCTTTTTCATTTGAAACCATACAAAGAAACCTGCCTTATCGCAAACTAGAATGTGTTCGAGTTCAAAGATTACAGCTGAACTGGTTCACAAGCTATAGCGGACGTACGCAAACTGTTTCAATAAACAATCGTTTATTGACTCAATGAGTGTTGATTACGCTGAATTTAAATGTGGCACTTTGGGACCAATTTAGCTTTTTCTTAATTTATATAAATAATATTGTAAAACTGTAGATTATTGGTAGGATATTCCTGTTTGCAGATGACACTGCAATATTGTTTGATCGGGGGTTGTGGGAGGGGGTCTACCGTGTTGCTGCGGGAGAATTGGCGTTGGTAAAACGGTGGTTTGATGAAAATATTCTAACCATGAGCCGCCTGTGGACATGAGATTGGTACTCCACTCTTGGGGTGACACGACCAGTGGTTCCTGTGATTGTCGGGTGTTACAGAGGGTTAACCAGTACAAGTACCTTGGAGTCATCATGGATTCAAAATTAAAATGGGAATCACACATTCACATGTTAAAATCTAAACTAAGGAAAATGTTTTACGTATTTTTTCAATTAACTAAAATATTAAATCCAATGAAATAAAAACTGTTGATTACGCCTACGCACATCGATTTTACAATATGGTATTATAAGTTGGGGAGGGGCATACAGGTGTATTTTTGATCAGTTAACTATTGTTCAAAATTTAGTCATTAAGGCATCGTTAAAAAAAAACCTGACAGATACTCGACTATCTTGCATTATTCAGAAACACAATTGTTATCAATTCGGCAATTATATATCAAAAGCTTACTGGTTTTCGCAAGGAGATCGTCACACATAGACATTTTACAAGGAATGCTGTTAGCGTAGGCCTGCAGGCTCCCCGAGTGGTAAAATCGTATAATTACACCAATCCCTATTACATTGTAAATTTCCTAATAGAAATATTCCGCAACACATAAGGGACCTGCAGGTCCCGCTGTCCGCTTACAATATCGTGTCTCTGTCTGGCTGTTGGAGGTCGGCGCTGAACACGTTGAGTCGCTGCTCTCGTCTATTTACTCGTAACGAACCGTTCTACTATTTTGCCGCGGCCGTCTTACGCCGATCGTACTTAACACCTTATAATTTAACTTTAGTTAACACCAATAATTAGTTTTGTTCAATTCAATGATTGATTCTATAGCAAATAAAATACCGTACCTTATTTTTTATGATTTGATATTAAATAAATAGATTATTCGGTATTGTTGCATAATTTATGAGGTCTGTGGTCAACAAATTACAGTTTCATTTTTATTTTAGATTTGAGATACAGTAATTGTTTTAACAATACACAAAATTGTTTATTATTATTAATATGTTAGTTATTATAATACCGATGTACACAGCAACAAGAAACAGACTCGTCACCACGCACAAGCCAATGAGACCTGTTATCGTGTATTATTTGTTACTTTTTACTTGTTGAACGACGTGGTAAAGTTTGACAAAGTGGTTGCGAGATACTATATACAATTATTTATATAATTCTTAGACCGACCAAAGGAAATAATATGATACAGCGAACAAGGTTGTGATCAAGAACATACACTGTATTTTATCTGATTTCCATCATTTTACGACTAAAATAAAGCCGTAGAAATGGTTGGTTATACATTATTTTTTAGGAATTATTTTGTTTTTAATTTTCTAATCACTAAATGTTTCATTGTTTAGTAGAGTTAGTTGTTACTCACAAGACTTAACTTTTCTTTAAGGGAATTAAACTAATCGTAATTATTATTTGTAAATAGAAATGGTTTGAAAAGTTCAAGTCTTTGTGTGTATGTTCACGTAGGTTTAGCATTAACATATCTCTATTGAAGAGTAAAACACATCTGGAAGTTAAGAACATTAAAAAAAAGTTATAACAAAAACACAAGGGCGTACGCCACACCACGTGTCACGTAACAGGCTTTGCTGCGATGTCCTACGGTCGGACAGACGGACGGGCTATTATGTAGAAAATAAAATCTTACCTCATCCCCACAGAAAAAGGACTGTGCCAGCCTACTAAGTTATAGGCTTCAAAAATGTCAGTCAAATTCGATAGTTGGGCATGAGCCATCACAGAACACATTTTTACCCATTTAGAAATAAAATGCCATGCAAAATTTTAAGTCAGCACATTATTTCTAACGTATTTTATCGTAGAAAGGGCACTACAACGCAAGAATGCGCCGAAATCAAATCTTATCACCGATTTTTTAAATTATTGACTTTCACTCTTTTGTATTTCCTTTTTACTATATAAATTATCTATATGTATTAATGTATCACATGTTAAAATCTCATCTGGCTGTACTCAGCTTGTTTAACAATATATTTATTGTGCTGTTTTATTATTGCCATCATGATTGCCCAAAAGACCACTGTAAACATATTTGTTAATTATCTATATGTTTTAATGTGTCACATGTTAAACTCTCATCTGGCTTTATTTAACTTGTTTAACAATCTATTTATTGTGCTGTTTTTATTATTGCCATCACGGTTGCCCAAAGGACCACTGCAAACATATTTGTTAATTATCTATATGTTTTAATGTGTAACATGTTAAAATCTCATCTATCTGTACTCAGCTTGTTTACCAATATATTTATTGTGCTGTTTTATTATTGCCATCACGGTTGCCAAAAAGACCACTGCAAACATATTTGTTAATTATCTATATGTTTTAATGTGTCACATGTTCAAATCTCACCTATCTGTACTCAGCTTGTTTAACAATCTATTTATTGTGCTTGTTTTATTATTGCCATCACGGTTGCCCAAAGGACCACTGCAAACATATTTGTTAATTATCTATATGTTTTAATGTGTAACATGTTAAAATCTCATCTATCTGTACTCAGCTTGTTTACCAATATATTTATTGCGCTTGTTTTATTATTGCCATCACGGTTGCCCAAAAGACCACTGCAAACATATGTGTTAATTATCTATATGTTTTAATGTGTCACATGTTAAACTCTCATCTGGCTTTATTTAACTTGTTTAACAATCTATTTATTGTGCTGTTTTATTATTGCCATCACGGTTGCCCAAATGACCACTGCAAACATATTTGTTAATTATCTATATGTTTTAATGTGTAACATGTTAAAATCTCGTCTGGCTGTACTCAGCTTGTTTAACAATCTATTTATTGTGCTGTTTTATTATTGCCATCACGGTTGCCAAAAAGACCACTGCAAACATTTTGTTAATTATCTATATGTTTTAATGTGTCACATGTTAAAATCTCACCTATCTGTACTCAGCTTGTTTAACAATCTATTTATTGTGCTTGTTTTATTATTGCCATCACGGTTGCCCAAAGGACCACTGCAAACATATTTGTTAATTATCTATATGTTTTAATGTGTAACATGTTAAAATCTCATCTATCTGTACTCAGCTTGTTTACCAATATATTTATTGCGCTTGTTTTATTATTGCCATCACGGTTGCCCAAAAGACCACTGCAAACATATTTGTTAATTATCTATATGTTTTAATGTGTAACATGTTAAAATCTCACTGGCTGTACTCAGCTTGTTTAACAATCTATTTATTGTGCTTGTTTTATTATTGCCATCACGGTTGCCCAAAAGGACCACTGCAAACATATTTGTTAATTATCTATATGTTTTAATGTGTCACATGTTAAAATCTCACCTATCTGTACTCAGCTTGTTTAACAATCTATTTATTGTGCTTGTTTTATTATTGCCATCACGGTTGCCCAAAGGACCACTGCAAACATATTTGTTAATTATCTATATGTTTTAATGTGTAACATGTTAAAATCTCATCTATCTGTACTCAGCTTGTTTAACAATCTATTTATTGTGCTTGTTTTATTATTGCCATCACGGTTGCCCAAAGGACCACTGCAAACATATTTGTTAATTATCTATATGTTTTAATGTGTAACATGTTAAAATCTCACCTATCTGTACTCAGCTTGTTTAACAATCTATTTATTGTGCTTGTTTTATTATTGCCATCACGGTTGCCCAAAGGACCACTGCAAACATATTTGTTAATTATCTATATGTTTTAATGTGTAACATGTTAAAATCTCACCTATCTGTACTCAGCTTGTTTAACAATCTATTTATTGTGCTGTTTTATTATTGCCATCACGGTTGCCCAAAGGACCACTGCAAACATATTTGTTAATTATCTATATGTTTTAATGTGTCACATGTTAAAATCTCACCTATCTGTACTCAGCTTGTTTAACAATCTATTTATTGTGCTTGTTTTATTATTGCCATCACGGTTGCCCAAAGGACCACTGCAAACATATTTGTTAATTATCTATATGTTTTAATGTGTAACATGTTAAAATCTCATCTATCTGTACTCAGCTTGTTTAACAATCTATTTATTGTGCTGTTTTATTATTGCCATCACGGTTGCCCACAGGACCACTGCAAACATATTTGTTAATTATCTATATGTTTTAATGTGTCACATGTTAAAATCTCACCTATCTGTACTCAGCTTGTTTAACAATCTATTTATTGTGCTGTTTTATTATTGCCATCACGGTTGCCCAAAAGGACCACTGCAAACATATTTGTTAATTATCTATATGTTTTAATGTGTAACATGTTAAAATCTCACCTATCTGTACTCAGCTTGTTTAACAATCTATTTATTGTGCTTGTTTTATTATTGCCATCACGGTTGCCCAAAGGACCACTGCAAACATATTTGTTAATTATCTATATGTTTTAATGTGTAACATGTTAAAATCTCACCTATCTGTACTCAGCTTGTTTAACAATCTATTTATTGTGCTGTTTTTATTATTGCCATCACGGTTGCCCAAAAGGACCACTGCAAACATATTTGTTAATTATCTATATGTTTTAATGTGTAACATGTTAAAATCTCACCTATCTGTACTCAGCTTGTTTAACAATCTATTTATTGTGCTTGTTTTATTATTGCCATCACGGTTGCCCACAGGACCACTGCAAACATATTTGTTAATTATCTATATGTTTTAATGTGTAACATGTTAAAATCTCATCTATCTGTACTCAGCTTGTTTAACAATCTATTTAATTGTGCTGTTTTATTATTGCCATCACGGTTGCCCAAAGGACCACTGCAAACATATTTGTTAATTATCTATATGTTTTAATGTGTCAACATGTTAAAATCTCACCTATCTGTACTCAGCTTGTTTAACAATCTATTTATTGTGCTGTTTTATTATTGCCATCACGGTTGCCCAAAGGACCACTGCAAACATATTTGTTAATTATCTATATGTTTTAATGTGTAACATGTTAAAATCTCACCTATCTGTACTCAGCTTGTTTAACAATCTATTTATTGTGCTGTTTTATTATTGCCATCACGGTTGCCCACAGGACCACTGCAAACATATTTGTTAATTATCTATATGTTTTAATGTGTAACATGTTAAAATCTCACCTATCTGTACTCAGCTTGTTTAACAATCTATTTATTGTGCTGTTTTATTATTGCCATCACGGTTGCCCACAGGACCACTGCAAACATATTTGTTAATTATCTATATGTTTTAATGTGTAACATGTTAAAATCTCACCTATCTGTACTCAGCTTGTTTAACAATCTATTTATTGTGCTGTTTTATTATTGCCATCACGGTTGCCCACAGGACCACTGCAAACATATTTGTTAATTATCTATATGTTTTAATGTGTAACATGTTAAAATCTCACCTGGCTGTACTCAGCTTGTTTAACAATCTATTTATTGTGCTGTTTTATTATTGCCATCACGGTTGCCCAAAGGACCACTGCAAACATATTTGTTAATTATCTATATGTTTTAATGTGTCACATGTTAAAATCTCACCTATCTGTACTCAGCTTGTTTAACAATCTATTTATTGTGCTTGTTTTATTATTGCCATCACGGTTGCCCAAAAGGACCACTGCAAACATATTTGTTAATTATCTATATGTTTTAATGTGTAACATGTTAAAATCTCACCTATCTGTACTCAGCTTGTTTAACAATCTATTTATTGTGCTGTTTTATTATTGCCATCACGGTTGCCCAAAGGACCACTGCAAACATATTTGTTAATTATCTATATGTTTTAATGTGTAACATGTTAAAATCTCATCTATCTGTACTCAGCTTGTTTAACAATCTATTTATTGTGCTGTTTTATTATTGCCATCACGGTTGCCCAAAGGACCACTGCAAACATATTTGTTAATTATCTATATGTTTTAATGTGTCACATGTTAAAATCTCACCTGCTGTACTCAGCTTGTTTAACAATCTATTTATTGTGCTGTTTTATTATTGCCATCACGGTTGCCCAAGGACCACTGCAAACATATTTGTTAATTATCTATATGTTTTAATGTGTCACATGTTAAAATCTCATCTGGCTGTACTCAGCTTGTTTAACAATCTATTTATTGTGCTGTTTTATTATTGCCATCACGGTTGCCCAAAAGACCACTGCAAACATATTTGTTAATTATCTATATGTTTTAATGTGTCACATGTTAAAATCTCACCTATCTGTACTCAGCTTGTTTAACAATCTATTTATTGTGCTTGTTTTATTATTGCCATCACGGTTGCCCACAGGACCACTGCAAACATATTTGTTAATTATCTATATGTTTTAATGTGTAACATGTTAAAATCTCATCTATCTGTACTCAGCTTGTTTAACAATCTATTTATTGTGCTGTTTTATTATTGCCATCACGGTTGCCCAAAGGACCACTGCAAACATATTTGTTAATTATCTATATGTTTTAATGTGTCACATGTTAAAATCTCACCTATCTGTACTCAGCTTGTTTAACAATCTATTTATTGTGCTGTTTTATTATTGCCATCACGGTTGCCCACAGGACCACTGCAAACATATTTGTTAATTATCTATATGTTTTAATGTGTAACATGTTAAAATCTCACCTATCTGTACTCAGCTTGTTTAACAATCTATTTATTGTGCTGTTTTATTATTGCCATCACGGTTGCCCAAAGGACCACTGCAAACATATTTGTTAATTATCTATATGTTTTAATGTGTAACATGTTAAAATCTCATCTATCTGTACTCAGCTTGTTTAACAATCTATTTATTGTGCTGTTTTATTATTGCCATCACGGTTGCCCAAAGGACCACTGCAAACATATTTGTTAATTATCTATATGTTTTAATGTGTCACATGTTAAAATCTCACCTGGCTGTACTCAGCTTGTTTAACAATCTATTTATTGTGCTGTTTTATTATTGCCATCACGGTTGCCCACAGGACCACTGCAAACATATTTGTTAATTATCTATATGTTTTAATGTGTCACATGTTAAAATCTCACCTGGCTGTACTCAGCTTGTTTAACAATCTATTTATTGTGCTGTTTTATTATTGCCATCACGGTTGCCCAAAGGACCACTGCAAACATATTTGTTAATTATCTATATGTTTTAATGTGTCACATGTTAAAATCTCACCTATCTGTACTCAGCTTGTTTAACAATCTATTTATTGTGCTTGTTTTATTATTGCCATCACGGTTGCCCAAAAGGACCACTGCAAACATATTTGTTAATTATCTATATGTTTTAATGTGTCACATGTTAAAATCTCATCTGGCTGTACTCAGCTTGTTTAACAATCTATTTATTGTGCTGTTTTATTATTGCCATCACGGTTGCCCAAAGGACCACTGCAAACATATTTGTTAATTATCTATATGTTTTAATGTGTCACATGTTAAAATCTCACCTATCTGTACTCAGCTTGTTTAACAATCTATTTATTGTGCTGTTTTATTATTGCCATCACGGTTGCCCAAAGGACCACTGCAAACATATTTGTTAATTATCTATATGTTTTAATGTGTCACATGTTAAAATCTCACCTATCTGTACTCAGCTTGTTTAACAATCTATTTATTGTGCTGTTTTATTATTGCCATCACGGTTGCCCAAAAGACCACTGCAAACATATTTGTTAATTATCTATATGTTTTAATGTGTCACATGTTAAAATCTCACCTATCTGTACTCAGCTTGTTTAACAATCTATTTATTGTGCTTGTTTTATTATTGCCATCACGGTTGCCCAAAGGACCACTGCAAACATATTTGTTAATTATCTATATGTTTTAATGTGTCACATGTTAAAATCTCATCTGGCTGTACTCAGCTTGTTTAACAATCTATTTATTGTGCTGTTTTATTATTGCCATCACGGTTGCCCACAGGACCACTGCAAACATATTTGTTAATTATCTATATGTTTTAATGTGTCACATGTTAAAATCTCATCTGGCTGTACTCAGCTTGTTTAACAACCTATTTATTGTGCTGTTTTATTATTGCCATCACGGTTGCCCAAAGGACCACTGCAAACATATTTGTTAATTATCTATATGTTTTAATGTGTCACATGTTAAAATCTCACCTGGCTGTACTTAGCTTGTTTAGCAATCTATTTATTGTGCTTGTTTTATTATTGCCATCACGGTTGCCCAAAAGACCACTGCAAACATATTTGTTAATTATCTATATGTTTTAATGTGTCACATGTTAAAATCTCATCTGGCTGTACTCAGCTTGTTTAACAATTCATTTATCGTGCTGTTTTATTATTGCCATCACGGTTGCCCAAAAGACCACTGCAAACATATTTGTTTATTATCTATATGTTTAAAATGTGTCACTTGTTAAAATCTCATCTGGCTGTACTCAGCTTGTTTAACAATTTATTTATTGTGCTGTTTTATTATTGCCATCACGGTTGCCCAAAGGACCACTGCAAACATATTTGTTAATGCTGAGCCAAATCCCATAGAACGATTCAATCATCATCATCGAAATCAGTGGTGTAATATATAAACGATGTGTCATGCAATATGTTAAGTCTATAGGTCACTCGTGTTAATGCGGCCAGACAAACGCACAGACTGACAGACAAATATTACATAATGTCCAGTCCCACGAGAGATAAGCTTTGTTGACCCTAAGACAATTAAACACAACCGTGTGGTAGGCTTTATTCCAAATAAAAAGGTAGTACAAACTTCTTTGTATCTAAAATTTCCTAAACGATTTCTAATAAACAACTTTTTGTATCTTTAATATGTCTCGAGATCTCTATTAAATATAAATCCAATGAGATATTAGTTATTAATACTTCAGCTGGAACAAAATTTACCTACTTCTTCGAAATGAGCTGTAAGTCTTATTTTAAAATTGTATTCGTAGGCTACTATGATTTGTTGTGTATAATATATAATTGATTTTTTATGTAAATGTACTACCTTAACTCGCATACAATTGAGTTTTCAACTTCCCCACGGCACCAAATTAGCACAGTAGCCTCGAAGTACTGCCCATCCTCATTAGGACCACATCAAGAGTCATTAGTAGGACTGTATTAATCAACGGCAGACCTGCAGCCTGTTTTAGATTTAAGAAATCCATTTCCGGCGACAAATTAGAGCGCCGGAGCGGTGCCTTTGGCCCTTGATTGAGCCCCATTCATCTCTTGTTTCTCCACAGTGAATGATGGACCCGGGGAAAAATGAGTTATAGTAAAAGCCGAATAAAAAATCAACAAGAGGAGGCACAATGGATGCGGTTTGATTAGTTTTTTAGGTGTGAACAGTAGTCGAGAGCCAATTCCCCATGTAATTATTTCCCTCCTCTCTGTCGCGGCTATTGTTACCTCTCTCGGTCCTCCACAAAGGCCGACTATCACTATCCCACATACAGTCTATTATTTATAGAGCACCACATTCTTCAGCCGTATTTCAGGCGTTTCACTTCTTACCTGACGAGTAACTGATCGACAGTCTTTTCATTTGTAAAACACTGAATGAAATCGTTATAGGCATAATATATTGACTGATTTGTACATTGAATATATTGAAATGTTCTAAAAGATTAGTTAATTATCTTACATTAAAACACAGATGTTTGGCGTTGTTGCAGTGTAGATTCAAATGTTTAACGCCGTCACTGCGACACGAGTTATGTAACGACTGTATGAGTGTTGAATGTAGCACCGGTTCACCTTCCTTTTATTGCAACGTCTGGTATCTGACGCTATCTCAGACTTGACTCGTGGAACCTAGAGTCATGTTCGTCTGAAGAGATCCAAAGAAAGTCAGCGACGAAGAATCTTAATCGAATCGTTACATCGCTTCGAGATCAGAGGCAGCCATAAATAGGAAAAGTGTATTCAAATTATTGCTTTAGGTATCTCAAATGTAATCACCATTTCCTACTATAGCTACGGAGTTTGGAGTAGTAGTAATAATGTGCGTATAGCAGTCATTTAGCTAAACTGTGATATCTCTAGCTGCAGAATACGTTATAACACTATGTAACATCTTTAGCTAAATTATATGTTGTTAAAGCCTCACTGCTACGTGAGTCATGTACCGACAAAATAATAATGATGTGCGTTAATAGCAGTCATTGAACTAAAATATGATATATCTCTAGCTGCAGATTACGTTATAAAACTACGTAATATCTTTACCTACATAGTACAGCCGGAATAGTAATGATGTGTGTCAATAGCAGTCATTGAACTAAAATATGATATATCTCTAGCTGCAGATTACGTTATAAAACTACGTAATATCTTTACCTACATAGTACAGCCGGAATAGTAATGATGTGCGTCAATAGCAGTCATTGAACTAAAATATGATATATCTCTAGCTGCAGATTACGTTATAAAACTACGTAATATCTTTACCTACATAGTACAGCCGGAATAGTAATGATGTGTGTCAATAGCAGTCATTGAACTAAAATATGATATATCTCTAGCTGCAGAATACGTTATAAAACTACGTAATATCTTTACCTACATAGTACAGCCGGAATAGTAATGATGTGCGTCAATAGCAGTCATTGAACTAAAATATGATATATTTCTAGCTGCAGACGTCCTATCCGAGTGCTTCATAATTTAATTGTATGTAAAAAGGCAAAAGTTATTCATAAAATATGTCTGGCTCAGTAAGTTTGTGCTTACACTCTGTTATAGAATACTGCACAGCTATTTAAAATGGATATACAGAGCTTGTGAAAGAGAAGAGATAAAGCTTTAGAAATTACTTTAATAAATGTGTGTATAATTAAGTTCGTATATTATTGTTTACTTAATTTATTGAGGCTCACAGAAGCTGTCGTGTACGCTAGGCCAGCTACTCCGCCAGACACGCCTACACTTCACATACTGTATTCGCATCAATTAACCGGTTTAAAACGCGTTTGATGGCGACTCCAATGCGATTGGTTCGACTCGTCGCCGAGAAAAATGCTAACAATTCTCCCAGATTGATTCTTCCCCCTCTTCATCCCTAGTAGCTACCTGTAAACTGGACGAGCCACTATTGTTGTGCTATCTCATCACCAACTAGCTTAATCACTGTACATTATACAATCGCTTTATAAACTTACTAGAGATGTAATAATAATCATAATTATTATATCCAGGCTCCAAACGACTCTTTTATGTAATATTGGTGCCTCCAATACTACAGTGCCCTCTTCTTAAAATGCAATGTTCATTATATTTATTTATAAATTCTATTGTATTTTTATCTACAATTTTGAGCAAACGTCAATGATTGATTGGACGAGTAGCGAAGCCTTTTGAAACAAAGTGACGTGCAACGATACAACAAACTTATGTAAATAAAGGATACAAAGTCAAAAGTAAACTAAGTAATGACATGAAGCCAAAATACATTTTTTTACTAATAATAGAAGTAATGAGAAACTGAGGAATGAAACTATTAAATATATAAAAAATAAACTAACCACGGTTATTCAGTTTATAACACAACACAACCATATCCATATTCTCTGTTTATTGTACGCCATAGTTTATAACACAACACATCTATATCCATATTCTCTGTTCATTGTACGCCATAGTTTATAACACAACACATGCATATCCATATTCTCTGTTCATTGTACGCCATAGTTTATAACACGACTCATCCATATCCATATTCTCTGTTTATTGTACGCCATAGTTTATAACACAACACATCCATATCCATATTCTCTGTTTATTGTACGCCATAGTTTATAACACAACACATGCATATCCATATTCTCTGTTCATTGTACGCCATAGTTTATAACACAACACATCCATATCCATATTCTCTGTTTATTGTACGCCATAGTTTATAACACGACACATCCATATCCATATTCTCTGTTCATTGTACGCCATAGTTTATAACACAACACATCCATATCCATATTCTCTGTTTATTGTACGCCATAGTTTATAACACGACACATCCATATCCATATTCTCTGTTTATTGTACGCCATAGTTTATAACACAACACATCCATATCCATATTCTCTGTTTATTGTACGCCATAGTTTATAACACAACACATGCATATCCATATTCTCTGTTTATTGTACGCCATAGTTTATAACACGACACATGCATATCCATATTCTCTGTTTATTGTACGCCATAGTTTATAACACGACACATCCATATCCATATTCTCTGTTTATTGTACGCCATAGTTTATAACACAACACATCCATATCCATATTCTCTGTTTATTGAACGCCATAGTTTATAACACAACACATGCATATCCATATTCTCTGTTCATTGTACGCCATAGTTTATAACACGACACATGCATATCCATATTCTCTGTTCATTGTACGCCATAGTTTATAACACGACACATCCATATCCATATTCTCTGTTTATTGTACGCCATAGTTTATAACACAACACATCCATATCCATATTCTCTGTTTATTGAACGCCATAGTTTATAACACAACACATGCATATCCATATTCTCTGTTCATTGTACGCCATAGTTTATAACACGACACATGCATATACATATTCTCTGTTCATTGTACGCCATAGTTTATAACACGACACATCCATATCCATATTCTCTGTTTATTGTACGCCATAGTTTATAACACAACACATCTATATCCATATTCTCTGTTTATTGTACGCCTTAGTTTATAACACAACACATCCATATCCATATTCTATGTTTATTGTACGCCATAGTTTATAACACAACACATGCATATCCATATTCTCTGTTCATTGTACGCCATAGTTTATAACACAACACATCCATATCCATATTCTCTGTTTATTGTACGCCATAGTTTATAACACAACACATGCATATCCATATTCTCTGTTTATTGTACGCCATAGTTTAGCCTATAACACAACACATCCATATCCATATTCTCTGTTTATTGTACGCCATAGTTTAACTTGTCACTATTGTTATTTTTACTTTTGCTGTTTTTGAAACATTGTTATGAATTTTCTTGTTATATTATGTTATAGTTTATTATGTCATTTCTGTTATATATATTCTGTTATATATATATATATATATATTTATTTATTTATTCTTGTTATATATCATGCCTTGCAATAGTGTATTATGTTAATATCATTTTTTCAGCCTTTCACATGTGTTGTTGTAGAATTTCTTGTTTAGGTTAAGTTGTTATAATAGTTAAGTATATGGATCTTGAATGTAAAAATGGAGAGTATGTCCGTTTCTAAATAAATAAATACATAAATATCGTTAACCTCTTCATTGACTGTAGTAGTTTACCACATGGGATTAGGAGTTAAAGTTTTCCAGTCACAAATGACAGTTACAGTATTGGGAAGGATGAAAAATATTGTTTCCGATACATACCGGCGCACATATTCAGTTTATATTTTAAATTTGTATTACAATACATAGTGAATATCTTGACAACAAACCCTAATAATCCATAAAATATTTAGTGATTAGAAAATTAAAAACAAAATAATCCCTAAAAATAATGTATAACCAACCATTGCTACGGCTTTATTTTAGTCGTAAAATTATGGGAGATTTGTCATTTTCAGTAATATTTGTATTGGTTATAAAAATTAAATCTTAAACTTATTTGTAGGCCTACGTTATCGTTTAAATGTTCTAAAGGTATACATTTTAGTAGAAACCCTAAAATGTGTATAACACTAGTTATTATAAACTTAATAAACAACGTACGACAAAATGTCAGCTTCCAACAAACAACATGAGCTAGTATGGTTACTTACCTAATCACCTCAAGGCGATAACAGGCAGTGTTAGTTTATTTGTTCACCTGAGAAAGAAATCAAGTTCAAGAGAGATCAAATCTCTGTTACTGTTACGTTTTTGTCACATTTGCCGATGGCACATATTCGGAAATGATATGTAACTTGCACAATCCATCCACAATCAAAAACAAACTCCAAACAAAGTATCGTTGTTACATTACTTAATGTAGTGTTCTTGACAGTTTGAATATCTATAGTGTTGACTTACAATCGTTTGGTTAAAATAGGCGACTCTGAAAAGTTTTCATATCTTTATTCAATATCTGTTTTGTGTAATTTGATATAAAAAACTTTTTAAATAATTTATATGTATTGAAAATAATTCCAGTTATTTTATTTTTTATGTATTTAATTAATACCTGTGACATTGTGCTAGATACGATAGTGTAAATATTCTCGTTTCGTATGTATTTAGTAATATATTCCTTTGATATTGTGCTAGATACGATAGTGTAAATATTCTCGTTTCGTATGTAGCAAATTTCACGATATTTTCTTTAAGCAAAATATTAATTCTTCCTAAAAATTTTCAAATTAAGGTTCATGTTGTACACAAAACTAGAACCGTGTAATAAAAACAAAGAGGTTAAAGTAGCAAAATAGTAAATTGAAATATGCTTTAAACAAAAAGTATTGTTTATTTACTTTCGGATTTAGATATTAAATGGTATCTCAGAATCCTATAAGTTGAATCCCTAACTATTACCAATGGGATTTGTTCCCCTTGAGGCAAGTAGTAAGTATTGCTGTATATATCCCCACCAAGAATCAGGAGATAAAAAAGTTAAAGTTAAATATTATATTACTTTACCAGGCGAGGATAAGGCTAAGGAGAAATCAAATAAACATGCTATTGATGTTTAACACAACATTAAGTTATGTTATGAATGGCAACATTGAATACAAATCATGTTCAACTAATCATGTTTACTAATTTTCTAATGACATCATACATGGCTAATTCATATTGCCGACAACTTTCCAAAGGAGGAGGAGTCGCCATTTTTGTCAAACAAAATTATTCATTTTCTCCCTTTTCACTTGTCAAAACTATAGAAAAAGACTTTGAAGCAGTTGGGATAAAATTCAACTCGAACAGATCAAACTTTACCGTCATCGGAATCTACAGGTCTCCCAATGGCAATGAGGAAAACTTCTTTACAAATTTTGAAGCCCTACTGATGGATTTAACTAACCATGAACAGGGTTATATCCTAAAGGGCGATTTTAACATTAATGCGATGGACACTAATCACCCTTCCACCAAACGATTTGTCGACTTGTTGTTAAGATCATTCGACCTTGAGTTGTTGGTCAAAACGCCAACGCGTGTGACACAGTCTACACAGTCGACATCGCTCTCCTCAACATTTCCCTTTCCAAAGAAGATTAGAAATTCCAAGAATCAAGTCTTTCGGTAGAACAGCATTTTAAAATGTTTAGTGATACACTAAAATTTCATGTTAACATGTACTGTCCTCTCAAAACCATAGAAGTTTGTTCCAAAACGGTAATCAACAAATGGATTACTAAAGGAATTTTAATTTCTAGAGAAAAACTAAAGTTTTTCTCAGAAATTCAGAAAACATCACACAATGAAGAATTCAAATGGTTTTTTCGAAATTACAAATTAATTTACAGAAAAATGAACCAGGCGGCAAAGGCATATGATGTTTCTAAATCAATTATATTTTCAAAAAATAGTTCTAAAACTGCTTGGAACATCATCAACAGTAAAAACAAATCATGCAACAATAAAATCAAATTAAAAAATGGTGACAGACTTGTGGAGGACGCGGTTGAGGTTGCGAATAGGCTTAACGGATTCTTTGGATCTGTTGCTTGTGAGCAAGGCCCTTGCCCATCACCGCCACAAGGAATCCCAAGACGGAGACAGTGTCCAGTAGCCTCCATGGCACTGGCACCTGTCGTTGAGGAAGAGCTTGAAAAAATAATTCAGCAGCTCCCAGCCAAAAAATCAAATGATTTAAATTTAATGTCGATGTGGCTAATAAAAACATGTTTAAAGCATATTGTTAAACCATTAACCCAATTAGTAAATTTCTCTTTTGAACAAGGAGTTTTCCCCTCACTCCTAAAAACCGCGAAAGTGAGCCCGATTTTTAAGAAAGATGATCCCCACTCCCCACACAATTACCGGCCTGTCTCAATTTTGCCAGTTTTGAGCAAAATATTCGAAAAACTTTTCTTGGTAAGAATGCTTCAATTTTTAAATAAGCACAACCAGCTATCTGAAGACCAGTTTGGCTTCAGGAAGGGTAAGTCGACAATAGACGCAGTTGTACGTCTATTCGATATGGTTGTAGAGGGGCTAGAACGTCGGGATCCCACATAAAGTGTGTTCCTAGACTTATCGAAAGCATTCGACTGCGTTGACCATGTTACAATGCTTGACAAACTTGAAACTCATAGCATTCGAGGCGTGCCTCTCCAGTGGCTCAGGTCATTTTTAAGCCACAGAACCCAAATTGTCCAGATCGCAAACAAATTATCTGAACCAATTCACCTGAGCTATGGTGTCCCACAGGGCTCAATTCTCAGTCCAATTCTCTTCCTGATCTATTATGGCTTGATTTACCCCCATCTCACTTACAGGTTGGTGTTGTGGGGAGCTTGTGCAAACAATCAATTTATGAGAGTGTTCAAGCTGCAAAAACAAGCGATCCGCATTATCGCTCTGTTGAAATTTAGAGAGTCGTGCAAGGAAGCCTTCAAAAATTTACAATTGTTGACGCTGCCCAGTCTCTACATCTTGGAAACAACTATGTTTTGTATGTCTAAATGTACCATGACGAATGGCCGAGACATGCATGCGTATGAGACTAGAGGCAGAGGTAACTACCGAACTGGTAGACACAGAACGGTGGTTTATGAACGCTTGCCTTCACAGGCAGGTGTTCATTTCGTCAAAAAATTACTAAATTCAATCAAAAACGCCCCAACGCCCAAGGTGTTAAAAACTCGTTTGAAACGCTTTTTAGTGTCACAAGCATTTTATAATGTAGACGAGTTTTTAGCATATGATTGGGAGACCACCAATTAAAAAGACTGACTGAATCCGTCGCTGGAAGTGGGAATCATTGGCGAATGAATGGATGTATGTAAATTAGTAAATTTTATGTCTGAATGAGATCAATTGTGGGGTGTATGACAAAATTCTAGCAAGTAAAAAGTTGACTTTTGCCATGCATTATAGAATGTTCTGGTAATAAAAATCTGATTTAATTTGATTTGATTACTGTTAAAAGATAAATAAAATAAAACTTAAATCACTGTACCCTTCAAGATATCCAAATGAATGAAGAAAAATGTAATTAAAATATATTAATCGTAAATTTAGTTATTTATATAATAGTATGCACCATAA
Source organism: Homalodisca vitripennis (assembly GCF_021130785.1). Taxonomy (NCBI): domain Eukaryota; kingdom Metazoa; phylum Arthropoda; class Insecta; order Hemiptera; family Cicadellidae; genus Homalodisca; species Homalodisca vitripennis. The sequence continues at coordinate 2,188,327 of NC_060211.1, read as the reverse complement.
ATTAATTCACTAGACAACAAAAGTTTATTTTTTATGTTTATTTTAAATGATTTGTCATTAATTTCTAATGTTATATATTCTGTGATTTTGTTATAAAATATGACTCCTGCTTAAGACGAAAGTTTTATAAATTATGTGTTGCTGAGCCCTGGAGGAATTTATAATGTTGTGTTTTGTGATTAAAATAATCCCTTCTCTCAAATGATTTTAATGCAAATTTTTTCTAAAATCATGCAATGCAAACAAGGCAGATCATAAATTATAATTCTTAAAAATCGCATTTACATGACTCTCTTAACTGTCGTTTTTAACGATTCGTACTTTACTTATATTACTGAACATTGACTTTTTTGCCCAAGAGTTATATTTAATACAACTTGTGCGAAAATATAGTGTGTTTTGTAATTTAAGAATTGATTTCATTTCTACACTGTTCCTCTTATACCATTTATACCATTTCGACTTACGAAACTCATGAATAAATAACAGATTACAGAACACTAACGCACAAACTAGTATTGAGAGGAAAGAAACGCCATGAAGTTTCTAGACTTCCAAGGCATTCTGATGGAGTGGACCGAGAGCAGAGGACGCGCGAAAGTATGTGAGTGTCCCAACACAAAGAAACGGCGTGCAGTCTCTGGACTTCCAAGGCAGTCTGATGTTTTGCAATCTCACAGCAAACTCATCAAAATCAAATGTTTTGAATTTTTCTTTGCGTGTGGTGGAAAACCTTAGTGAACCCGCAGTTTTCTTGGGGGACTCCACACTGGACGAAGTTTGCTCTTCAAAATTCCTGGGAATACACCTTGATAGAGGGTTGACCTGGAATGATCATATTGACCACGTTTGTGCCAAAATTTCCTCAGGAATTTTCGTTCTGAGGTCTTTAGCAAAATACTGCCCGAGTCAGGTACTGATAACGGCGTATTACGGCTTAATTTATCCCCATCTGTCCTACGGTCTGGTTCTGTGGGGAGCGTGTGCAAACACTCTCTTCCAAAGAGTTTTCAGACTTCAAAAAAAATCGATTCGAATCATCGCAAAAATCAATTACAGAGAGTCGTGCAGGCCGGTTTTCAAGAAATTGCAGCTGTTGACGTTGCCGTGTCTCTACATTTTAGAAACAACCATGTTTTGTATGTACAAATGTGCCTTAACCAGAGGCCGGGACATACACATGTATGAGACACGAGGCAGAGAAAACTACCGTACGGGAAGACACAGAACGGTAGTTTGTGAACGCTTGCCTTCGCAAGCAGGTGTTAATTTCCTCAACAGACTGCCCAACTCTATAAAAACTACCCCAACGCCCAAGGCGTTCAAAGCTCGTCTCAAACGCCTTTTGGTGTCGCATGCATTTTATAATGCAGATGAGTTTTTTGAATTCGACTGGGAGACCACACAATTGGAATGACTGACTCCAATGTTTGAAGTGGGTTTCATTGGCCAGGAATGAAAGATGCGTGATTGTAAAACTGTATGTTTGAATGAGGTAATGTGGTATGAATGTTTAAAATTTTAGAATATACTCGTACAATATTGACGTTTGCTATGCAACTCATACATGTTGTCCTTGCAATAAAAGAATTTGATTTGATTTGAATTGATGTGAGTGTCCCAACACAAAGAAACGGCGTGCAGTCTCTGGACTTCCAAGGCAGTCTGATGGAGTGGACCGAGAGCAGAGGACGCGCGAGAGTATGTGAGTGACCCGACACAAAGAAACGGCGTGCAGTCTCTGGACTTCCAAGGCAGTCTGATGGAGTGGACCGAGAGCAGAGGACGCGCGAGAGTATGTGAGTGTCCCGACACAAAGAAACGGCGTGCAGTCTCTGGACTTCCAAGGCAGTCTGATGTAGTGGACCGAGAGCAGAGGACGCGCGAGAGTATGTGAGTGTCCCGACACAAAGAAACGGCGTGCAGTCTCTGGACTTCCAAGGCAGTCTGATGTAGTGGACCGAGAGCAGAGGACGCGCGAGAGTATGTGAGTGTCCCGACACAAAGAAACGGCGTGCAGTCTCTGGACTTCCAAGGCAGTCTGATGTAGTGGACCGAGAGCAGAGGACGCGCGAGAGTATGTGAGTGTCCCGACACAAAGAAACGGCGTGCAGTCTCTGGACTTCCAAGGCAGTCTGATGTAGTGGACCGAGAGCAGAGGACGCGCGAGAGTATGTGAGTGTCCCGACACAAAGAAACGGCGTGCAGTCTCTGGACTTCCAAGGCAGTCTGATGTAGTGGACCGAGAGCAGAGGACGCGCGAGAGTATGTGAGTGTCCCGACACAAAGAAACGGCGTGCAGTCTCTGGACTTCCAAGGCAGTCTGATGTAGTGGACCGAGAGCAGAGGACGCGCGAGAGTATGTGAGTGTCCCGACACAAAGAAACGGCGTGCAGTCTCTGGACTTCCAAGGCAGTCTGATGTAGTGGACCGAGAGCAGAGGACGCGCGAGAGTATGTGAGTGTCCCGACACAAAGAAACGGCGTGCAGTCTCTGGACTTCCAAGGCAGTCTGATGTAGTGGACCGAGAGCAGAGGACGCGCGAGAGTATGTGAGTGTCCCGACACAAAGAAACGGCGTGCAGTCTCTGGACTTCCAAGGCAGTCTGATGTAGTGGACCGAGAGCAGAGGACGCGCGAGAGTATGTGAGTGTCCCAACACAAAGAAACGGCGTGCAGTCTCTGGACTTCCAAGGCAGTCTGATGGAGTGGACCGAGAGCAGAGGACGCGCGAGAGTATGTGAGTGTCCCAACACAAAGAAACGGCGTGCAGTCTCTGGACTTCCAAGGCAGTCTGATGGAGTGGACCGAGAGCAGAGGACGCGCGAAAGTATGTGAGTGTCCCAACACAAAGAAACGGCGTGCAGTCTCTGGACTTCCAAGGCAGTCTGATGGAGTGGACCGAGAGCAGAGGACGCGCGAGAGTATGTGAGTGTCCCGACACAAAGAAACGGCGTGCAGTCTCTGGACTTCCAAGGCAGTCTGATGTAGTGGACCGAGAGCAGAGGACGCGCGAGAGTATGTGAGTGTCCCAACACAAAGAAACGGCGTGCAGTCTCTGGACTTCCAAGGCAGTCTGATGTAGTGGACCGAGAGCAGAGGACACGCGAGAGTATGTGAGTGTCCCAACACAAAGAAACGGCGTGCAGTCTCTGGACTTCCAAGGCAGTCTGATGGAGTGGACCGAGAGCAGAGGACGCGCGAGAGTATGTGAGTGACCCGACACAAAGAAACGCGTTTCTCACGGCCTCATATCGGCCCTATATTGTCAGTCCGTGATCGAACAACGGGACCCGACAATACGCTCGGCCTGTCCGAGCTAATTGCGCCGGCCACTTGGCACTCCTTCGTTACCTTCCGAACGTGCTTCGCGACATCTCCCGCAGGATACTTTAGTATGGCTTTATTGGCTTAGCGTCAGCGAAGCTTGTTATTCGATAAGTGAGACAAATTTCATGGCTCTCCGCCTGATATCTTGAAAATGGACTTATCTGTAAACTTGAAAGTTCGCATTAAGCTTCATTATTATATGGTCAACTCTGTGATAGATGATGGCGCGTGTCACTCCATAGGATTCGGCTGAGCCTTAGCGACTTTTTTACATTGGTCCTGTGGATAAACATGAAGGCAACGAGAAAATAGCAGAAAAAATACATTTGTAAACAACCAAATGGGATTTAAATGTCACAATTTTATTTATAGAAACTATGTAAAAAACTGATGGTGAGATTTGATTTTTAGCGCACGCTTTCTTTTTAGAACCCTACATAGCTTAATTGAACTTTTTATTATTTGAATACTGCTATGTAACTTAACGTTCAATGGAGCACTGTAAATAGTAAATTACTAATGTTTGAATCATTGCCATTTCATCCCTAGAATATTCTTTGTAGAACCCTACATAGCTTAATGAAACCTTTTATTATTTGAATACTGCTATGTAACTTAACTTAAAGAAAATACCTGTGGATAAAAAGTGTTCAATTTAGCACTATAAATAGTAAATTACTAATGTTTGAATCATTGCCATTTCATCCCTAGAATATGCCATTGTAATAGGATTTAGCAATTGTTCTAGTGTTGCTTTTGAATAACTTCATCAATCTACCATGCAGCTGATTATTTTTATATAATAAGAACCGCTAATTCAAATGTCTTACTTCTTAGCACGTATTTTGTTTTGTCATTGTCGTCTACTAAGAAATAACTTGAACTTTATGTGAATACCAACCTGTCTTAGATCTAAGATTATTTTCTGCCTCCTTGTGGGCCGTAGTGGTTCACCGGATATGTGTAAATAAGATTATTATGTCTAGGAAATCTGTATCAAGTTTTGTAGCCCTGTCTTATATTTAAAAAAATGTTTAACCGTCCCGGGACTTTGTAGGCAACTTGCACTCACTGCAATCACTGCTTCTTTCAGCCGGACAATCAGTACTCTGGACTTCGTCCTTCCAACGCCAGAGACCAATGCAATCTGACGCTATGCAGTACATAATAATAATGGTGCCATTCGTACAATAATGGACGAATCCGCTGTGTCGCAAGCATCCATCTTCAGTAGTTTAACAATTTGTATTATCGTCCAGTTGGTTGGATCTCTAAAGCTGGAGAGTTCCAGCCTGTACCTAACATAACATGAGTACATGACGACAACATCATGACATTTGGCACATAAGTGTATTTTGAGAATTTAAATACCAGTGAGATGTGTCAATACGAGTAGAGAACCAAACATTTCTGTAGACATAACCGCTTTTACAAAGACATGTCTAATACACCAAGAGTTAAAACGAGTATTGGTGAATATACGAGTTAAAATGGTGTCCAACTGATCTGCTTTCACCCTGAGGCCATTAAATATCTCAAAAATTCATCACAATTCAGAGCTTACCCCAAAGGCTCGGTAGACGAGTTTGCGGCAAGCCGCTAGGAAAATTAAGTTATGTGAAGAAATACTATTCAAGAACACACATAAATTAAGTCTGAAAAATTAGTTGGAACAAAATATTGGTTCTGATGTCAAGAGTGACCGATGAGAGGAAGAACTAAAACTTTAACTCTGTATGAAGATTGTTTCCATCTTATTGTTGTATGATGAAAACACTGACTAAAGAAGACGGAAGAACCCCGGATTTGATGTTTTGGAGCTGACATGTTGATAACGACTCTTGCAACGTGACTTTAGAGAGAAACTGTCGCCACCACCTCGGCGACTTGCAGCGGACCAGAGAGGGCTTACAAAGACTTGACGGTAGACTGAACAAAACCCGAATTTTGATGTTTGGAGCTGAACTGTTACTACCAACTCTTGCCACGTGACTGTATAGAGAAACTGTCGCCACCACCTCGGCGACTTGCAGCGGACCAGAGAGGGCTTACAAAGACTTGACGGTAGACTGAACAAAACCCGAATTTTGATGTTTGGAGCTGAACTGTTGCTACCAACTCTTGCCACGTGACTGTAGAGAGAAACTGCCGCCACCACCTCGGCGACTTGCAGCGGACCAGAGAGGGCTTACAAAAACTTGACGGTAGACTGAAGAAACCCGGATTTTGATGTTTTGGAGCTGAACTGTTGCTACCAACTCTTGCCACGTGACTGTAGAGAGAAACTGTCGCCACCACCTCGGCGACTTGCAGCGGACCAGAGAGGGCTTACAAAGACTTGACGGTAGACTGAACAAATAAATTGCGGCATACATTTGGCAGCCTTCATGGGCATCACGGCCGGAAACAGCGGATTCGCTCTGCAGCACCGCCGCTTTAATTGTTTCTGCGTTGTTGCGCTCAACCACCCATTGTTCTAAATACATACCTACAATTGTCTGAATACATTATAGTTATATACCGTTAAACGATATATTGTGGGCTATCATTCATATTTTGCTAAAGGGACCCATATTTTGGCAATGTCCCTGCTGGTTCTTCATTTACTAATTAATTAACTGATACAACTCATAATCGAACCAGTATTGACCTTCGTTTTTCAGAGAGTAGATCTTGCATTTATACGCGCAGGACCGTACTTAGCTTTGGCGGGCTCCGGCGACCGTGGTCGGTCAATACAGACGTGGGGAGAGGCCCGGCCCCCTCACGGGCTATATACGGGCCGGGTATAGCCCGTGTATATATGTCGATTGTGTGGCAGAAATTATGTTCGGTTAATGCATGATAGCGTTACTGTACTATACTAATATAAAGCTTTTGTTCCGAGTTTTAGTTATCTCATTCAAGTAACATTATCATTTGCGTTACTATATCACATTATACATTCTCATATGTTTGTTCATAGTTTGTTAACAAAATTTGTTTAATTTGTGATTTTTATCGCTACCACGATGCTTACTAATAAGGCAACTGTAAAACCTTTAGAATTTAATTTTTGCTTTTCATTTTGACAATTTTGTTTCAAAAAATTAGAGTTCTTGTTTTGGACCAAGTGGTACGTCCCAAATTTCAAGTCTCTAGGAACTTATATCAAAGGTTTCGTACAGACAGACGGACAGACATACGGGTCTATAATACTAATAACCGCTCTGTATCCAGATGTCCTGTATGTCACACACTCGGTACTGGTGGCAGAAACACTTGTTTAGTTGTTTCTATGGCTTTTGGTTAGTTTATAAGCTTTTAAATACTTACGCTCCTCCCACTTGATAGAAATCCATTCCGAATAGAACACCCTGCAACTTCAAACTTGGAATACAGAACAAACTGTACTTAAATACAAATCAAGAAATAAAAATCAATTTCACCCGTAAATCGTGCTATTTTAAAAGCAATATCAAAATAACAAAAAAACACAAAGTCGTAGAATCAGTACATCTAATGTCATGGTTATGCACTCCAACTGAGACAAAGAGACATAACCCCTGCAATGCTCAACAGCAATCGTTTGGTAAATGCAGACATACAGGAGCAAATTGTAGTCTATATCCATAACTATACAAAAATATCATTACTTACTAATAAATTTGTAGTACAGTAGATGAATTACACGTATTGTGTAAAACTTAAATATGTGACTGGAGAATTTTAATAATGCATATTATAACATTAACAGGTTGACTGCCTTGAGTATCATATGTGGTACCCAGAGCCCAAGGCCTGCCTGCATTGAGTATCATATGTGGTACCAGGCGCCCAAGACCTGACTTCCCTGAGTATCATATGTGGTACCCAGCGCCCAAGGCCTGACTGCATTGAGTATCATATGTGGTACCAGGCGCCCAAGACCTGACTTCCCTGAGTATCATATGTGGTAACCAGCGCCCAAGGCCTGACTGCATTCAGTATCATATGTGGTACCAGGCGCCCAAGACCTGACTTCCATGAGTATCATATGTGGTACCAGGCACCCAAGACCTGACTTACATGAGTATCATATGTGGTACCAGGCGCCCAAGACCTGACTTCCATGAGTATCATATGTGGTACCCAGAGCCCAAGGCCTGCCTGCATTGAGTATCATATGTGGTACCAGGCGCCCAAGACCTGACTTCCCTGAGTATCATATGTGGTAACCAGCGCCCAAGGCCTGACTGCATTGAGTATCATATGTGGTACCAGGCGCCCAAGACCTGACTTCCCTGAGTATCATATGTGGTAACCAGCGCCCAAGGCCTGACTGCATTGAGTATCATATGTGGTACCAGGCACCCAAGACCTGACTTACATGAGTATCATATGTGGTACCAGGCGCCCAAGACCTGACTTCCCTGAGTATCATATGTGGTAACCAGCGCCCAAGGCCTGACTGCATTGAGTATCGTATATGGTACCCAGCGCCCAAGGCCTGACTGCATTGAGTTTCATATGTGGTACCAGGCGCCCAAGACCTGACTTCCATGAGTATCATATGTGGTACCAGGCACCCAAGACCTGACTTACATGAGTATCATATGTGGTACCAGGCGCCCAAGACCTGACTTCCATGAGTATCATATGTGGTACCAGGCACCCAAGACCTGACTTCCATGAGTATCATGTGTGGTACCAGGCGCCCAAGACCTGACTTCCATGAGTACCATATGTGGTACCCAGCGCTCAAGGCCTGACTGCATTGAGTATCATATGTGGTACCCAGCGCCCAAGACCTGACTTCCCTGAGTATCATATGTGGTACCCAGCGCCCAAGGCCTGACTGCATTGAGTATCGTATATGGTACCCAGCGCCCAAGGCCTGACTGCCAAGGAGAGTATCAGGCTCAATCCCGTGGGGCTACACTTTTTTTAACAAAAGAATATTTTTACCTGTAAATATTGTTTTAACATATAAATAAGAGTTACGCACACTCATTTTGAGGTAAAATTGTTAAATTATCATGAGTATCAATTTTTTACTCATAACAGGCCTACACGTCTGATACAAAGGTCCAGAAATGCTGTTATTGATGAAAGCGCAGATATTGGCCAATGTTTCTGACAGTTCTTAAGGAGTTCATTGTTGCCAATTGATTACATTCAATAGATAATGAAGAAAATACGGAAATCAAAAGTACATCACTACTGAAGGAACTATTGCAGAATGAAAAAATATCGATCCAGGAAACGTGCAAAGCGCTGTTTTAAAGGCATTCAAAATGCATTCAATTAAGACATTTAAATCCTTATTCCTACAATTTTAGCCAACGAATCCCACCCTCATTGTTGAAGGCAGTTATCACAGCTATTGACGTCATTGTAAGAAACAAATAATACAGTTCTTTGTCGCTTTAAGTGTTATTGTTTCATACGGGAAGAAACTAACTCCATCCCAAAGATAAATAGGATAGACTCCACGTTAGACATGTAAGAATACAGAATATAAGATATACACTGTAAATATATTTTTATTCTGTAAGTTCTAGAATAAAGAAAGAAGTGTGCTTTGGTTGAAATCGAATAGGGTAATTTTGAATTGACCTATTTTTAGCCCAATTGAAATTAAATTTAAACCTAGGGTTTATTATTTATTATTTTTTGTTTTATTTTTTTGTTATTTTCATGTAATAAATTGTATAAAAAGCTTTGAACATAATAAACGATGAAAAGTATTTGTGAAGTGTTAGTCATTTAAAGCACTTGGTACATGTAAGTGCCTCAGTATGAACTTACCTGTTTTAACCGATGCAGTACACATTTTCTAAATTTATTTCGTTTTTCAGTGCTTTGTTGTTGTTCTGTCTCTTTATCTAGTATGAAATAAGAGCACAATTTTAATATAACTGAGGGCCACATCCCTGTACAATAGTCGTATTACAAAATACTCGGTGGGTGAGTCCGGATGGCCGAGCAATAGCAGGGAAGGCAGTACTCAAGGCAGTTAACCGCGCTAAAGATAGCGTGCCGTAGTTTACCGTGTGATTAGGCACGGCTCTAAAACTGTCGTCTCCGCTCTGAAAATGTATCATCCAGGTAATTATAATTCACGAAGCGAAGGATGGAGATGTTAAACGCGGCGTGTCTTCGTAGGCGTGTCTAACGCGGCTGTTTGGCTAGCGGGGCTAATTGGTCGCGTAATTGGTACCACTGGGTGGCCTAGGTGCCTCATTGCCCCCATATGTCACATTCGCCAACACCACACACACACTGGTCCTGTTGTCGCCGACACGACCGCACTTAACGCCTGTTTGTCACGCTACGCCGATGCATCTTTTTTCGCCCAAAATCACCGACTCTCTGACCCGAAAAATCGGTTGGTCGGGGACGTCAGAAGATGCCGAGTTTTTACGTACGGCCGGCCATCTCTCCGTGTACGGCTGCTGGGTCCCCCGTGGTAGTGTCTCTCTAGTGGTGAAGTCATACTATTATGTTTTAAGCCGCTTAAAAAAAAATAAAGATTTGGAACAACATCGACTATTTCTTCACATAATCAAAAAATGACACAAGTTTTGAACAAGGCAATAACAATCTAATAACAAAAACTGTACTATTTACATTAATTATCGTGCCAAAAACTAAGAATGTTTTGTTTTTGTTTTACCCGTTCTAGTATCTTTGTTATTGTTTAAATATAATACTTTTGAAATAAATGATTTAATACTAATGATTATTCTCCTTATTTTATGATGAAGTATTGCCTGAGAGTGGCGGTTAAATTGTGTCTTTCCAGTTCTCGTCTTTTATAAACGTGACGTTCTTTTGGGAAAAGACTCATTTTCCTCACTAATATTAAAATGTATTATTTCTTAAGGAGAAATTAAAATTTGCTATGGAGCAGGTTTAAAGGACATTAACATCTGTTTTATTTCCTCAATCAGCTTGAAAAATTCCTTGACCGCTTCGAAATTCTCTGTCCTGAACAGTTCGGGTTTAGGAAAGACAAATCGACCATCGATGCCGTAACTGAACTTATTCATAATGTTGTCGATGGCCTGGAGAGAAGAGAACGTGTTATGAGCATATTTCTCGACCTCTCCAAAGCCTTTGACTGTGTGCATCATGCGACACTGCTGCACCAGTTATGGACTAGTGGTGTTAGGAGTTTGCCGTACGATTGGCTCTCGTCGTATCTTAAAGATAGAGAACAATGCGTACGGATTGCGAATGCTCTGTCTAATAGGGTCAAAATGCCCTATGGTGTCCTCAGGGATCAATATTAGGGCCAGTTCTCTTCCTTATTTATGTCAACAAGTTGAATACATCAATCCAGAATGGAAAGGTGATTCAATATGCTGATGACACGACTCTCTGTATTAAATCGAAATATAAAACTGATCTTGAAGTGAAATCATTTATCGATTTAAATTCATGCATCGAACATTTCTCAAGACTCAATCTGAAAACAAACAGCTCAAAATCAAACACAATAAATTTTTGCCTTCGGCATCGAGAAGAACAGGATTATCGTCCCGCGGTAATGATGGACGATGTTCTCTTGGAAGAGGCCGAATCCGTTAAGTTCCTTGGAATGTACCTTGATCGAGGACTGATATGGGACTTTCACATTGACAGCATATGCTCCAAGGTTGCTTCTGGCATTTATGTTTTGCATAACCTTGCAAAATTCTGTTCTATTGATGTATTAAAAACTGCCTACTTTGGCCTGATACATCCATATTTGTCTTACGGTTTGAGACTGTGGGGCAGCTGTTCTAAATACAAATTCGAAAGAGTATTTAGAGCTCAAAAGAAAGCTATCAGAATTATTTACAAATTGAATTTCAGAGAGTCGTGCAAAGATGCCTTCAGAGAGCTTGGATTGTTAACTTTACCCTGTCTCTATATTCTCGACGTCGTTCTATACTGTCGACTCAAATGCGAGTTGATCCAAGGCAGTGACTTCCACCTATACGAGACAAGAAGCAGGAACAACTTTCGGATTGTACAACATAGAACGAGTGCATTTAAACACTTGCCGTCCCAAGTTGGTGTGAAACTGATAAACAAGCTGCCTATGGGAATTAAACATCTCAGTGATTCTAAACTATTCAAATCTCGATTAAAACACCTCCTGGTGTCAAAGGCGTTTTACTCTGTTGAAGAGTTCATGTTGAGTTGCTGGGATGAAAATTATTGAAAACAAGAATACAATTAAACCCCCAGTTCTGTTATACAATTAAATAGCAATAACTGCAATGGAACTGTATATTATTATGAATGTACTTGACGCATCCATGCAATCTAATAATTGTTGACGCAATAAAGATTATTATTATTATTATTTCGTTTTAATCATACTGCAGGATATTACAATTTTCAACTATTTAAATATATGCTACCACGAACATGGCAACATTTTAGCAGTTTAGCAGTCTTGCGTTTATGTTTCTAAAATAATATATATGTAGATTATACAGGGTGTATATTATGTCTGGAAACACCCAAATATATCCTTTAATAATTTTAAATATAAATTTGAAACCTCTTACAATCGTGATAGAGATTGGGCATCTACTTTTTGGAACAATGTTTTGTTTATGTCACACCAACGGGGGACGTCCTGCCTAGGGTATCGTGAATATTCTTAATGGAAGCCTATACCTTGTGATACATTATTTTAAAGGTAATAGCTTACTGAATTGAATGCCACAAACCGCATCTCAAAGGAATTATTCTATCAGAAAATAGAGCATTTTTAGTAATTGAAAATTTACTGATGTTCAACAATGTAATTTTAACATGGTTCTTGCCACAAAATGTGTTACACTAATTTTTTAGCATTTTTTAAATGTTCAATTAAAATAAAATAAACAATTTATTTTTAAGCTGGTTTCATTAGTACAAATTTACCAGTTTTTATTACAATGAATAAAACTTATGAGTCACTTTCTCTGATTACTTATGAATCTGTACTTGGTGTTTTCCAGTCAGCAGGAAGGTTTAAAGAGACAAAGGTCACTAGCCTATGAGAAACATTATTGTGTTTATATAATCATCTGGTCTACAGGTTTCAGTTTGTTGAGCATGGAGCTTTCACTAGACAGGTCTAAGCTTGGGAATTACAAATGGACAAAGGTCATATCATTCCTGTCGAGTTAATCAGTGTCTCTGAAGCATTGCTGTCAACAAGTTATCTAATTACAGTAGTTCAGTTTTTATTTGGCATTTTAATGGAATTGTCTGAAAGAGAACGAATTACTCTGTTGATGATGCGAGGATATGGCGATCGTCAAAGATCTTATCGGGAAGTTTGTAATTTGTTTAAATGACACTTTCACAGAAAGGAATCCCATAAGTGTTTCAACAATATAAAAACTATTGAGCGTTTTGAAATGACAGGGAGTGTACGTAATCGGCCAAAGTCGGGTAGTAGATACAATCTGCAACAGATGAAGAACATGCACTAGATGTTTTGCAAACATTTATTGAAGACACCCACATACATCGCTCAGAAAAGCTGCACAGCAACATGATATGCACCCTATGTCTGTGAGTAAGATTTTGAAAATTAATAAATACAAACCATTTAAAGTTCATTTAGTCCAACAGTTAAGTGAGGATGATTACGACAGAAGAAGTTGAGTTTTTGTGAACTTGTGATGCGCAAATGTGATGACAATAGAGATTTTCTGACCAACATACTATTTTCTGATGAGGCAACTTTTTTCCTAAATGGCAATGTTAACAGGCACAATTGGCCGTTACTGGGCTAGTGAAAACCCACATTGGATTACTGAGTCCCATTCACAGCAACCACAAAAAACTGAACGTATGGTGTGGAATTTTAGGTAACAAAATTGTTGGACCCTTTTTCATCAATGGAAATTTAAAATGCCGAACTTTACTACAATATGCTCCAAAATGAAATAATCCCAGCTATTCAAATTGCATCAGGAGAATACTTTGATAATGTATGGTTTCAGCAGGATGGTGCTCCACCCCATTATGGGAGACAGGTAAGAGAGTATTTGGATTTAAGGTTTCCTCATAAATGGATTGGCCGAAGAGGAGAAATCGAATGGCCTCCAAGATCTCCGGATTTGTCACCAATCGATTATTTCCTATGGGGTCATTTAAAAATCCAATGTTTATAGAAGAAAGCCTCATAATTTGGAAGACCTAAGAAACAGGATCTCTATTGTCAATCACATTTGCGCATCACAAGTTCACAAAACTCAACTCTTCTGTCGTAATCATCCTCACTTAACTGTTGGACTAAATGAACTTTAAATGGTTTGTATTTATTAATTTTCAAAATCTTTACTCACAGACATAGGGTGCAAGATCATGTTGCTGTGCAGCTTTTCTGAGCGATGTATGTGGGTCCTTCAATAAATGTTTGCAAAACATCTAGTGCATGTTCTTCATCTGTTGCAGATTGTATCCTACCCGACTTTTGGCCGATTACGTACACTCCCTGTCATTTCAAAACGCTCAATAGTTTTTTTATATTGTTGAAACACTTATGGGATTCCTTTCTGTGAAAGTGTCATTAAACAAAATTACAAACTTCCCGATAAGATCTTTGACAATCGCCATATCCTCGCATCATCAACAGAGTAATTCGTTCTCTTCAGACAATTCCATTAAAATGCCAAATAAAAACTGAACTACTGTAATTAGATACTTGTTGACAGCAATGCTTCAGAGACACTGATTAACTCGACAGGAATGATATGACCCTTTGTCCATTTGTAATTCCCAAGCTTAGACCTGTCTAGTGAAAGCTCCATGCTCAACAAACTGAAACCTGTAGACCAGATGATTAATAACACAATAATGTTTCTCATAGGCTAGTGACCTTTGTCTCTTTAAAACCTTCCTGCTGACTGGAAAACACCAAGTACAGATTCATAAGTAATCAGAGAAAGTGACTCATAAGTTTTATCATTGTAATAAAAACTGGTAAATTTGTACTAATGAAACCAGCTTAAAAATAAATTGTTTATTTTATTTTAATTGAACATTTAAAAAATGCTAAAAAATTAGTGTAACACATTTTGTGGCAAGAACCATGTAAAATTACATTGTTGAACATCAGTAAATTTTCAATACTAAAAATGCTCTATTTTCTGATAGAATAATTCCCTTTGAGATGCGGTTTGTGGCATTCAATTACAGTAAGCTATTACCTTTAAAATTATGTATCACAAGGTATAGGCTTCCATTAAGAATATTCACGATACCCTCGGCAGGACCGTCCCCCGTTGGTGTGACATAACAAAACATTGTTCCAAAAAGTAAATGCCCCAATCTCTATCACGATTGTAAGAGGTTTCAAATTTATATTTAAATTATTAAAGGATATATTTGGGTGTTTCCAGACATAATATACACCCTGTATATATATATTGTTTAAGAATCGTCTTAATTGAAACGACCTTCAGGTTTGCCCCAGCCAACCACGAGCACTTTTGTCTTTTGTCTCTACTTTATTAAACCAACAAGAACAATGAAAATCTACAAAAGCATTTATAAGCGTATTAGCTTTAATTTTTAATTTGACACACCTCGCGTTCTTAAATGATTAGAGTTTTGAGAGCATACAAAAAAGTGTCCTTTCTGCTAACCCCATAATTTCTTCTTGTCCATTATGCCTGTAGATTTTAATTCACGAAGATTAAAGTTGTTGCTTGCAACTCTGCTCGCTCCCTCGTCTTAGCATAGGCTAATTATCCTTATTTCAATATATATTTTCACCTTTCTGTACTAACATCCCGTGGTCCGCAAAAAGATTTGAATTAAATCGCTTAATTTGGGCGAAAAATTATTTGCAATCGTGATCACCAAGCACGTGTAGGCCATGCCATATTATGACATAAAGCTTGAAAGTTTTAGCAGGAATATAGACCATAATTATAAGCCTTAGGTAGACAGACAAAGTGTTCAATCAGTAATAGTAGTGGACGCAGGTTACACTAGGAATATTGTGTCATTTTAATCACAAATCGGTATACATTAGAAAATAAATTTAAAAAGGTATTTTTAAACAGAGCAAATTTTATTAGTGTAAATATAAATATTTTATTTAAAAACATTCTATGGAACAAATGTGAACAAAATCTGGTAAGTTTGTTTGTCTTACTATTTTACTTATTTTAACAAAATGGAAAATTAAGCATTTTCTTAAATGTAAAAAGCAGTAGAAAATCAATAGCCAAATATCCAATTATGAAATGTATAAACCCTCCAATAAGCTGAACCTCCCATAGAACGGTGGTATGCCTTCATAGGCAGGTGTCCACTTCATCAAGAATGTCGCAACATCCAATGTTGAAAACCTCGTTTGAAACACTTTTTAGCGTCACAAGCATACTATAATGTAACCGAGTTCTTGACATTTAACTGAAAAGATCCTGCCGCACAATTCGGAGATAATTTTCTTTTGGAAACACATAAATAATTTAACAAATTCTGTATTGTTTAAAAATAAATGAAGACATCATTTAGTTCAGGGACGTTTGTTCTTACCTTTTAATATGTTCTATTTAGTTAGTTGTGAGAGTGTCCTATTTTTGTTTTTATTTATTTAATTTTTATATTTTTATTTTTTACCATTATAGTAAATTTATTGTACATATTGTATATTATTGTAATCGGATTTGTGACGTAGGCTACACGTAACAAGTCGACGACAGTAAAATATTATTGATTGATCGATATTTGTGTTTAAAAGCCTCACTTCCTTACATGTAGGTGCACGTATTTTTTAAAACCAGGTTTTCGCTTCTTGCCGATTTTTATTTGTTCCTTACTGTAGTGAGTAGTTGACATTTAGGGATTTCCAAAAGAGTAATTATACTAATTTAAACAACTTTTTAAGCACTTTGTAATAAAAACAAGTCCAGCATAAGCTATCAAAAGTACATAAAAATGATCATTTATGATTGTCAAAAAGTTGCCAATTTTAAATGTACTGCAGAATACAGTTTTTTTAAAGTCCAGGAATCTATTTTTTGCATCATACATATGGATTTTAAATTATGCTACTTACAATGGCAAGATAAGACCAGCAGACTCCCCTTCAACAATAAATTAAAATGTGCCTAAAATCTACGTTGATGTGACTAAGTTGTAAGTATAGTCCTCTGGTGACTCGCCTAACCAGTGAGCTTTGCTAAGGGTGGTAAAAATATGTTTATTTGTATACCACTATTTTCATCAATTCAAAGTTCACATAAACATGGAGAGGTCGGCCGGTTGAAAGTTCAGCGCTTGGCGACCTCGAATATTATTATCTGATTTGTAACTGAATATTGAATTAAATTATAAAAGTATATTCGTGTCGACCTAGACTGCAACTGACTCAAATGAGCGATAATGATACAAATACATTTTGTTTAGTCATCTGGTACTTGAGCTCGATAAAAAAAAGTTCGAAAGGGAACGGGATTTTTAACTGTGGCATTTGAGAGAGTCGTAGGCTACATTTAATACACACGAGAGCAATTGCGGAATACTCTGTTGACATTTTGTGTCATGAGCGAGCAGAAGAACGAGTTCATTGTGAAGGAGAAGTGACAGGAAGATGGCGGGAGGCAGTCGGATAATAAACCTACCTGTGGGAATGGACTACAAAAGAGTAGTGTATAGAGTTCACATAATGCGAGGTGAGAAAATTGTTTGATGCGCGGGGCAGACATAAGAACCGACCGTGAGCTCGTTGGGGGGGGGAGGGGTTCGCCCACGGAGGAAGAAACATAACGCATACAATGAAGACATTGTTACTCTGAAATAAATAAAACAAGCGAAAACCAGCCCGCGTGACGTGGTGGGAAACAAGATGGCTGGCTTGAAATTACTCAGCGCATTTCGCTTTCCGTTAGAAAAACTCGACCAGCAGGAACGGCCTAGCCGGTAAAAAACGGATTGAAGAAGAGATATTTTCCCACCGATATCGGAGCGGGACGTGTGAGTGAGTGGGACACCCAGATATGTGGCGGTCCGTGGAGCAGACTGCAGATTCTCTGTGTCTATGGCTCCACGGTGTATGATATGTGGCGGTCTGGCTCTCGTCCGTGGAGCAGACTGCAGATTTTCTGTGTCTATGGCTCCATGGTGTATGATATGTGGCGGTCTGGCCCTCGTCCGTGGAGCAGACTGCAGATTCTCTGTGTCTATGGCTCCACGGTGTATGATACTCGTATGTGGCGGTCTGGCCCTCGTCCGTGGAGCAGACTGCAGATTCTCTGTGTCTATGGCTCCACGGTGTATGATATGTGGCGGTCTGGCCCTCGTCCGTGGAGCAGACTGCATATTTTCTGTGTCTGTAGCTCCATGGTGTATGATATGTGGCGGTCTGGCCCTCGTCCGTGGAGCAGACTGCAGATTCTCTGTGTCTATGGCTCCACGGTGTATGATACTCGTATGTGGCGGTCTGGCCCTCGTCCGTGGAGCAGACTGCAGATTTTCTGTGTCTGTAGCTCCATGGTGTATGATATGTGGCATTTCTGACGTCATAGTTGAATCTATACAGAATTATACCCCTCTCGCTTATTTCGGCAAACTCTAAGACATTCAAAAGAACGACAGTCGATATATTTTTTCTTAAAGAAAACGTTACCTACATCATAGCCTACATATCCTCTTACCTCTTACCCGTCCGTCCGTACATCGCACGCGAGATAACCATGACTTTTGCCTTAAGGTTTTTTACAGTTGAGGTAGAGGATAGATCCCATCTCTAAACGTAGTGTTCTGTTTTTGTAATATTAACGATGCAAATGTCTGTAAATCTGAAATGAGTGTGAAATTATTCTTCACAGTTATGACTCAAATGTTATTACGTATAAATTTATGTTTGTAATAGGCACGGAGTAGTAATAATAGACAAAAATATACGGAGCCAAACAGTCGATCGACCGGTTGTGCGTGTAAAGTAGGTCTACCATAAAAATAAATGTATTCTATGTTCGTTTGAATTACTGAATTTATATAATAATAATACATTCTTTATTGCAATAATGCACTTACAATTGTATTGCAATCGTTATCGCTATATGTTTATTCACCTAACCATCCACTCACACACACACAGCCGCAGCTAGGGGGGATGCAGGGGGTAGGGGGAGGGGTCTTGTGGCCCAGGCGGCAAAATTATAGAAGGTCCGGTCGTTACATTGCATCTGGTGTTTACGCATAACTTAGTTAGCCTACACGCGAATTACTTTACTATCGGGTCATACTCGTAAACACAGATACGCGTGTTTGAAAGTTAATCACAAAATAACAAGCAGAACTACAATTGCGGGAATTACTTTACTATCGGGTCATACTCGTAAACACAGATACGCGTGTTTGAAAGTTAATCACAAAATAACTAGCAGAACTACAATTGCGGGAATTACTTTACTATCGGGTCATACTCGTAAACACAGATACCCGTGTTTGAAAGTTAATCACAAAATAACTAGCAGAACTACAATTGCGGGAATTACTTTACTATCGGGTCATACTCGTAAACACAGATACCCGTGTTTGAAAGTTAATCACAAAATAACTAGCAGAACTACAATTGCGGGAATTACTTTACTATCGGGTCATACTCGTAAACACAGATACCCGTGTTTGAAAGTTAATCACAAAATAACTAGCAGAACTACAATTGCGGGAATTACTTTACTATCGGGTCATACTCGTAAACACAGATACCCGTGTTTGAAAGTTAATCACAAAATAACAAGCAGAACTGCAATTGCGGGAATTACTTTACTATCGGGTCATACTCGTAAACACAGATACCCGTGTTTGAAAGTTAATCACAAAATAACTAGCAGAACTACAATTGCGGGAATTAATTTAAATTTAAATTTAGATTGTTTTTTTTTTCTTGCATTTATACATAGAAAACAAATTATTTACAAATAATCAAATCAAATCAAATCAGTTCTTTATTGCTTTTAGACAATATATAACATTGTATAGCAGTCGTCATATATTCAAACAGCAAATATTCTACACACTCACACACAGTCAACTTACATTTCAATCATTCACACTAATTCACACTATCTTTGGATCCAGATTTTAAATTTTGGTAATTTAAGATATTTTTAGATATCCCAGCGACTCATCATAAACTCCTCTAGCGAATAAAATGCTTTTGACACCAACAGGCGTTTGAGACGAGTTTTGAATTGGTTTTTGATTAGTTGCATTTTTTACACTTTCAGGGAGCTTGTTGATTAAGCCGACGCCAACCTGATGCGGTAAATGCTGAGATACCGCCAGTCTATGACTATGGACTCTAAAGTTGTCCCTGGCTCTAGTCTCATACTGATGAAAGTCCCTGCCCCGGACTAAAGTGCACTTCGATTGACAGTACAGGATCACATGAAACATGTAGAGACAGGGCAATGTCAGCAAACCTAGCTCCCTAAAAGAGTCCCTACACGACTCTCTATAATTCAACTTTGCAATAATTCTAATTGCCTTTTTTTGAAGCCTGAAAACGCGTTCCATCTTGTGTTAGGCACAGCCCCCCCACAGTCTCAAGCCATACGCAAAGTGCGGATATATGAGACCGAAATATGCCGTCATTAAGACTTCAGGGGAACAGTATTTAGCTAGGCTTCGCAAGGCAAATATGCCAGAAGTAATTCTAGCACATATATTGTTAACGTGGTCGTCCCAGGTCAGACCTTGATCAATGTACATCCCCAGGAATTTTGTGGATCCAGTTTCCTCTAAAAGGACATCGTCCACAAATACAGCAGGTTGCCTTGCAAATTCCCTTGGTCTTAGGCAGAAATTGATGACATTTGATTTTGATTGGTTCGTTTTCAAATTCCTGTCAGTAAAATACTGAATGCATGAAGTCAGTTCCACAAATGATGTGATTTCCAAATCTTGTGTAGTTTTTCCTTTGAAGCAAAGAGTCGTGTCGTCGGCATACTGAATCAGATCACCATGCTGGATCACTGAGTTAAGTCTACAGACGTAAACTAAAAAAAGAATAGGCCCAAGAATAGAACCCTGAGGGACACCGTGGGCTATTTTAATTTTGCTAGAGATGACATTCGAAATCTGCACGCATTGATCTCGATTCTTAAGATAAGAAGCAAGCCACGCGTTTGGCAGACCCCGAACGCCACATTTTTGTAACTGGTGCAACAGTGTTTCATGATGCACACAGTCAAATGCTTTGGATAGGTCAAGAAATATGCTGAGCACTTGTTCTCGCCTTTCCAAGCCATCAACAACATTGTTCAAAAGACTGTTGTGTCAAATCAATTCCAGTTGTGTCAGTAACGGTTTTTGGTGGTTACGAACCAATTACAATTTTTAAATCTCTGAAACTTGAGATCCCCCAATTAAGACCAAATTATCAGACAAGATAGGTACAAATATAGCGTTTTAGTACGTAATTTTAGACATATTAAAACGTTTGTTATTAAAATACCATCTCAACTTTTACACCTTACCCGAGCGGTTCAAAAGAGTTTATTTTGATCCCGTTAAATGGAGCTCTTAAAGCCCCGGGCTTGTAATTTTGTAAATCGCTATTTCAAACGTGTAATTTTTAACATAGAGTTCAAGGTTTTGTTTATTTACCGCGGCCGGTGCCTGTTTATTTTGACAGTACCACCGTAGCACTAGACTACCGTAGCAACACCGCCCTAGCCAATAAAAATAAGACAACCAAAATCCCTTTCAACAAACTAACACTCAAATTTGTATTCTTCCCAAAAAGCTAAGAAATCCCTCATTACGATTAGTCATAACAGGATGTTCACGCAGTGACAGGATATTCGGGATATGTAAGAGGAGGCCACTCCCTTATGTGTAGTCTAGCTTATGACTGCATCTACCACAGTAGACTAGACCTATCGATCTACCCTTGCACCGTAATGTCTACAACTTTACGTTTAATGATGTGCTGCTGCTCCTGGACATTCACTAAACTGCCCTTATTTAAGTTAAACTTTTGACTGTACCAAGTGTAGGTTAAATCGAAAGAGATAATCCAACCAGAAGTGAACCCTCCTGGAGACATCTGCGTTGATATATTGTATACTTTTTATGGCTTAGCGTTAGTGAGGCCCATCACTCGAGGGGCTGGAGAATATGTATTTCTCTTTAATCGACTGTCTATCTGTCCGCACGACGTCTTGAAAACTAACTGACCTAAAATTTTCACGAAAATTCATTTTAATATTAGCAACACTGAGTTCGATTATGGTGTCTGTCACTCCACGAGATTTGGCTGAGGGTTAGCAATTATTTTTACATTGGTCGTATATTTGCAAACTATGTACAATAATTTGAGATTTTAGTAAGTGACATATGCATTCATAGAGTAAAAATAGAATAGACTGTAATGTCAAAAATCGGTAATAGTGTTTCACTTCAACACACTCTTACGTTGTAGTACCCTCACTAGCTCACCCAATACACTGCTCAAAAATCTGTCGTAGACCTACTAGTAAAAAAATTGTATCATGTGTTAAGATATCTCGAGAAAGATTTTATCTCTGGACTTTAAACTCGGAATTACACTTCATTTCTACACAGTCAAGAATGGGTTCTATGATAGTGCATGTCCAACCATAGGATTTGGTTGAGCGTCATTGAAGCATATCTCTCAGTAGGCTGACATAATTTCTCTTTTCTCTGAAGGGAGGATGAAAACATTTACTAAATGACTTTATGTCTGTCAGTCATAAACGCCATAGGACATTCATGTATGCGGCGTTAGCTAAGCATGTTACGTGAAACGTGGGGTGACGTAGCCTACTCTTACCTTGTAATTATGTAGGTCTTTAGTGATATTACACCGGTTTTATTGCATTGAAAGATGTAAATGGTAAATTTTATATTTAAGTGGTTCTCAGACAGTAGCGTAGCCAGCGGGAGGATATCGGGGTGTCGAAAGAAATTTAAATATTTTTTTACCTTTTCGTTTGTTTTCTTCTTTCTAATCTTATAAATAAAATGAATCATTAAATGTGTTCCTAAGCGCTATTCTCGAAAATGACTGGGCAATACGGCTAATTCTTTTTTACAATATTCGTTGGAGTCCAATAAAGGTTTTTATGGAGATAAAATCGGAAAAGATTTCTGGAATTACTTTGGAATTTGGAATAGTAATTATAATATTTACGAAAAACAATCTAAATTTAACTAACAGTAAAAACCTTTAGCTGAGGCTTAGCAAACAGACAGAAAAATTTGTTTATACTTAAACTTTAGAAAATACTAACTATACAGTGCTAGCAGTATTATGCAGATTGGAGAGGCAAAGTTACTATCTAATTTTTATTACAGATTTTACCTGTGTCTAATTAAACTATCTAATGTACAGGAAATACTATTTAAATGTTATTATAAATGCCACATTAATGAAAAAAACTGTGAATGTTGGCACGTACAGTACTCGAAACTGGTTGATTCCTTTGACTTAGTATACTCGTATGATATGTTTACTGTGATTTCAGGAAAAACAGGAGAATGGATACAAATATGCCTCAACAACTCATTCTTTTTTAGACTGCAGTCTGAAAAAGAACAAAAATTCTATCTCGTATAGCTTATTATGGACGATTATTTATAAATTTGAAATGAACATAGTTGAAACAATTGTATATTATACCCTTATACCAGGAGAAGAAGACAAGCTTTTGTATGCATATTGTATGCACTTAAAATGAGGGGTCACATGATAGGGGTTTGTATTTGAAAATTTTTAGTTGCCCCCCTTTACCCCCTTTAGAAAAGGGGGGCAAAATTAACAACAACTTGAAAAATTGAAAAAATATGTTATAATAGGTGGGGTCAAGGTTTCACATAGATATCTCGGACTGTTTAAATTATATCCAGGTGTGCCAGGACATAAAACTCACTCTGTATTTTCTTGATCCGGGTAAAAATCTAAATCAAATATACTACCAGAAATATTGTAGACCGGAAATAGACGCTTCTCGTGTAAGTTATCTTCCGAAACCTACATGTGTACATATTTTTTGATCGGTGCAACAACGCAAACTCAACAATGAAACTGTAAATAAAATTGACTAGAAAATAATTAAAACGGCAGAAATAGATACATTTCACCGCAGTAAATTTTCAGCCTTACGTAAGTATATTTATTTTCTTCGTCGTAATAAAAAGGCAAAATGATTTCACTAAGAAGGACGCTCTTAGATCTTGAAAATTGCGTGCGAAGCCGCGTGTAACTGCTAGTAACAAATATAATAATAATTTTAAGTACTTCCGGATTATTTAAATGCTGATTTAGAAGCAGCAAACAATTCTTTTTTACAGCTGACGTTGGGTGGTGGAAAGGGCAGCAAATTTAGGGCTTGCCTCCCTGGAAAAATATGTAGCTGCGGCTCTGCACACACACACACACACACTTAAACACATTCAAACATACATTTTGTTAACAGCCATACTACCATTCACACTTCTAACACCAGAATATGGAGATGGGGTTGATTGCTGATTATCCCAGCAGCATTGAAAAAGCCCCTCAACTGTGTAAATGAAATTGACACTAAACGGGGGTTTTAAATGAGTTTTGAAAAGGTTTTGGTTTTGATTTCTTACGCAATCATGGGGAAATTGATTATTTTGACACCAATTTGTGAAGGGAGTCGTTTGAAGATTGCACTTCTACGTCGTTAAGTACTATAGTTGTCCCTGCCTCTAGTTTCATAAGAGTGAACATCCCTGCCATCAATCAAAGCCCATTTTGACATGCAGTATATGGTGACCTCAAAATATATAGGAAGGGTAAAGTCAAGAACCTAAACTCCCTGAATGATTCCCTACGCGGCTCTCTAGCATTTCATTTTCAATATACTCGTAGTTCGGACAGCTCTGTACTGAAGTCTAAATAGCCTTTCCAGCTTGTATTTGGAACAGCTACCACCAAAGTCTTATGCAATACTCCAGATGAGTATGAGGTCCAGAAATACGCTGAGCACATGTTCTCTCTTCACCAACCCATAGGCAATAAGTCTCACAGGGTTTGAGACTGCATCGACTATTAATTTGATTTTTCTAAATCTATATTGTTCTGCATCTAAAATTTCAAAACGTGATAGCACATTTTCCAATTGTACAAAAACGATCTTTTCAAAACTTTTTCTGATGGCAGGCAAGTCTGAAATAGGACGATAATTGATGACTATGCAATCGTAATTTTTTTTATTGCAGTGACATAAT
This sequence comes from Homalodisca vitripennis, assembly GCF_021130785.1. Lineage (NCBI taxonomy): Eukaryota > Metazoa > Arthropoda > Insecta > Hemiptera > Cicadellidae > Homalodisca > Homalodisca vitripennis. The sequence goes on along the minus strand of NC_060211.1, from coordinate 2,163,794 downwards.
TATATAACTGGTGTAACATAATTATATGGAAAGGTGTCAGTTTCATAGAGGAAGTTGATCAATTTATTCAAAGGTGCCAACAATTGTTTAGAGTGTTAAGTAGCCAGGATGAAATGTTATGGATTTCATAAAACTTCCTGGATGTAAGGTCTTGGATGACCACCTCCTCCTCACTCACATACACCAAAGCCCCGGACGACACCGACCGAGAAACTTCTATACAGGCGGGAGATCCTTTAATGTTATTATTTAAAACAGCTACAGAGCTGATAGATTTACTGAATAAACCGTAACAACTGTAGGGTCCTTTATTTTTTGGTCTCTTTCGTAAATGTGGACTTTATTTGTTTTGGATTTCTTTTGGAAAGTTTGACAAATTATTAATAAATAACAAATATATCGCCTTTGAAAAATATTCACAGGATTTTATGGTTTTTTTAAACCTTTGTGGCTTTAATGACTTGTTTATACACCTATCTAAAAGGTCAATTTGAGATTTCAAGTTCGTCTAACTTCAAATACTTAACACATTCTTAGACAGTTAACTCCGTAAATAGTTTGTTAATATAAAATATTGGGTTTACCAACATTTACTTGTAGGTAACTTTAAAGTTGGGAAATCATAGACTCCGAAACAAAAACTTTAAAGAATAAAAAAGAATGTTTTTTTTTAAATCGTGCGGTTCTCATAAAAATACATCATTTCTTCCAACCTACAAAACCACAAAGAGGAATGAATCTATTAAAATATTGTTTTTTTTATTTCTTCATTCTATTGGCCCAAAGCCGATAAAATATTATGGAGGATTAGTTTAACCTTCACCACGGTTAATGGTGACTATTACCTTTTTGCATTACCAAGGAGCATGTATAAGTTAGTTGATTTCATCCCACCCTGTAGAGTCCTTGACCAATCAGAGCTAAACGATCTGCCACTCCGGTAGTAAGTAGAGTTATCTTAATATCATCATTCTGGAAGTCATAATTCAAGTTAATTGTTGATATACAAGAAAGAACTGAAGACGCAGATCTGAGTAAGGAGGTACATTTGAGTCGGCAACAAAGCTGTTAGGACACACCATCAAACCATACTCTACATTTTCTTTCCAAATTGTAGAATTTTATATGGCTCATGAGGTTAGGAGAAGATTCAAAAGTCAGAATTTTTCTATATAAAAAGAGATATTGGAGCTTGTCAGCGCTTTTGGAAGCCAAGGCTTGACAAGCCGGTGTTGTCAGTCAGCGCTGGAAAACTACTCTTTAAACACTATTGTAGTAGACGGCTTCTCCTGAGGTCGTGGTGATATTGGAGCTTGTCAGACGCTTTTGGAAGCCAAGGCTTGACAAGCCGGTGGTGTCAGTCAGCGCTGGAAAACTACTGTTTAAAAAACACTATTGTAGTAGACGGCTTCTCCTGAGGTCGTGCTTGCGTGGAGATAAAGGATGGCGAACTCTTTTATAATGAAACTGCGTACAACCTTCTTGAATATATTTTTCAACTACTTTAGCTTTTCCAATGGAAATCTACTCTTTCAATCCAGACCAACTGGATAATTACACAAGCACAGGAGAACCGATGTCAACAATCTTTAAATATCGTCAACACCACGAACTAAACAACTCTTACTACACATGACGTAGCTATGGTGGATATAAGACCACTAAGCTAATATTGTGATTTATTGCATTCCTTTAATTGTCACACATACCTTAGCTTTTATTTTAAACTATTTATTTGTCACTACTGTATATAATTAAGTGCGTGCAGTTAATGGTATGGTTTTTTATATTGCCATAATGTATGTGTGTTATTGTAAATCGGTTCTTGACCGTAGGAATGTAATTAAGGAAATTTTAAAGGAAAGTTAGTCTAACAATCAAACTAACGGTTTATTGATTTCTTAACTGTAAACTGACTTAGTGACTATTAGGACATTTCACAAGACCAGTTAGAGTTTCTCAATGTGCCCTATATCAGCGAATAATTCAAGGTATAACCAATGAATGTTACGGTGTCGTGGTATTCGGTGAAATTCTCGACCGGCGGACCAGCAGTTCCAGATGAAGCAGCAGCCTTGGCGACTCTTTCTTGCTTAATTCAATTATCCGCGGCGGCCTTGGACCGGACTGGCCTCCACTTTTACCCGCCAAGGTTCAGCCGGAAAAAATATGTTATATTTGTGTCGTTACAATATTATGGCGTAAAATTGTTCGGCCGAAACTCTGTGACTAGAACTCGGGCAAAAATGTTTGGTTATCGTTTGAAGGATACTACGCGAACGATGAAAAGCCAGTAGCGTATCCAGCAGGTTAAATATGGTTGGGGGGACGTTTAACTTAGAGCTATACATTATAATTCCAATACAACGGGGTACCCGAGGACCTGACGCAACGTACCTTTTGATCACAAAATTATTAAAACTCTTCCTTGAGCCGAGTTAAGCCTATACATCAAGTTTCATGCCTCTAGGGCCTGTCTAACACGATTTATCGCACAGACAGGTATATAGCCATTCGACCATCAGACTCGAAAGTCTATAGGATTCTTCCTTAGACTAAGCTGATGATATGTGTTTAGATTCAAAGTTTCATGCCTCTAGGGCCTGTCTAACACGATTTATCGCACAGACAGGTATATAGCCATTCGACCATCAGACTCGAAAGTCTATAGGGTTCTTCCTTAGACTAAGCTGATGATATGTGTTTAGATTCAAGTTTCATGCCTCTAGGGCCTGTCTAACACGATTTATCGCACAGACAGGTATATAGCCATTCGACCATCAGACTCGAAAGTCTATAGGGTTCTTCCTTAGACTAAGCTGATGATATGTGTTTAGATTCAAGTTTCATACCTCTAGGGCCTGTCTAACACGATTTATCGCACAGACAGGTATATAGCCATTCGACCATCAGACTCGAAAGTCTATAGGGTTCTTCCTTAGATTAAGCTGATGATATGTGTTTAGATTCAAGTTTCATACCTCTAGGGCCTGTCTAACACGATTTATCGCACAGACAGGTATATAGCCATTCGACCATCAGACTCGAAAGTCTATAGGGTTCTTCCTTAGACTAAGCTGATGATATGTGTTTAGATTCAAGTTTCATGCCTCTAGGGCCTGTCTAACACGATTTATCGCACAGACAGGTATATAGCCATTCGACCATCAGACTCGAAAGTCTATAGGGTTCTTCCTTAGACTAAGCTCATGATATGTGTTTAGATTCAAGTTTCATACCTCTAGGGCCTGTCTAACACGATTTATCGCACAGACAGGTATATAGCCATTCGACCATCAGACTCGAAAGTCTATAGGGTTCTTCCTTAGACTAAGCTGATGATATGTGTTTAGATTCAAGTTTCATACCTCTAGGGCCTGTCTAACACGATTTATCGCACAGACAGGTATATAGCCATTCGACCATCAGACTCGAAAGTCTATAGGGTTCTTCCTTAGACTAAGCTGATGATATGTGTTTAGATTCAAGTTTCATGCCTCTAGGGCCTGTCTAACACGATTTATCGCACAGACAGGTATATAGCCATTCGACCATCAGACTCGAAAAGTCTATAGGGTTCTTCCTTAGACTAAGCTGATGATATGTGTTTAGATTCAAGTTTCATGCCTCTAGGGCCTGTCTAACACGATTTATAGCACAGACAGGTATACAGCCATTCGACCATCAGACTCGAAAGTCTATAGGGTTTTCTTTAGACTAAGCGGAGAGTATGTGTTTAGATTCAAGTTTCTATGAATTTTCCGTCTGTAGTTATCGTGCAGACAGACAAGACAGCGACACGATTTTAGTATTTCTGCGAGGTCCTTAGTAACATAATATTTGTATCAAAAGTCTATAGAGTCCTTCCTTACACTAAGCGGAGAGTATGTGTTTAGATTCAAGTTTCTATGAATTTTCCGTCTGTAGTTATCGTGCAGACAGACAAGACAGCGACACGATTTTAGTATTCCTGCGAGGTCCTTAGTAACATAATATTTGTATCAAAAGTCTATAGAGTCCTTCCTTACACTAAGCGGAGAGTATGTGTTTAGATTCAAGTTTCTATGAATTTTCCGTCTGTAGTTATCGTGCAGACAGACAAGACAGCGACACGATTTTAGTATTTCTGCGAGGTCCTTAGTAACATAATATTTGTATCAAAAGTCTATAGAGTCCTTCCTGAGACTAAGCGGAGAGTATGTGTTTAGATTCAAGTTTCTATGAATTTTCCGTCTGTAGTTATCGTGCAGACAGACAAGACAGCGACACGATTTTAGTATTCCTGCGAGGTCCTTAGTAATATAATATTTGTATCAAAAGTCTATAGCAATCTCTTTGATTTTTATAATATATCTTGCGTTTCTTAATATTTATGTCTTTCTATTATTTCACAGTCCAATTTTAGTGTTCATTCATTTCTTTTCTTGATGAATGGAAATATTAGAACTGAACGTAAACATCTGCAACTTCAGAACTAAATCAGTGATTTAAATTTATGAATGCTGCAAAGTATCTATTCCATTTCATATATTTAATAGATATTAGTAAAATACTGTTTATTTTAAAGATGTTGGAGCCTAAATATACAGGCATTTTCTTAACTGATGAATTTGTAATTGTTGAGAAGAAACATTAGTATATTTGCTCCTTAAGTAAACTTCATGGTTTCACTTACAATATATTTTATACTAGGTAAAGGTACGCCACAGAACGTGTCGAGTAACAGGATATCCTAAAGTTCAATGTATGCATTTCAATTCTATGCTTAATGAAGTATAGAATGAAACGTCACTCTATATGTATCCTGCGGACAGATAGACAGACTGGCTTGTTTCGATAGACAGAAAAGATGTTTTACATCCCTCTGTAGTGAAAAAGAAATTATCAGTTTACAGAGTACTGAGCACAGGGCAGCAGAGTTCCACGGTTGTTACCAAATTTATTTCATCTGCTATTTTCTAGTTGCCAGCTGGTTATGCATAAGAGCTATGTATAAATATTCTATAACTATTAGCCAACTCTCATATAGTGGCATGCACCATCATCGAACTCTGTGTTGCCTATTTGGATATTAAGCTTCATGTAAAATATTAAGTCTTCAGAAGAATTCGTTTCCGAGATATCGTGCTGACAGACAAACAGATAAAAACGAAATTTGTCCATCCCCTGGAGTGTTAGGCTTCGCTATCGCTCAGCCAATTATACAACTTATCATTATTCGCCACTAATAATGTAATAGCAATAGTTGCTGCACTTTTTGCTGTTACATTCTAAGTTTACTACTCTTTTGATGTTTTACATAGGTACTAGAACGTAATATAAAAGAAAAGGTTCTTTACTTGATAAATCTCTTACACTAATTAACATCCAGATAATCCATAAAATCTTCAACAACTAACTTTCATGAAACCCACAAGTAGAATGTATTCTGAACATGGTACCACAGGATTGTTTATCCCTCCCTGACAGGATACTCGAGTACAGTGGTTGGAGGAACTACCATCGCCAGGAGCTAGACGGGGCTGAAGAAGACTGGACAACTAGTTACCATTCCAAGAGCGCATTGTTGTCACACAATAGCCCTGCTGCTCTGCTGCTTTGCTGCTACCTTACCACAGGATTGTTTATCCCTCCCTGACAGGATACTCGAGTACAGTGGTTGAAGGAACTACCATCGCCAGGAGCTAGACGGGGCTGGAGGAGACTGGACAACTAGTTAACATTCCAGGAGCGCATTGTTGTCACACAATAGCCCTGCTGGTCTGCTGCTTTGCTGCTACCTTACCACAGGATTGTTTATCCCTCCCTGACAGGATACTCGAGTACAGTGGTTGGAGGGGCAACCGTCGCCAGGAGCTAGACGGGGCTGGAGAAGACTGGACAACTAGTTAACATTCCAAGAGCGCATTGTTGTCACACAATAGCCCTGCTGCTCTGCTGCTTTGCTGCTACCTTACCACAGGATTGTTTATCCCTCCCTGACAGGATACTCGAGTACAGTGGTTGGAGGAACTACCATCGCCAGGAGCTAGACGGGGCTGGAGAAGACTGGACAACTAGTTAACATTCCAAGAGCGCATTGTTGTCACACAATAGCCCTGCTGCTCTGCTGCTTTGCTGCTACCTTTCCACAGGATTGTTTATCCCTCCCTGACAGGATACACGAGTACAGTGGTTGGAGGGGCAACCATTGCCAGGAGCTAGACGGGGCTAGAGATGACTGGACAACTAGATAACATTCCAGGAGCGCATTGTTGTCACACAATAGCCCTGCTGCTTTGCTGTTACCTTTCCACAGGATTGTTTATCGCTCCCTGACAGGATACTCGAGTACAGTGGTTGAAGGAACTACCATCGCCAGGAGCTAGACGGGGCTGGAGGAGACTGGACAACTAGTTAACATTCCAGGAGCGCATTGTTGTCACACAATAGCCCTGCTGCTCTGCTGCTTTGCTGCTACCTTACCACAGGATTGTTTATCCCTCCCTGACAGGATACTCGAGTACAGTGGTTGGAGGGGCAACCGTCGCCAGGAGCTAGACGGGGCTGGAGAAGACTGGACAACTAGTTAACATTCCAAGAGCGCATTGTTGTCACACAATAGCCCTGCTGCTCTGCTGCTTTGCTGCTACCTTACCACAGGATTGTTTATCCCTCCCTGACAGGATACTCGAGTACAGTGGTTGGAGGAACTACCATCGCCAGGAGCTAGACGGGGCTGGAGGAGACTGGACAACTAGTTAACATTCCAAGAGCGCATTGTTGTCACACAATAGCCCTGCTGCTCTGCTGCTTTGCTGCTACCTTACCACAGGATTGTTTATCCCTCCCTGACAGGATACTCGAGTACAGTGGTTGGAGGAACTACCATCGCCAGGAGCTAGACGGGGCTGGAGAAGACTGGACAACTAGTTAACATTCCAGGAGCGCATTGTTGTCACACAATAGCCCTGCTGCTCTGCTGCTTTGCTGCTACCTTACCACAGGATTGTTTATCCCTCCCTGACAGGATACTCGAGTACAGTGGTTGGAGGAACTACCATCGCCAGGAGCTAGACGGGGCTGGAGGAGACTGGACAACTAGTTAATATTCCAGGAGCGCATTGTTGTCACACAATAGCCCTGCTGCTCTGCTGCTTTGCTGCTACCTTTCCACAGGATTGTTTATCCCTCCCTGACAGGATACTCGAGTACAGTGGTTGGAGGAACTACCATCGCCAGGAGCTAGACGGGGCTGGAGAAGACTGGACAACTAGTTAACATTCCAGGAGCGCATTGTTGTCACACAATAGCCCAGCTGCTCTGCTGCTTTGCTGCTACCTTTCCACAGGATTGTTTATCCCTCCCTGACAGGATACTGGAGTACAGTGGTTGGAGGGACTACCATCGCCAGGAGCTAGACGGGGCTGGAGAAGACTGGACAACTAGTTAACATTCCAGGAGCGCATTGTTGTCACAAAATAGCCCAGCTGCTCTGCTGCTTTGCTGCTACCTTTCCACAGGATTGTTTATCCCTCCCTGACAGGATACTGGAGTACAGTGGTTGGAGGGACTACCATCGCCAGGAGCTAGACGGGGCTGAAGAAGACTGGACAACTAGTTAACATTCCAGGAGCGCATTGTTGTCACACAATAGCCCAGCTGCTCTGCTGCTACCTATCATTAATCAATTAAAATATAATCATCCATGGAATGGCTGATCGGCTACTGTAGTCTTTGTCTCGCTAGACATCCGCAGGGCGCGAGCGGTTCTGGCTTTGTATCAGTTCAGGACTCTCTAGCCATTTGCCGTCGAAAAGTTATATTTTTCTCTTCTTCTCTAATATATCAGATATCCTTTTTGGATATATATATAACAGTTAAATTTTGGTCAATTATGAGTATAATCTCAGATTTTCTCCTTTCTGCCCATGACAGGGAATTTAAAAAGCTTGGCTAAATTTAAGTCTTCAATTTTATATCTAAAATTTAGCTTGTGCAGAAGACTATTTGGAACTTAACATCGAAAATATATAAGTTATGACTAAAATTTCGTATTTTTATGAGAATATTAGTAAATTTGTTTTCGCATTATAATGTGTGTGTGTATGTATATATATATATATATATATATATATATATATATATATATATATATATATATATATATATATATATATTATTTTATTTACATTTGGCAGCATGCACTCTAAATAATATTATTTTATTTAAACATTACTGCATCGACTATAATTCATGTTATTTTATTTACACTTGACCGCATGCACTCTAAATAATGTTATTTTATTTGCACTTTACAGCATGGACTCAAATTAATATTATTTTATTTACACTTAAAACAATTTACTTATATGAAACATTCCTCATGTAATCTATCAGTATTAAAATCGTGTTTTGTTTTCGCAAAATAATTGTACTAGCATTTAATGTACAACGTAAAATTAAATAAATATAATTAAAAATACCGGTTATCTTTGTGTTATGAAAGCTTTGTATAGCTAATTTAAATAAAATTAAATGAAAACACATCTAGCAATGCATGTAACTAGAAAGAACATATGTATTTTAAACAATCAAGTTAAAGTTGAAATTATATTTATTAAAAATGTATACCAAGCCCAAAATAAAACTAGAGTAACTTTAAAATAATGTCTATTTGCAAACTAAACACTTTTTTCAAATATAAGATAGAATGTTTGATAGAATCCACTGGCGCTCTCGCTTTGATTGGTTAAAAAGCACTTGATAACACTTCGAATTTACAAAGATTTCTATGTCACTAACATAGTTCCTTTGTCGAATAGATTAGGAAGTACCCCTTCACTCAAATCCAATTTTAAAATTTAAAAGTTAAAATCATTATTTTTGTTCAAAATTTCCTAATTTATTATGTAAGTTTTCAAGATAAGAGCTTGGCACAATCGTCGTATCTATGCTACTATTTACAATATACAGGGTTAATAAAAAGTCTGGAGACCCCCGACTAATATTGTAACAGCTCACACGAGAAAACTCGCTACACATTTATGTTATATTATGAGGTACTTTTTGGGCATAATTACTGCTTCATTCACAAACCCAAAATGGGGGATTTTGGAGGCAGCTCAAAAATTTTTAATGTAAAGCCCCATCAAGTGACCTGTCATTTTCAAGCCCCTGATAAAAGAAAACAAACAACGCAAACTAGAGGTCTCTATCTTAACCCAGTAAAAAATGACTGCCAATTGAAAATTTTTTAAGCCAGAATAAACTACTTACAACATAGGAATAACTAACTTTTGGGGCAGCTAAAAACTGTCACTTTTAAGCACCACTCAGTTGATCTCTCATTTGTTAGGTATTAAAAGGCAAAACAATCGCAAAACGAAGTATGGGTTTAAAATATCAAACCTAGCAAATAACAAAAGTTTAAAGAAATATTGGGAATTCCTAACTGCAGGAGGACTACATTCCACTAGTTATGAACTTTGTCCCGAATTATCTGTTGTTTACACTAGTCTTATCATTGTTTAATGTTTTCAATACCATCAGTGTCTTGCCGTACTGACTTGAGTCACATTATTTCTTAATTTTATCATGGAGCTAAGCGAACAGGAACGTATTACATTGTTAATGATTGGATATGGTGATAGAATTCGATCATATGAATAAGTAAGACATTTATTTAATGAAACATTTCCTGATAGAAACCTTATATCAAAATCTGCTGTTGAAAAAACAATTAAACTTTTGAAGAAACAGGCTCAGTGAAGAATCGGCCTAAGTCTGGAAGACCGAGATCAGCAAGAACTGAAGACCATTGTCTGGAGGTGTTGATGTCTGTTGTTGAAAACACGCATGTGTCAACAACTGCTTTGTCAAGAGAAGTGGGGATTTCTCAGGGATCCGTTTGTAAGATTTTACATGAAAATAAATACAAGCCATACAAAATTCATCTTGTACACGAGCTGAACGAAGATGACTTCGATCGAAGGGTACAATATTGTGATGAAATGATGAGCAAAATAGATAACCAGACATTAAACTTAAATAATATTGTATTCAGTGACGAAGCAACCTTCATGCTAAACGGGGAAGTAAATAGACACAATTCTCGTCTCTGGAGTGATGTTAATCCTAACTGGGTGCAAGAACAACACACTCAACATCCCGAAAAAATTAACGTTTGGGTAGGTATGATGGGAGGACAAATTATTGGACCATTCTTCATTGAAGGGAACCTTACTGGTGATGTGTACTTAGGTATGCTCCATCAACAAATAATTCCAGGCATCCAGAGATGATTTTGAACAAGTTTGGTTCCAAAAAGACGGAGCGCCTCCACATTATAGCAGGCAAGTCCGCCACTACTTGGATAATGTTTTCCCAAATCGATGGATAGGTAGACGTGGGTTAATTGAGTGGCCCGCCAGATCACCAGACCTGTCACCACTCGACTACTTCATGTGGGGTTATGTCAAAGACAGAGTGTACAAAACAAAGCCACGAGATATTGATGATCTGAGAAATCGAGTTGTACAGGAAATACATGGGATTCCTCAACAAACATTGCAGCGAGTTGTGCCACATGTTTACACCACACTAGCGCCTTGTCAAGCCGCTGAGGGGAAAGCAATTTGAACACTTCTTGTGAAACGTTAAGTTGGTAAGTAATGACAGAGTATCTGCTTAAAAAATACATAATGATGTTAGAAAATTCTTATTAAATATCTCTTCTTTTCCTTTATAGGAAACAATAAAAAATACGGGTTTCATTAGAATTCTCCACTTTTCCTAGTTTCTACCTTTTATGAATACCTAACAAATGAGAGATCAACTGAGTGGTGCTTAAAAGTAATAGTTTTTAGCTGCCCCAAAAGTTACTTATTCTTATGTTGTAAGTAGTTTATTCTGGCTTACAAAATTTTCAATTGGCAGTCATTTTTTACTGGGTTAGTTTGCATTGTTTGTTTTCTTTTATCAGGGGCTTGAAAATGACAGGTCACTTGAAGGGGCTATACATTTAAAATTTTTGAGCTGCCCCCAAAATCCCCCATTTTGGGTTTGTGAATGAAGCAGTAATTATGCCCAAAAAGTACCTCATAATATAACATAAATGTGTGGCGGGTTTAGTTTTTCTCATGTGAGCCGTTACAATATTAGTCGGGGGTCTCCAGACTTTTTAATAACCCTGTATAACAACAGTGCTGGAGACAGTTCTGAACGTTTGTCTTGTCAGCTTATGTCCGATTACGTATTCTTTTAGGATTCTTTTAGTGAACTAATGAGCGTCCACTGATGAATTCCCCAGGAGTCTGGGGGGGGGGGGGTAAGGAGGTAAGCTAGCTAGCGATGGCGGGAGTAAGGGGTAAAGGGATATGCTGGCTAGCGATGGCGGGAGGGTTAGGAGGTGTTTACATTAATAAAGTACTTCATAAACATCTCAAACATTTTGAAATGTAGCAATAGCACTGTTTAATACAAAACAAACGGCAAGCATATCTACAATACAGATATATGACTTAAATTTGATATATTTAGAAATACGTAAAGACGGGAATGTTTTAAATTTGTAATATTAACCTCTGTGAAACTGTATTTCTAAAAACTTAATATTGATTAATAATATTGTTTTACTTTAACATTGAAATTTGGAATACACTAACAACAACAAAAACAAATTTTAAGCTAAACAAACTGTACCTATTTCTTGAGACGGTGTAATCAATTTTCGATTAGAAATATTTTTGGGACATATAACATTCGCCGCTCTAAACCCAAAGTTAATGTTTTTCGTTAGAATCCAAATTTTAGTAAAATATTAATGAATTTGACGTAAAGAAAATCCTTTAGAAGACACGATTCTTGGGCAGACGATTACGGACTTTGCGTGGGTATACAACACACATGCGCAATCTGCTGTTTGCAGAGTTACCACTTTTCGTACATTTCCCTGAGTACCGTTGTATTATCACTTGTTTTCGGGACAGACAATTACGGACTTTGCGTGGTTATACAACGCACATGCGCAATCTGCTGTTTGTAGAGTTACCACTTTTAGTTAATTTCCCTGAGTACCCATGTATTATCACTTGTTTTTGGGACAGACAATTACGGACTTTGCGTGGTTATACAACGCACATGCGCAATCTGCTGTTTGTAGAGTTACCACTTTTAGTTAATTTCCCTGAGTACCCATGTATTATCACTTGTTTTTGGGACAGACAATTACGGACTTTGCGTGGTTATACAACGCACATGCGCAATCTGCTATTATTATAACTTGTTTTTTTCATAACTGTTTAAGAGACTTAGGCCCTAATTTGTAGCTATCGATAAATAAGAATTACACACAAAAATGCCTATGTCACTTGTCTGGCTCATTTTCAATTCTACTAAGATAGTTTTATTTCATACAACTAAACTTGAACTTTGCAATGAAATAAAACTTTCAAATAGAATATACAAACTTAAGATATTTGCATACCTACTTATACATCCAACCCTTTAAAACAATATATATGTATTTAACAAATAACTCCTTTTATATAAATTATATTTGTAGACGGCTTATATCACACGACAATAATTGTTCACCTGAAAATTCCAAAATTGCAAACATTTCTTGAAGTAATGAAGTTCTGCAACTAAGATTCGGATATAAATTTCAAGAATGCAGTTTCTAAAACTGTTTATAAATATGTATTCTACGTAACAGTATGTTTTTAACTTTTGAAACATATGGTATAAAGTCACTTTATCTTGTATAAACATTTTTCATAATGAAATGGAACGTAATTTTTTAATTTTATTTTTAAGTTTGGTTTACTATATTTCTTATGCAATTTTAGTTGAAAAGACGTTTATGTATATACAGCATGCACAATTTTATATTTTCTAATAAAAATGCTGTATTCTTACATAAACTAATTTAGAGCACAGACATTGTGCTCTGAACTGTGTCGACAGTCTGATTGCTGTCGGCTGGAAACACAGACTAAGGAAGGGATGTCATAATTCATAGAATACAATATACATAATTAATTATTAATTATTAGTGGGGAGGACTACATAATGCAACCTGCCCGTCGAGTCTCACTATTAACTCATTTTACTGCTGTAAATTATCACAGTATACTGATATTATGTACGCTTCAACATATAGTTCATATAGTTTAGTTAGTTTACAAGATTATAACAAATTTGCTATATTGTGTGAAAACAATTAACTATTTGATAATTTTAAATTTGGATTTATGAATCGTTTTATGAATCGAACGTCATTTATACCATGGGCTATTACTATAAAATCACTGTAAAATCATCATCTTCTTTCAACATCTGAACTGAAAAACCTGTTTTTTCATTTGTTAGGAATTCTTTCTTTAATTACACCCAAAAAATATTTTGGCTGTTATTTTAATCTTCAATGTGAGAGAGGACCTTCCTAGCCATGGCCGCTCTGACTGCGTTCCTAAACTTCCTTTTTATATCAAGATAAATTTGTCTCGCAGGATTTGAGGAGCCAAGGTCTTTTGTAGCAAAGTAGATATTAATTAGATTCTCAAGAAACTTAGAAAGAGAATGATCGAACTTTATCCATGTCAAATACTTTTTTATGCATTTTTAATTTCTTATGTGAAAAGGCCATTTCAAACTAATGTTCAATGGTAGAAAGGAAACAATCCTGGTAGTGTAGTGATAAATTACACTAATAACTATCGACATTTGAGGATTTATTAGTTGATTGAATAATACAAAAGAATTACAATGATTAAATCGGACATAACTTTCCACGGTTAAGGCCCATCCCCGAACATTGGCAGAGGTAGACCATTTCCCTCGGGAATCCAGCAGGGAACGTCACAAGAAAGCCAGAGCAGGCGTAGAGTACGGAGCATTGTGAGAGCCACCATGTAAGCCGACAGTTCAACGCTCAATTTGTCCCAGCGATAATCGATTGCTTTACTAATTACCGCTCGGACAATGATGATCGTGAACTTGCAGACAAAAAGGGGCCGCCGCGGCGCAACGAAGGGCGAGGGGGGAGAGACGTCGTGCATGCCCGAACACGCCGAACGCGATGTTTACCGGCTAATACCCGTCGCAAACCGTCATGAAATCGACGATTACACACATGGACCGGGATTGAGAACGTGATAGCTGCGATATTCAAACACGGGTCTCTTTAGCGACTATGGACGGTCGTGCGTACATCGGAACCGTTGCAGACCGGCCCGGCTCTGCCCCACGTAGGTCAGTTCCAGTATACGCAGTATACTCGTATCTCTCCAGGGGGTCCATGGACCGGGATTGAGAACGTGATAGCTGCGATATTCAAACACGGGTCTCTTTAGCGACTAAGGACGGTCGTGCGTACATCGGAACCGTTGCTGGCCGGCCCGGCTCTGCCCCACGTAGGTCAGTTCCAGTATACGCAGTATACTCGTATCTCTCCAGGGGGCCATGGACCGGGATTGAGAACGTGATAGCTGCGATATTCAAACACGGGTCTCTTTAGCGACTATGGACGGTCGTGCGTACATCGGAACAGTTGCTGGCCGGCCCGGCTCTGCCCCACGTAGGTCAGTTCCAGTATACGCAGTATACTCGTATCTCTCCAGGGGGTCCATGGACCGTGATTGAGAATGTGATAGCTGCGATATTCAAACACGGGTCTCTTTAGCGACTATGGACGGTCGTGCGTACATCGGAACCGTTGCTGGCCGGCCCGGCTCTGCCCCACGTAGGTCAGTTCCAGTATACGCAGTATACTCGTATCTCTCCAGGGGGTCCATGGACCGGGATTGAGAATGTGATAGCTGCGATATTCAAACACGGGTCTCTTTAGCGACTATGGACGGTCGTGCGTACATCGGAACCGTTGCTGGCCGGCCCGGCTCTGCCCCACGTAGGTCAGTTCCAGTATACGCAGTATACTCGTATCTCTCCAGGGGGTCCATGGACCGGGATTGAGAACGTTATAGCTGCGATATTCAAACACGGGTCTCTTTAGCGACTATGGACGGTCGTGCGTACATCGGAACCGTTGCTGGCCGGCCCGGCTCTGCCCCACGTAGGTCAGTTCCAGTATACGCAGTATACTCGTATCTCTCCAGGGGGTCCATGGACCGGGATTGAGAATGTGATAGCTGCGATATTCAAACACGGGTCTCTTTAGCGACTATGGACGGTCGTGCGTACATCGGAACCGTTGCTGGCCGGCCCGGCTCTGCCCCACGTAGGTCAGTTCCAGTATACGCAGTATACTCGTATCTCTCCAGGGGGTCCATGGACCGGGATTGAGAATGTGATAGCTGCGATATTCAAACACGGGTCTCTTTAGCGACTATGGACGGTCGTGCGTACATCGGAACCGTTGCAGACCGGCCCGGCTCTGCCCCACGTAGGTCAGTTCCAGTATACGCAGTATACTCGTATCTCTCCAGGGGGTCGATGGACCGGGATTGAGAAAGTTATAGCTGCGATATTCAAACACGGGTGTCTTTAGCGACTATGGACGGTCGTGTGTACAGACCGGCCCGGCTCTGCCCCACGTAGGTCAGTTCCAGTATACGCAGTATACTCGTATCTCTCCAGGGGGTCCATGGACCGGGATTGAGAATGTGATAGCTGCGATATTCAAACACGGGTCTCTTTAGCGACTATGGACGGTCGTGTGTACATCGGAACCGTTGCTGGCCGGCCCGGCTCTGCCCCACGTAGGTCAGTTCCAGTATACGCAGTATACTCGTATCTCTCCAGGGGGTCCATGGACCGGGATTGAGAATGTGATAGCTGCGATATTCAAACACGGGTCTCTTTAGCGACTATGGACGGTCGTGCGTACATCGGAACCGTTGCTGGCCGGCCCGGCTCTGCCCCACGTAGGTCAGTTCCAGTATACGCAGTATACTCGTATCTCTCCAGGGGGTACATGGACCGGGATTGAGAATGTGATAGCTGCGATATTCAAACACGGGTCTCTTTAGCGACTATGGACGGTCGTGCGTACATCGGAACCGTTGCTGGCCGGCCCGGCTCTGCCCCACGTAGGTCAGTTCCAGTATACGCAGTATACTCGTATCTCTCCAGGGGGTCCATGGACCGGGATTGAGAATGTGATAGCTACGATATTCAAACACGGGTCTCTTTAGCGACTATGGACTGTCGTGCGTACATCGGAACCGTTGCTGGCCGGCCCGGCTCTGCCCCACGTAGGTCAGTTCCAGTATACGCAGTATACTCGTATCTCTCCAGGGGGTCCATGGACCGGGATTGAGAATGTGATAGCTGCGATATTCAAACACGGATCTCTTTAGCGACTATGGACGGTCGTGCGTACATCGGAACCGTTGCTGGCCGGCCCGGCTCTGCCCCACGTAGGTCAGTTCCAGTATACGCAGTATACTCGTATCTCTCCAGGGGGTCCATGGACCGGGATTGAGAACGTTATAGCTGCGATATTCAAACACGGGTCTCTTTAGCGACTATGGACGGTCGTGCGTACATCGGAACCGTTGCTGGCCGGCCCGGCTCTGCCCCACGTAGGTCAGTTCCAGTATACGCAGTATACTCGTATCTCTCCAGGGGGTCCATGGACCGGGATTGAGAACGTTATAGCTGCGATATTCAAACACGGGTCTCTTTAGCGACTATGGACGGTCGTGTGTACATCGGAACCGTTGCTGGCCGGCCCGGCTCTGCCCCACGTAGGTCAGTTCCAGTATACGCAGTATACTCGTATCTCTCCAGGGGGTCCATGGACCGGGATTGAGAACGTTATAGCTGCGATATTCTAACACGGGTCTCTTTAGCGACTATGGACGGTCGTGCGTACATCGGAACCGTTGCTGGCCGGCCCGGCTCTGCCCCACGTAGGTCAGTTCCAGTATACGCAGTATACTCGTATCTCTCCAGGGGGTCCATGGACCGGGATTGAGAACGTTATAGCTGCGATATTCAAACACGGGTCTCTTTAGCGACTATGGACGGTCGTGTGTACAGACCGGCCCGGCTCTGCCCCACGTAGGTCAGTTCCAGTATACGCAGTATACTCGTATCTCTCCAGGGGGTCCATGGACCGGGATTGAGAACGTTATAGCTGCGATATTCAAACACGGGTCTCTTTAGCGACTATGGACGGTCGTGTGTACAGACCGGCCCGGCTCTGCCCCACGTAGGTCAGTTCCAGTACACTCGTATCTCTCCAGAGAGTCCACTATTAAAGTCCAATTTAAATAGTTTACGTTAAATATGTTTCAGATTGTTGTTTGGAGGGCCCTTAAGGAATTTTCAACATTTATGTACTTAATGTGATATGTTTTGAAGAATATGCTTCACAGCAAATTTGCGAATACCTTTTTATCATAGGTTTTACCTGAAGAAGTTTTGACATTGCAGGCATGGCCACTATTGTAACTTTTGGACATATAACTAGGTACAACTGCTATAAATTTCAAATTGTAAATCCTAAGGTCATCCCTCTCAGATGATCTGTGCGGTAAGTAGGTTAGATCTGAATTGTCCCTGCGCTGATACCTATGACTTACCAGTCAACTGTATTGCGTTTAAAATTTATTTGAACTAAAATCGTATAATTATTAACGTTCATGACTCACAGTCCAGTTGGTCATGTTGTTGGGCTCGTGTTTATTAATTTACATACTATTTCAGACATATAAAAATTTCAGATTTACATTGAAACTGTTCTTTTTATTTGGGGTTATTTCTACGCCAATAACATATTTAGCGATTACGTTAAAGATTTTTTTAAACAAAACGGAGCAATGCAATTTTAAACTTTTTACAGATCTACCGAGGAACTCGACCACTGACGTCTTGGTTAGACAATCCCAGGTTCACTCCAATATTACGGTAAGATTGGTCTTATTTGTAAGTGTTATTGAAGCAACTTTAAGGGCTGGTCGTAATAAAACAACTTTGAGACTTTCCCCTTAATAACAATTTTAAACCTCAAGCTCTTGTTTTGAATAGCATTTTTATGGAATATGGCTCAATTTTATGATATAATTCATATTCAGACAAACTATTTTTATTGTTTAAAGACAGATCTAAACTTTTAAATATTCAAACGAACGGTTTTTCTGAATAACCAATTAACATATGGAAAAACTAAGACCGTATTTATTATGGCCTTGAAATGAGACACCTCCTATAATTTTAGGACTAAAAATAAGGTAAAATTACATGAGGTTTATCGCTGTTATTAAATAAATAAATATGCCTTTATTTACTAAGCGTTTCTCAGTAAATAATTGTTTTTCAGAATACCTTGCGTCAAATTCACTGTAAAGTCCTGTTAACTACTTCACAGCTAAATAACAATAATACACATAACAGCACACAAACAATAACAAAGATTATAAAAACAATTAAAAACTCTGTGATTTAAACATTTTATTACAGGTCAAATAAAGAAACAGAAATAAAAATTGTGTAAATAAAATTTGAAAAAGTTCTAAACCTACAAACTTATAACAAAATCCGTACTTAACATATAATTTCCTTAGTGACATGTTAGTTGCTGCTGTTGTATAATTTTTAATTGTCTTTTTGAGTTTTTCTGGTTTCAGGGTTGTCATACATGTGGCTTAAACTTCTCCTCCCGACCTCAAGCCGCTTTTGGTCTTGGAGGCGGATTTGTCCAAGATACTGAGAGTCTTCAAGACACAGGACTTTGTGAGTCAGAGAGTACTTCAGGACCCTACATACGTCTTCCATTGGAATCAAATCGACTTTTTCTGTAAAAGGATATACATTGTTTCTGCCGATTCAGGCCAAAAATGATCCTAACATCCGGTTTTGCAGTTTTTGAATTCTACAAGCATCAACCCTCACTCTCTCCCACCGGATACTATTTCCGTATGTATGGTAGCAGTAATACAACACTGACAATACAAGTGACTGCACGATCTGCAACTTTGCGGACTCTGGAAGCATACTTGTAAATCTTTATAGACGTCTGAAACTGTGCTGTGTGGCTGCAATCAGTGTGGTTATGTATGGTAGCAGTAATACAACACTGACAATACAAGTGACTGCACGATCTGCAACTTTGCGGACTCTGGAAGCATACTTGTAAATCTTTACAGACGCCTGAAACTGTGCTGTGTGGCTGCAATCAGTGTGGTTATGTATGGTAGCAGTAATACAACACTGACAATACAAGTGACTGCACGATCTGCAACTTTGCGGACTCTGGAAGCATACTTGTAAATCTTTACAGACGCCTGAAACTGTGCTGTGTGGCTGCAATCAGTGTGGTTATGTATGGTAGCAGTAATACAACACTGACAATACAAGTGACTGCACGATCTGCAACTTTGCGGACTCTGGAAGCATACTTGTAAATCTTTATAGACGCCTGAAACTGTGCTGTGTGGCTGCAATCAGTGTGGTTATGTATGGTAGCAGTAATACAACACTGACAATACAAGTGACTGCACGATCTGCAACTTTGCGGACTCTGGAAGCATACTTGTAAATCTTTATAGACGCCTGAAACTGTGCTGTGTGGCTGCAATCAGTGTGGTTATGTATGGTAGCAGTAATACAACACTGACAATACAAGTGACTGCACGATCTGCAACTTTGCGGACTCTGGAAGCATACTTGTAAATCTTTATAGACGCCTGAAACTGTGCTGTGTGGCTGCAATCAGTGTGGTTATGTATGGTAGCAGTAATACAACACTGACAATACAAGTGACTGCACGATCTGCAACTTTGCGGACTCTGGAAGCATACTTGTAAATCTTTATAGACGTCTGAAACTGTGCTGTGTGGCTGCAATCAGTGTGGTTATGTATGGTAGCAGTAATACAACACTGACAATACAAGTGACTGCACGATCTGCAACTTTGCGGACTCTGGAAGCATACTTGTAAATCTTTATAGACGTCTGAAACTGTGCTGTGTGGCTGCAATCAGTGTGGTTATGTATGGTAGCAGTAATACAACACTGACAATACAAGTGACTGCACGATCTGCAACTTTGCGGACTCTGGAAGCATACTTGTAAATCTTTATAGACGCCTGAAACTGTGCTGTGTGGCTGCAATCAGTGTGGTTATGTATGGTAGCAGTAATACAACACTGACAATACAAGTGACTGCACGATCTGCAACTTTGCGGACTCTGGAAGCATACTTGTAAATCTTTATAGACGTCTGAAACTGTACTGTGGCTCTAAGAAACTATCGGTGGTCAGTGAGACACCACGGCTCCATGTTCCCTGGTGGTAGTGCGTTGCGCAGTGTGCACTCTTGTCGCAAGGCCCGGGTGACGTAAATGATGTGGTTTGGTCACGGCTACTGGAGGAAGAAAGCGCCGTTGGGCAACCAAGGGTTTCACTCCACGCTGCTGCTTCTAGAAAGCGGCTTTCCGCATTAGAGTATTGTTAATTACGAATTTTATATATTTAGCAAGTTCACCTCTCAGATACAGAATCCAAAACCAACGAGATCCGATTAAATAAGATGATGTAAACAAGTTATGATATGTTGCTTGTTTTTTTTTTTTTTTTTTTTTTTTTTTTTTTTTTTTTTTGCTTTGTATTGGATTATAGTATAGTATAGTTAAACGTGAAATATCTTAACCGAATTAAAGTTAAAATATTACAATTATATTACAATATTGTTATTGTTTAACCCGCATCTTCCAGTCGCAGTTCCCCGAGGCTCCGGGCCTCCCTTCCTTCATAGTACCCGACATTGTAGGTCCTATCTGCCGCTTTTTGTCCTATCTGTTCCGGTCTAAAAATGTCTCAGCATCAGTTCCAAAATAAACAACTTACCCTCCTTATATATGAGTTTCCATAGCTTTTCCACTGCTGAAGAATCTTTAATATCCCCAAAGCTATTGTCCCTAAAGTGATCTAACCACTTCATTACATAACAGCTGTAGGGTTCAACAACTTATAAGGATCAATCGTAACTCGTCTAATCGGTTAAAGACTTCTTGCGCCCAAACCCTTTTGTTGATTTCAGAGTGATGAAATGAAGAAGCCCTTCAAATTTCAAATTTTATCATTTGAGGGCTATCTAACTTCCATTAAAGCTCTCCACGTGTTACAATGTTTAAGGAATCCTGTAGGCTATGCCACCAAATAGAAGATATGGATGAAAATAATTATCTCATATAGTCGAAAGGTCTATCACTCCGGAAAGCTATTGCTACTATAAATAAGCACTTCAGAGGAGGGAGTGGGGGACTGTATCATAAATTATCGTCAAATCCATATTAACATATTAATCTTATAAATTAATATTAACAAACTATGGTACTATAAGGATTCGCCACTGCTGGATCTTAATGTTGCCTATGAGCAAGTAACAAACATAACATTTAGTTTTTTAGATTAATAGTTATAGCCTACTAAAGAGATTTATACTGACCAGATATAAATCCTTGTGGGGATCGTTTGTTGCCTTTCTGCACTCTCACTGGTCCATAGCATCTCTAATGTCGACAATCTACAAGACATCTCGGAAATTGAGCGGGGAAATCCACGTATTCGGGGACCTAACGATACTCTCTGTAGCTTTCGCTTAGCATTTACATAACAAAAATTCGGACTAAAATGTATAAATATATTTAACAATACGAAAGTCCTTTATTTCACCTAAAGTAAAATATTTATTGATTATAATATGTAACGTGCACCAACTTGAAATGAGGGAAATTTGTCATAAATCTACTTATCAAACAAAACATATGCGCACGCTTTTCGATGTTGATGTGTAGGCTGAGTATTTTGACAATGTTACAGAACCAACATGTAATGAGGGAGATTTGTCATAAATCTACTGTACTTATCAAACAAAACATATGCGCACGCTTTTCGATGTTGATGTGTAGGCTGAGTATTTTGACAATGTTACAGAACCAACATGTAATGAGGGAGATTTGTCATAAATCTACTGTACTTATCAAACAAAACATATGCGCACGCTTTTCGATGTTGAAGTGTAGGCTGAGTATTTTGACAATGTTACAGAACCAACATGTAATGAGGGAGATTTGTCATAAATCTACTGTACTTATCAAACAAAACATATGCGCACGCTTTTCGATGTTGATGTGTAGGCTGAGTATTTTGACAATGTTACAGAACCAACATGTAATGAGGGAGATTTGTCATAAATCTACTGTACTTACTTATCAAACAAAACATATGCGCACGCTTTTCGATGTTGATGTGTAGGCTGAGTATTTTGACAATGTTACAGAACCAACATGTAATGAGGGAGATTTGTCATAAATCTACTGTACTTATCAAACAAAACATATGCGCACGCTTTTCGATGTTGATGTGTAGGCTGAGTATTTTGACAATGTTACAGAACCAACATGTAATGAGGGAGATTTGTCATAAATCTACTGTACTTATCAAACAAAACATATGCGCATGCTTTTCAATGTTGAAGTGTAGGCTGAGTATTTTGACAATGTTACAGAACCAACATGTAATGAGGGAGATTTGTCATAAATCTACTGTACTTATCAAACAAAACATATGCGCACGCTTTTCGATGTTGATGTGTAGGCTGAGTATTTTGACAATGTTACAGAACCAACATGTAATGAGGGAGATTTGTCATAAATCTACTGTACTTATCAAACAAAACATATGCGCACGCTTTTCGATGTTGATGTGTAGGCTGAGTATTTTGACAATGTTACAGAACCAACATGTAATGAGGGAGATTTGTCATAAATCTACTGTACTTATCAAACAAAACATATGCGCACGCTTTTCGATGTTGATGTGTAGGCTGAGTATTTTGACAATGTTACAGAACCAACATGTAATGAGGGAGATTTGTCATAAATCTACTGTACTTATCAAACAAAACATATGCGCATGCTTTTCGATGTTGATGTGTAGGCTGAGTATTTTGACAATGTTACAG
Source organism: Homalodisca vitripennis (assembly GCF_021130785.1). Classification (NCBI taxonomy): domain Eukaryota; kingdom Metazoa; phylum Arthropoda; class Insecta; order Hemiptera; family Cicadellidae; genus Homalodisca; species Homalodisca vitripennis. The sequence goes on along the minus strand of NC_060211.1, from coordinate 2,140,879 downwards.
AACCAACATGTAATGAGGGAGATTTGTCATAAATCTACTGTACTTATCAAACAAAACATATGCGCATGCTTTTCAATGTTGAAGTGTAGGCTGAGTATTTTGACAATGTGACAGAACCAACATGTAATGAGGGAGATTTGTCATAAATCTACTGTACTTATCAAACAAAACATATGCGCATGCTTTTCAATGTTGAAGTGTAGGCTGAGTATTTTGACAATGTGACAGAACCAACATGTAATGAGGGAGATTTGTCATAAATCTACTGTACTTATCAAACAAAACATATGCGCATGCTTTTCAATGTTGAAGTGTAGGCTGAGTATTTTGACAATGTGACAGAACCAACATGTAATGAGGGAGATTTGTCATAAATCTACTGTACTTATCAAACAAAACATATGCGCATGCTTTTTAATGTTGAAGTGTAGGCTGAGTATTTTGACAATGTGACAGAACCAACTTGTAATGACGGAGATTTGTCATAAATCTACTGTACTTATCAAACAAAACATATGCGCATGCTTTTCAATGTTGAAGTGTAGGCTGAGTATTTTGACAATGTGACAGAACCAACATGTAATGAGGGAGATTTGTCATATCCCTACTTATCAAACAAAACATATGCGTATGCTTTTCAGTGTTGAAGTGTTGGCTGAGTGGTTTGACAATGTGACAGAACCAACGGGCAAGAACTTTTTAAGGAACAAAATGGGAAATGAGCGGTTGACTGTAGGCTACTTGCCTTACTTTCTGTCCACTACGGGAAAATATCAGTCGACTTGACCTCCTCCTTTAGGCTTCATGAGCTAACAGTAGGCCTACTTCTCTCATAATATACACTGCAATGTGGGTCAATATAATATGGAAATATCCGTGAGCTTATAATATGCAACATTATTCGAATAGTATATTAAAATTTGCATGAATGGTTCATTATATAAAACTACAAATAATTTATTCCAACTCTTAATTTTAATAAGATAACATTATTTTATTACCATAGTCAACTCTAAATAAATAACTTTAAATAATAAAATTATACAAACTATGATGTAGGCTATATATTAGTGATAATTAGTTATTCACGATTAAATCTATTATATAGGTGGGCCTACTCGTAAAATTCATAAAATAATTATTCAATGTCTTATTTAGCAAAATTTGCTGTTATGTTTACTAAGCGAAATTTTATAATTTGTTATGTCTTAAATATTAAATTCTAATCTTTAGAAGTATTCTTATTTCACAAAATGTGCCGCATATTTTAGTTTTTTTTTTTTTTTTTTAGTTAAAATGGCTATGGCTCATGGAACATAGATTACAATTCGATAAAAAATGTAAGAACAACCTTCCAACAAAGTGATCAGAATTGACATAAATTTGAAATTCGATTCTGTAATGATTACAAGTATACGTAATAACATAATTATCCAACAAAGTGATCAGAATTGACATAAATTTGAAATTCGATTCTGTAATGATTACAAGTATACGTAATAACATAATTATCCAACAAAGTGATCAGAATTGACATAAATTTGAAATTCGATTCTGTAATGATTACAAGTATACGTAATAACATAATTATCCAACAAAGTGATCAGAATTGACATAAATTTGAAATTCGATTCTGTAATGATTACAAGTATACGTAATAACATAATTATCCAACAAAGTGATCAGAATTGACATAAATTTGAAATTCGATTCTGTAATGATTACAAGTATACGTAATAACATAATTATCCAACAAAGTGATCAGAATTGACATAAATTTGAAATTCGATTCTGTAATGATTACAAGTGTACGTAATAACATAATTATCCAACACAGTGATCAGAATTGACATAAATTTGAAATTCGATTCTGTAATGATTACAAGTATACGTAATAACATAATTATCCAACAAAGTGATCAGAATTGACATAAATTTGAAATTCGATTCTGTAATGATTACAAGTATACGTAATAACATAATTATCCAACAAAGTGATCAGAATTGACATAAATTTGAAATTCGATTCTGTAATGATTACAAGTATACGTAATAACATAATTATCCAACAAAGTGATCAGAATTGACATAAATTTGAAATTCGATTCTGTAATGATTACAAGTGTACGTAATAACATAATTATCCAACAAAAGAATGGATCCATGTTTATATGAAAACTAAAATGGACCTTTGCATATCATATATCCTTTAGGGGCTATTTACTCTTTCAATTTAATTAAAAGGATAAAATAATAATTTAAAACTTAAATAAAAGGTAAAAAGCTATACATAGCCTAATTTTATCCTGTCCGAAGGGTATTTCATCACGGGCAGATCAAAATTATAATCAGAATAAAACTAGAAAGGGTCAGCCAGCCGGAGCGAGAGAAGGGCCTTGGAGTGGACCTCGCGGGAAGTCCGAACAATGAGGGGTAGCGAAGCATGACCGGTATGGCCGCTACCCCCCCCCCCCCACAACATCACCACACCACAGTACAACCTACGATACTTCATTACTACTAAACATGGTGTTTAATATGCGTATTTTACTACTGGAGCACTGGTTACTAAACAGAAGATAGTGTTAAACATGTAGTAACTATTGTTATTAAAACGACAACTTAATATGGTTAAGAATTAATGTTTTATATCATAATACCATAACGATATAATGGCTTAGACAAAAAATATAATTACCTTAAGTCGCAAATCCATAATCATGTGTAGCTGTAACTAATGTATGTAGGCTACTGTAAAAATACACGGTATATTCATTTCACGTTTCATCCTAGCCGTTTTCATTTAGCCCTGATCGCAGTTTTTCTACATTAAATACCTGAAATATTTACAGAGTAATCAAAAATTAAACATTCAAATTTTTCAAAGGCTATAAATTAAAATTTGTTTAACAATTAAAAAATCTCCATTACAGCTCTTCAAATTAAATATTTGTAAACACTAAAAATGGTTTGCATGGATAAAAAGAAGAATTATTATTTAGTTCTCCTCTATACCTGCATATGTTTTCTTACTTTCCAAAGTTTCTATTTAAAAAAGTATTGCTGGTTTCCAATAGACAAAATGTTTAAGGCCTAAACATTAAAACCCAATTTTTGTACGATAAGTCTGTTTTGCTTATAACTCACTAAGTATACTACACCATTACAGAAATCTAATAACAGTGTTACTTATCCCAATTGTTTGTTTTTCCTTTCAAATTCCAAAAACAATCTATGTAATAATTAGTTTTCCCTTAAATGCAATGCTAGAAATAGAAATCTATTAAAGTTTTATATTCTATCTAATACTATGTTTTTAGCTAACAACAATAATGCTTTGCCTTTGTTTAGGACAAATTGTTGACTAAAACGGTCTAATATAATAGTAGGCGTATATAGCCTAGTAGAACTTCAGTGAACATACAGTTGATGGTATTGTGAATGTCTGAGTCACCGATATCGTGAAGAACACATGTATATGTACTGACAGCATGTAGGCTACACCGGTTATCGATACGCCCCTGTGTGAATACGGCGAGATATGAAAATAAGCCCAACATCGAGGGGATTGTTAGCGTCAAACGCTTTTAGCTTTTAGGCTACCATGGAAGTCTTCCCTACAGTTAGCACCGAGCATATGTTGAGTGCCGAATTCCGACGTGCTGTAATAATAATAATAAACTTTATTTCGAACAGACAATGCAAGAAATTGTAGACTCTTGGAGCAATTGGAAAATTCTTTAAATATTACTAAATGTTAATAAAAACACTACTTTTTCCAAATTGTTTATTTTTCGGACGAGGCCTTTCGAAACCAAAGGATTCATCTTCAGGCAACTCCACAAATAAATATTTACACATTGTTTGTTACAATTAATATTAAAATAACATATGGTGTAAAAATGTAAATACAAAAATTTTTTGGAAATATTTCAGCCAGTATGAAAAATTAGATTTGACTAGAGTTTAATTTTTGAATAAATTGTGAAGAAAGAAGATTGGAATTTTCAATAGGGCCCTCTTCATTGTTCATGAGTTTTTCTTTATTTTTGTTTATGTATAGTGTTTCCCAAGCATTCAAGTTCATTGGTTTTGTTATTTCTTTTATTAATTTTAGATTTGTAATTGATGTTCTGTGTCCTGATTCAATGCAGTGCTTGGCTACAGCAGATTTGTCAACTCTTCCATATTTTGTGTGTGATAAATGTTCTTTAAATCGTGTTTTTATTGTTCTTTTTGTTTGTCCAATTTAAATTTTGTCACAGTCATCGCATCCAATTTCATAAATTCCCGATTTACTATCATTTGAAATTTTGTCCTTAGGGTTTCCTAAGGAGTTGCTTGAAGATGAAACCTTTGGTTTCGAAAGGCCTCGTCCGAAAAATAAACAATTTGGAAAAAGTAGTGTTTTTATTAACATTTAGTAATATTTAATGCAAGAAATGACTCAATTCTGAATTCTCAATTGCAATTGAGAATTTTTATTTCAACCATCCCAGCGATCCATCATAAACTCGCCAACTGAGTAAAATGCTTTCGAAATCAGAAAGGTTTTCAACTGAGTTTTGAATTGTTTTCCATTTTGTTATTTGATGTGTTCAGGGAGGCTATTGATCAATCTGACACCAACTTGGGATGGTAAGTTTCTGAACGCATTTGTCCTGTGCTGTTGGACGCGAAAATTGTCCCTGCCTCTCGTCCCGTGTTGGTGAACATCCCCTCCCCTAACCAAAGCACACCTCGCCACGGAGTAAAAGATCACCTCAAGAATGTAGAGTCAGAAATCCCAGCTCCATAAACGCGTTTTTACACGACTCTCTATTGTTTAAATTCAGAATTACTCTTACGGCTTTTTTTTGGAGCCTGAAGACTAACTCCAGCTTGTGCTGTGCACAACTGCCCCAAAGTCTGATTCCATATCCCAAGTGGGGATAAATTAAACCATAATAGACCATTTTCAATACCGTAATTGGGCAGGGCAAATTGCGAAGGGCAAAGATGCCCGATGCAACCTTGGCAAAGACATGATCCACGTGAACTTCACAGGTTAATCCTCGGTCCAGGAACATTCCCAGCGATTTTGTTGATTCCGTTGCATCGAACGGGAGACCATCCAAAAACACTGAAGGTCTTGTTTCAGATTCTCGTTTGCTTAGCAAAAATTTCGTGAAATTTGAGTTTGATTCATTTGTTTTCAGATTGATTTTAGAAAAAAAAGTTGAATGCAGGAATTGCACTCAGAAAATTTCCAAGTTTTGAAGTGTTTTGACTTTAACACAGAGAGTCGTGTCGTCAGCATACTTTCCATTCTGGATCGATGGGTTCAGATCTCTTACGTAAAAAAGGATAAGAACTGGCCAAAGGATAGATGGGCCCTGCGGGATTCCATGGGTGATCTCTGGTTTTGAGGATAAGGCACTCGAGATCTGCACACACTGTTCTCGGTCACTAAGATATGATCCAAGCCATTTTAGAGGCAGACCTCGTACACCACTCATTTCTAACTTGTGCAAAAGTGTTTCATGATGCACACAGTCAAATGCTTAGACCACAGGTAGGTTTGTAGTCTGTGTGTTATGGTCACTAAGATATGATCCAAGCCATTTTAGAGGCAGACCTCGTACACCACTCCTTTCTAACTGGTACAAAAGTGTTTCATGATGCACACAGTCAAATGCTTAGACCACAGGTAGGTTTGAAGTCTGTGTTATGGTCACTAAGATATGATCCAAGCCATTTTAGAGGCAGACCTCGTACACCACTCATTTCTAACTTGTGCAAAAGTGTTTCATGATGCACAGTCAAATGCTTAGACAACAGATAGGTTTGTAGTCTGTGTGTCATGGTCACTAAGATATGATCCAAGCCATTTTAGAGGCAGACCTCGTACACCACTCATTTCTAACTTGTGCAAAAGTGTTTCATGATGCACACAGTCAAATGCTTAGACCACAGGTAGGTTTGAAGTCTGTGTTATGGTCACTAAGATATGATCCAAGCCATTTTAGAGGCAGACCTCGTACACCACTCATTTCTAACTTGTGCAAAAGTGTTTCATGATGCACACAGTCAAATGCTTAGACCACAGGTAGGTTTGAAGTCTGTGTGTTATGGTCACTAAGATATGATCCAAGCCATTTTAGAGGCAGACCTCGTACACCACTCATTTCTAACTTGTGCAAAAGTGTTTCATGATGCACACAGTCAAATGCTTAGACCACAGGTAGGTTTGTAGTCTGTGTGTTATGGTCACTAAGATATGATCCAAGCCATTTTAGAGGCAGACCTCGTACACCACTCATTTCTAACTTGTGCAAAAGTGTTTCATGATGCACACAGTCAAATGCTTAGACCACAGGTAGGTTTGTAGTCTGTGTGTTATGGTCACTAAGATATGATCCAAGCCATTTTAGAGGCAGACCTCGTACACCACTCATTTCTAACTTGTGCAAAAGTGTTTCATGATGCACACAGTCAAATGCTTAGACCACAGGTAGGTTTGAAGTCTGTGTTATGGTCACTAAGATATGATCCAAGCCATTTTAGAGGCAGACCTCGTACACCACTCATTTCTAACTTGTGCAAAAGTGTTTCATGATGCACACAGTCAAATGCTTAGACCACAGGTAGGTTTGAAGTCTGTGTGTTATGGTCACTAAGATATGATCCAAGCCATTTTAGAGGCAGACCTCGTACACCACTCATTTCTAACTTGTGCAAAAGTGTTTCATGATGCACAGTCAAATGCTTAGACAACAGATAGGTTTGTAGTCTGTGTGTTATGGTCACTAAGATATGATCCAAGCCATTTTAGAGGCAGACCTCGTACACCACTCATTTCTAACTTGTGCAAAAGTGTTTCATGATGCACACAGTCAAATGCTTAGACCACAGGTAGGTTTGTAGTCTGTGTGTTATGGTCACTAAGATATGATCCAAGCCATTTTAGAGGCAGACCTCGTACACCACTCATTTCTAACTTGTGCAAAAGTGTTTCATGATGCACACAGTCAAATGCTTAGACCACAGGTAGGTTTGTAGTCTGTGTGTTATGGTCACTAAGATATGATCCAAGCCATTTTAGAGGCAGACCTCGTACACCACTCATTTCTAACTTGTGCAAAAGTGTTTCATGATGCACACAGTCAAATGCTTAGACCACAGGTAGGTTTGTAGTCTGTGTGTTATGGTCACTAAGATATGATCCAAGCCATTTTAGAGGCAGACCTCGTACACCACTCATTTCTAACTTGTGCAAAAGTGTTTCATGATGCACACAGTCAAATACTTAGACCACAGGTAGGTTTGAAGTCTGTGTGTTATGGTCACTAAGATATGATCCAAGCCATTTTAGAGGCAGACCTCGTACACCACTCATTTCTAACTTGTGCAAAAGTGTTTCATGATGCACACAGTCAAATGCTTAGACCACAGGTAGGTTTGTAGTCTGTGTGTTATGGTCACTAAGATATGATCCAAGCCATTTTAGAGGCAGACCTCGTACACCACTCATTTCTAACTTGTGCAAAAGTGTTTCATGATGCACACAGTCAAATGCTTAGACCACAGGTAGGTTTGTAGTCTGTGTGTTATGGTCACTAAGATATGATCCAAGCCATTTTAGAGGCAGACCTCGTACACCACTCATTTCTAACTTGTGCAAAAGTGTTTCATGATGCACACAGTCAAATACTTAGACCACAGGTAGGTTTGAAGTCTGTGTGTTATGGTCACTAAGATATGATCCAAGCCATTTTAGAGGCAGACCTCGTACACCACTCATTTCTAACTTGTGCAAAAGTGTTTCATGATGCACAGTCAAATGCTTAGACAACAGATAGGTTTGTAGTCTGTGTGTTATGGTCACTAAGATATGATCCAAGCCATTTTAGAGGCAGACCTCGTACACCACTCATTTCTAACTTGTGCAAAAGTGTTTCATGATTCACAGTCAAATGCTTAGACCACAGGTAGGTTTGTAGTCTTTGTTATGTCACTGGAAGACAGGATACCTTACCAGAGGCTTAGCGGTATTTCGACAAAGGTGAATACAAGGATGAAAGTTAAATAATAAATATTTTACTACGCAAGTATTAAGCATATTAAGCAACTTTAAAATTATTGCGAATGACACCATTATGTAGCACTATTTTCCAGAAACGTCACTGACAATATTAAATCTTTTTGTTTTGACATGCATTTGCAAATCAAATATTTTGGCTTTGGGTTTGGTATATATCGGATATTTTATAATTTTTTATATACGGTACTTAAAATTCAACTTTGTACTACCCAGCACACGTTTAAAAACAAAAATAAAAATTTCGCACTTAGCCGCATAATGCGCGATCTGTCCTAAGTTCTAAATAATAGTTTATGAATAAATTCCTTGCAGTATTTCTCATAGTTAAGTATTGAAAAAAAATAGTAAATTTTCAGTTTTTTGTGGGGTATAATTTTAATCAGCCAGCTCCAGTCCAAAATCTCGTCTGACATGAGATTTGAAATTTTTTACAACATTTCGGAGTGGAGCTGATAAAAATCTTATTAACACAACAAATGAATGCGTTTTATGATCTAAAACTTCAATAGGGAACAACACTACTTCAGCAGGAAAAAAACTCGAAGAAAAACCTTGTCCAAACAGTACTCGAACCTGAGACCCTCGATGATAATCTAGGACGCTAAATAATCAGCGGGGGATTCAGTCGATGTAATAAGCCTATGTATTGCATGTTACTAAAAACGAATATTTAGCTACGTTTCAGCAAACAGCCAGGTCGTACTGTCTTTATCAACTGTCACGGTGCTGTTATCAGCTACCTCAGAAGAACCATACTATCTGGAACGGAAGGATTCGTTCCATCGCATTCCCTTATCTCACCTGCAGCTAGTTATTGCCACCACTCCAGTAGCCGTTACACGCTCACTAACCTTTGTTTGATTCCACAAAATACGTACAAACATGTCCGTTCCATCGCATTCCCTTATCTCACCTACAACTAGTTATTGCCCCGCTCCAGTAGCCGCTACACGCTCACTAACCTTTGTTTGATTCCAAAAAATATGTACAAACATGTCCGTTCCATCGCATTCCCTTATCTCACCTACAGCTAGTTATTGCCACCACTCCAGTAGCCGCTACAAGCTCACTAACCTTTGTTTCTTTCCACAAAATATGTACAAACATGTCCGTTCCATCGCATTCCCTTATCTCACCTGCAGCTAGTTATTGCCACCACTTCAGTAGTCGCTACACGCTCACTAACCTTTGTTTGTTTCCACAAAATATGTACAAACATGTCCGTTCCATCGCATTCCCTTATCTCACCTGCAGCTAGTTATTGCCACCACTCCAGTAGCCGCTACACGCTCACTTCCCTTTGTTTGTTTCCAAAAAATATGTACAAACATGTCCGTTCCATCGCATTCCCTTATCTCACCTGCAGCTAGTTATTACCACCACTCCAGTAGCCGCTACACGCTCACTAACCTTTGTTTGTCTATACAAAATATGTACAAACATGTCCGTTACATCGCATTCCCTTATCTCACCTGCAGCTAGTTATTGCCACCACTCCAGTAGCCGCTACACGCTCACTAACCTTTGTTTGTTTCCACAAAATATGTACAAACATGTCCGTTCCATCGCATTCCCTTATCTCACCTGCAGCTAGTTATTGCCACCACTCCAGTAGCCGCTACACGCTCACTAACCTTTGTTTGTTTCTACAAAATATGTACAAACATGTCCGTTCCATCGCATTCCCTTATCTCACCTGCAGCTAGTTATTGCCACCACTCCAGTAGCCGCTACAAAACGCTCACTAACCTTTGTTTGTTTCCACAAAATATGTACAAACATGTCCGTTCCATCGCATTCCCTTATCTCACCTGCAGCTAGTTATTGCCACCACTCCAGTAGCCGCTACACGCTCACTAACCTTTGTTTGTTTCCACAAAATATGTACAAACATGTCCGTTCCATCGCATTCCCTTATCTCACCTGCAGCTAGTTATTGCCACCACTCCAGTAGCCGCTACACGCTCACTAACCTTTGTTTGTTTCCACAAAATATGTACAAACATGTCCGTTCCATCGCATTCCCTTATCTCACCTGCAGCTAGTTATTGCCACCACTCCAGTAGCCGCTACACGCTCACTAACCTTTGTTTGTCTATACAAAATATGTACAAACATGTCCGTTCCATCGCATTCCCTTATCTCACCTGCAGCTAGTTATTGCCACCACTCCAGTAGCCGCTACACGCTCACTAACCTTTGTTTGTTTCCACAAAATATGTACAAACATGTCCGTTCCATCGCATTCCCTTATCTCACCTGCAGCTAGTTATTGCCACCACTCCAGTAGCCGCTACACGCTCACTAACCTTTGTTTGTTTCTACAAAATATGTACAAACATGTCCGTTCCATCGCATTCCCTTATCTCACCTGCAGCTAGTTATTGCCACCACTCCAGTAGCCGCTACACGCTCACTAACCTTTGTTTGTCTCTACAAAATATGTACAAACATGTCCGTTCCATCGCATTCCCTTATCTCACCTGCAGCTAGTTATTGCCACCACTCCAGTAGCCGCTACACGCTCACTTCCCTTTGTTTGTTTCCACAAAATATGTACAAACATGTCCGTTCCATCGCATTCCCTTATCTCACCTGTGGCTAGTTATTGCCACCACTCCAGTAGCCGCTACACGCTCACTTCCCTTTGTTTGTTTCCACAAAATATGTACAAACATGTCCGTTCCATCGCATTCCCTTATCTCACCTGCAGCTAGTTATTGCCACCACTCCAGTAGCCGCTACACGCTCACTTCCCTTTGTTTGTTTCCACAAAATATGTACAAACATGTCCGTTCCATCGCATTCCCTTATCTCACCTGCAGCTAGTTATTGCCACCACTCCAGTAGCCGCTACACGCTCACTAACCTTTGTTTGTCTCTACAAAATATGTACAAACATGTCCGTTCCATCGCATTCCCTTATCTCACCTGCAGCTAGTTATTGCCACCACTCCAGTAGCCGCTACACGCTCACTTCCCTTTGTTTGTTTCCACAAAATATGTACAAACATGTCCGTTCCATCGCATTCCCTTATCTCACCTGCAGCTAGTTATTGCCACCACTCCAGTAGCCGCTACACGCTCACTAACCTTTGTTTGTTTCCACAACATATGCACAAACATGTCCGTTCCATCGCATTCCCTTATCTCACCTGCAGCTAGTTATTGCCACCACTCCAGTAGCCGCTACACGCTCACTTCCCTTTGTTTGTTTCCACAAAATATGTACAAACATGTCCGTTCCATCGCATTCCCTTATCTCACCTGCAGCTAGTTATTGCCACCACTCCAGTAGCCGCTACACGCTCACTAACCTTTGTTTGTTTGTCTCTACAAAATATGTACAAACATGTCCGTTCCATCGCATTCCCTTATCTCACCTGCAGCTAGTTATTGCCACCACTCCAGTAGCCGCTACACGCTCACTAACCTTTGTTTGTTTCTACAAAATATGTACAAACATGTCCGTTCCATCGCATTCCCTTATCTCACCTGCAGCTAGTTATTGCCACCACTCCAGTAGCCGCTACAAAACACGCTCACTAACCTTTGTTTGTTCTACAAAATATGTACAAACATGTCCGTTCCATCGCATTCCCTTATCTCACCTGCAGCTAGTTATTGCCACCACTCCAGTAGCCGCTACACGCTCACTAACCTTTGTTTGTTTCCACAAAATATGTACAAACATGTCCGTTCCATCGCATTCCCTTATCTCACCTGCAGCTAGTTATTGCCACCACTCCAGTAGCCGCTACACGCTCACTAACCTTTGTTTGTTTCCACAAAATATGTACAAACATGTCCGTTCCATCGCATTCCCTTATCTCACCTGCAGCTAGTTATTGCCACCACTCCAGTAGCCGCTACACGCTCACTAACCTTTGTTTGTCTCTACAAAATATGTACAAACATGTCCGTTCCATCGCATTCCCTTATCTCACCTGCAGCTAGTTATTGCCACCACTCCAGTAGCCGCTACACGCTCACTTCCCTTTGTTTGTTTCCACAAAATATGTACAAACATGTCCGTTCCATCGCATTCCCTTATCTCACCTGCAGCTAGTTATTGCCACCACTCCAGTAGCCGCTACACGCTCACTTCCCTTTGTTTGTTTCCACAAAATATGTACAAACATGTCCGTTCCATCGCATTCCCTTATCTCACCTGCAGCTAGTTATTGCCACCACTCCAGTAGCCGCTACACGCTCACTAACCTTTGTTTGTCTCTACAAAATATGTACAAACATGTCCGTTCCATCGCATTCCCTTATCTCACCTGCAGCTAGTTATTGCCACCACTCCAGTAGCCGCTACACGCTCACTAACCTTTGTTTGTCTCTACAAAATATATGTACAAACATGTCCGTTCCATCGCATTCCCTTATCTCACCTGCAGCTAGTTATTGCCACCACTCCAGTAGCCGCTACACGCTCACTAACCTTTGTTTGTTTCCACAAAATATGTACAAACATGTCCGTTCCATCGCATTCCCTTATCTCACCTGCAGCTAGTTATTGCCACCACTCCAGTAGCCGCTACACGCTCACTAACCTTTGTTTGTTTCCACAAAATATGTACAAACATGTCCGTTCCATCGCATTCCCTTATCTCACCTGCAGCTAGTTATTGCCACCACTCCAGTAGCCGCTACACGCTCACTAACCTTTGTTTGTTTCCACAAAATATGTACAAACATGTCCGTTCCATCGCATTCCCTTATCTCACCTGCAGCTAGTTATTGCCACCACTCCAGTAGCCGCTACACGCTCACTAACCTTTGTTTGTTTCTACAAAATATGTACAAACATGTCCGTTCCATCGCATTCCCTTATCTCACCTGCAGCTAGTTATTGCCACCACTCCAGTAGCCGCTACACGCTCACTAACCTTTGTTTGTTTCTACAAAATATGTACAAACATGTCCGTTCCATCGCATTCCCTTATCTCACCTGCAGCTAGTTATTGCCACCACTCCAGTAGCCGCTACACGCTCACTAACCTTTGTTTGTTTCCACAAAATATGTACAAACATGTCCGTTCCATCGCATTCCCTTATCTCACCTGCAGCTAGTTATTGCCACCACTCCAGTAGCCGCTACACGCTCACTTCCCTTTGTTTGTTTCCACAAAATATGTACAAACATGTCCGTTCCATCGCATTCCCTTATCTCACCTGCAGCTAGTTATTGCCACCACTCCAGTAGCCGCTACACGCTCACTTCCCTTTGTTTGTCTCTACAAAATGTGTACAAACATGTCCGTTCCATCGCATTCCCTTATCTCACCTGCAGCTAGTTATTGCCACCACTCCAGTAGCCACTACACGCTCACTCCCTTTGTTTGTTTCCACAAAATATGTACAAACAAGTCCGTTCCATCGCATTCCCTTATCTCACCTGCAGCTAGTTATTGCCACCACTCCATTAGCCGCTACACGCTCACTAACCTTTGTTTGTTTCCACAAATTATGTACAAACATGTCCGTTTAATTCAACTTTTACTTCTTGGTGGATAATTACGAGACAACTATAGTTTTGAGTTATTTGCCAAATACATAGAATGCCCTCTCGTGGCCTCGCACCCACATCTTTGCAGTAACAAGCCGTTGTGGGCAGTTATTTTTCAAGTAGCATCCTGACATTTTAGTTAATTATTAGATGATGTTGCAAGTTTGGGAACCATTTCCGGATTATGGAATAGAAGTTGACTACGCCACGCTAAATGTTTTAAACACTCTTCGCTGAGGTTCCACGGAACATTTCAAATCTAGCTTACTTTATTTCATTCTCGAGATGTATTGCAGATATGCAGACAGAAATACAATTAAGAATTTAAAAAATGCTTCCAAATCATATACCTGTAGAAATGAAGTTCAATGGTAATTCAAAAATCTACATATGAAACATTTCTCAACATATCTTGCCATACGACTGATAAATTCAGATTTTTTCATTCAATTGAGTTTCCTACCAGTGTTTAAATACTAAAGGCCTACTAATCAAATCACTACAAATTTATGTATGTGTTGCGATAGTTAGGCTACAGGTGTTAATATGTCACGTGTTTGAATATCTTATTTCTCGTTGCAATCTTGAATACTCATAAGACCAATGTAAAAATTATTCACAAACGCTCAGCCAAATCCCATGGAGTGGCATGCACCATTAGTGTTCCTGATACAGAAATGAACCTTCATAGACAATCGCAAGTCTATAGAACAAATAGACAAACAGGCAAACAGAAATTATATTTGTCCACCCTGACAAGTGATAAGTATCGATAATGGCCCCAAGGCCTGAAATCAGAGACCACACTCCTTTTTTATTGTGCATTTTTAAATAACGTAAACGTTGGCGCAAAAATGTGTGATATTTATTCCTGTATTTTATAATATCACAATAGATTTAAACTTTAAATATTGAAAAAGGAAAGCTTAAGAGTAAATAAAACACCCATTTTTCAGTTCACCAAAAGTGTTTGCACTGTATGAAACGGAACCCTGAAATTGGATATAACGACTATTTCTCAGTATATGATCAAACTATAACACTGAAAGGAAATGGACATAGAAATTGGACAATACATCTCTCTGTATACCGAAACAGCCTTCAGTTCGCTGGGGACTACGCTCCCAGGCCCCCTTTTAGTGTTGGCCAAATTCAGGGATAAGCGGAATTTGGAATTAAATTAGACCTACTTTATTAGATTTTCCAGTTTTAATCAAAGTTTTGACTTTAAGGGCATTTTGCGTCCTAACCGCTAGAGACACGACAAAAAGTGACTGGACCTTCTTGTCAGAAATTTAATTTTGTTTTTCGATTATGCCATCAGATTTAAGCTGCGATGTATAATTTAGGCAGTACAGAGCTTAGGACAAAATACTGCACTGAGCTGTTTTTATGAATTTTCTGGGGGTTTAATTTACTCAGGGGATTATCTGGTCATACCAGGAAATTCCTGGAGGTGGGGTTAATGATACCGGGGGTTAAGCCACACTTGTGCCTCTTGGAGTGTGTTGTGTTTGTGAGCATAAATAAAATTCACTCTGTCCCTACTTACTATTGAACTTAGCTAACGCTCAGCCAACTAACGATGTGCTCTAGTACGCGTTTACTAGTCACTCGTTTACTTTAATACAAACTCAATTTGGAACTCAAAACGAATTGCACAAATTTTAGTCATAAAAATCAAAACCCCTATAATTTCCAATTCAAAAAATATATTTTGCCTTTGAGAGCGTATAACAGGCTTACGGTAAGATATACAACAAAAAGCTACTAAACCTTTTTTGTAGATCCTACCTATAGCTATTTATAAATGCTTTGATATTTAAGCTAGCACAATCGGGTCAACCGCTATGGACTCCAGTAACAAAATAATTTTCACGTCAAAATTACAATATATTGACATTTATTAACCAAACCGATGGAGGTAGAGGAAAAGTTCACAGGACCTTTTATGTAGAACGCCTAATTTTTTATTAAAATCAAATTTTTATTATGTACTTTAGTTAAGGGTTTTTCCACAATAAAGGCCATAAAACTAAATATCACGTAAAACTCAAAAAATCAATACTTTAAAACGCGTTATGCGGCCAAACCATTGAGGATAGGGCAAAATGTTACTGAGCCTTTTTTGTAGATCACATGATTTCCTAAATTCAACTTTTGTTTTATTTTGACCTCCGAACAATGGTTTCACCGCTATCGACCTCAAAAACAAAATTTTCACGTAAAAATGACATAAACATTGCACATAATCACGTTTTTCGCCCAAACCAATGGAGATAGGGAAAAAGTCACTTGACCTTTTCTGTAGATCGCGCAATTTGCTAATTTGATGGGTCAATCAGATTTGAGCTACGACCAACGGTTTGGCCGCTATCGGGCCCAAAACATTATCGCTTAACCATGGAAGATATAGCAAAAAGTCACCGGATCTTTTTTGTAGTTCAATTCATTCCTGACTAACGATTTTTCGTCAGATCCGAGCTAGCTCCAACGGTTCGCCCGCTATCGGGCTTACATAAAAGGCCTGCAAGGGTGAAAAATGCACGGATTTTCTCGAATTTTTTTGAGGGGTTAAAAGTAAAAATGTCCGGTTTTCAGAATTTTCCTTTGGGTTATATAGTTTCCAGCACTTCTAGAACTATGTTAGAATTTGTATCTATATATCAGTGAGTGAGTGAGTCAGTCAGTTTCACATGCGGCTGTATAAGTAATTTACTATGAATTGAAAATAGAAAAACTAATGGAAAAGAACTATGAAATCGGGTAAGAAATCCATATTACTCGATGGGTACGGTAGTTACTCGCAGGGTACTGTAGTTGCTCGGTGGGTACTGTAGTTGCTCGGTGGGTATTGTAGTTACTCGCAGGTACTGTAGTTGCTCGGTAGGTACTGTAGTTACTCGCAGGGTACTGTAGTTGCTCGGTGGGTATTGTAGTTACTCGCAGGTACTGTAGTTGCTCGGTGGGTACGGTAGTAACTCGCAGGGTACTGTAGTTGCTCGGTGGGTATTGTAGTTACTCACAGGTACTGTAGTTGCTCGGTGGGTACGGTAGTTACTCGCAGGGTACTGTAGTTACTCGCAGGTGCTGTAGTTGCTCGGTGGGTACGGTAGCTCGCAGGGTACTGTAGTTGCTCGGTGGGTACTGTAGTTACACGTTGGGTACTGTAGTTACTCGGTGAGCACCTTAAAATAACATGCTATGAAATTTGCTATTGGTTTTAGTTGATTGATAGCTATAAATGATGTTTTACCATAAATGTTGTACATTTGCGGCAAAATAGCCTCAGTTAGTATCGTCATATTAGGGATTCACTTTTCACTTGTATGGAAAATTTGAAGACACAAGTTTGGAGCCTGAGGTCAGATAACATAAATAGGCCTACTGTCAATTGGTCTACGTAATGAATGGGTGGATTGTATTTATCAAATGTCATGCTTTTAGTTGCATACGTTGCGGTAATCGGACGCTTACCTTTAAAAATTCATAATTAACCGTGTTTAAATACTTTTAAATTCAATTTCAACTTTGTTAAAGATAAATTAATCCATATTAAAAACATTAATTTTTTAATTCTTGAATATAATAAAAATATTTTAAACTAATAACAATGTCTAAAATTCCAGTTTTTTAATTAAAATCTCATAACTTATTAAATCTACCCGATAAGAAAACACTTCCTGATAATTATAAAAAAAATGTGTACTTTTGCCATTTTGTCATGCGAATTTGTTAAAATGAATTGTACACATCTTGCTAACTCTGAGAAATCTCATAAATTAAAACACTAATCCTAACTGTAGAAATAAACAATGCTTTTTTGCATTTTACTCTTCATTAGGTTCCAAAATGAAAAATGTATTTGCTGTAACAATCCACTATCTTCAGATAACTTAGTAAGTTCTCCCAAGACAAGGGGATTACCGGTCGGTTGGGGTTACGTGTTTAAAGCGGATTATCTAAAATAGGAACATGATATTAGTTGTACGAGTACATCATAAGTTACAAAGTACTAAGTTACTCTGGTAAATTTCTCTAGTCTACAGGTACGTAAAAATACCAGCAGCAAATGGAATTATATTGTTTGTCGTGATTATGTTTTCAAAGTTCGGTTATTAATAGACAGTTATAAGGCTGGCTCTGAGTTTTTCTCGAAAATTTAACGGTTCCTTATCTTCGTACGTATATTGAGAAATAACTTCCAAGAGCCCAGGCTCCAGACGGCTGCACTTCCTGCAATTTACATAGTTAAGCTCTTGGGAACCACAATGAGTTTCCGTCCCGGTCTATGTCGTCTGCTTTGTGTGCGCCGATCACTTGACAGGTCACTTCGGTCACTTTGATAACGTCGCGTAGTCTTGCACCTGACCTGTTTTGGTATGGAGAGAGAAACACTTCCTCCAATTTACATGGTTAAGGTCTTGGGAGCCACAATGAGTTTCCGTCCCGGTCTATGTCGTCTGCTTTGTGTGCGCCGATCACTTGACAGGTCACTTCGGTCACTTTGATAACGTCGCGTAGTCTTGCACCTGACCTGTTTTGGTATGGAGAGAGAAACACTTCCTGCAATTTACATAGTTAAGCTCTTGGGAACCACAATGAGTTTCCGTCCCGGTCTATGTCGTCTGCTTTGTGTGCGCCGATCACTTGACAGGTCACTTCGGTCACTTTGATAACGTCGCGTAGTCTTGCACCTGACCTGTTTTGGTATGGAGAGAGAAACACTTCCGTAATTTGTAATAGAACATTAAGTATTATGAGATATTTTCAATCTTATTCTTTTTCAGGTAGGAAGTTAGCCAGATTTTTACAGTCCCACCAATAACTGCAAATCATAGAGCAATAGTAAAGCGGTGCTAGTAAGAAAAATATACATGCACTAGCAATTACCCGTGAATCCGTCCGCAATTTCGTAAGCTTTGCACCTGTATGAGCACTCCTGGTTCGAGTGAATTATACGATTTCGCCAATGTTAAGTTTTACTTCTTGTCTTAGTAAGAAACCGGTCTTAGTATTTTTTTTTTGCATGGTTGATTTTACCCTGTTTTCCGATCCAAAAAATACCTGTTTCTCTTAAAAGACTTAAGATGGGTTTTTTAAGTCTTTTAATTTATACTAAAATTTAGGTAGTAACCTGTCTTTTATATGTAATATTTAATATTTGCTAAAAAAGTATAGTTCAAAATATATTTCACTAAGAGATTTAATTTTTGCCGCATATCGTTTTTCAGTGTTCAATAACGGTCGCAGAAACTAATTCAATAAGAAGTGTTGTTATTATCAAGCTTTTCTATACTTTCACATTACAAGTGCAAACAAATTGAAATTAGTGATTAAATTAATTAAACACGTGGTTGTGTTGTATAACAATATTCACACGGAACAGTTTGTCGCATTTAACAGGCTCTCTCAATTGATATTTCGCAACTTTAGAGTTCAAGATGGGATTTTTCGCTACTTTATCTAGAGACTAGTGGGACATAACCCCGAGGAATTTTCGAAATATTAAAAGGCATATATTCATAACAGGGACGGTAGAATGTCCATGTAAAGTATCAGTACTAACTATTAATTAGTTTCCGCTTGAAAGCAAAACAAAAGCATTTTCGCATTTATAATATTACTAGGATGTTTTAAAACAGCTGTTAAAAATATCGATTTTTGCAACAAGGACTTGAATTTAACATAATTCCAAGAATGTTCAAGGAGGCACTACTCTTGTTACCAGACACAGAGACTGTGAAGCCTTTTAATTAGATTCCTATAAAAATCAGATTATTTAACCTAACTTTTCGAAGAAATTACTTAAAATTAAACCCAGAGAAAAAAAAACAAATGCAGTTGCACTCGAACTGATAAAGAACACAAAATGGTCCTTGAACTCCTGAGAAGAGTGGCTGGTTTCTGAGGGTCGGGTGATTTTCTGGGCTCGAACAAACAGCTGGTCAAAATTGAGAGGAAGGTAGCCAAAGGCATCTTTGTTCTTCGAAATTTTTCTAAATTTAAAAACACTCAATTGATAAATAGTGTCTATCAATGTGTACTTGAATCACCACATATCAATATATATATATATATATATATATATATATATATATATATATATTTCAATGTACCTAGAGTATTGTCACAATAGAACATCTTGGCCGAGTACATTCATATCACAATACATTACGGCTGAGGCGTTACGCGCAGAGGCAGGGTTAAAAGTAGTAATCTCAAAGCTATAAATTACAACAAACCGTTTATGAATGGATTAAAGAAAATGTTAATTGATAAATATTGTTGTGGCTTATAACATTTTTTTTTTTTAATAACTTCAAAGGACAAGCATGAGGTATTTGTTTTCTGCCTTCCAGTTATAACTCCTTACTGTATTAAGCGGTTGCGCCATTGGAACTTGAAAAAATTCCTCTTCGTTGAACCTTAAAGCTGTTTAAAAATATTACCCCAAAATATCGTATTAAGATACGAATATAGTTAAATTTACGACTATCATTTTTAACCTTTAAAAAAATTATATCTGTGAGCTTATCAGTAACACTACTGTACGAAAAGTACGAGGTCCGCCGCACTTTACGAGGTATTTCAGTTAGTTTTGAGGTCTGACGCTAGGGCTGCCCCACATAACTTTACCTATTACTATTACCGTTCAAATATTTATGTTATAGGTGTGCTTAAAGTAACCACTAAGGGAATATGGAAACCACACAATATTTATCAATCTTACAAATAAATCTAAATATAATATCTACTTAAAACTAATTGTTTAGTAAATTAAATAATTTACTTCAACTAACTGACTGTAAAACGGTCACTAATTTAAACTGTCACAATACCACCATTAACATATTGTCTATCTAGTTACACTGGTGTATATTAATTATTATATAATTAATTAATATAATTATATTAATAAGTCAATAAGTATTAAATCAAATCAATCTTTCACGATCACGATTATTACTACTAATTCTATCACGTCACATGTTTACTTCTTATAAGGTTATTGGTGCTTCCATAATATTCAAGTTCCAGAACTTGCTAGATGAGTGGAGAAGGATCACAGTGTCCACCCAACGCTTATGTAAGGAGCGGGCCGCCGTATCAGAGAAACTGACCTAACCCACTGAGCTCTCTCTCTCTTTCTAAAGGCGCTATTCATCTATTATCCCTTTTGCTACTGTCAGGGATCTCGAGTGTTCAGTCACATTCCTTGTATCGTAGGCTGGTTCGTTTATCTGAAACATTGTCCCATATTCTCGTAATACTTACTACCTAAGCTACCATGGCACCTCACTCCACAGCGCAGTCTGACCGGTCGCCTTTCACGTGTCTCAACTTATACCATAGGACATATATCTTGTAACACATTCCCTTGTATCGTAGGCTGGTTCGTTTATCTGAAACATTGTCCCATATTCTCGTAATACTTACTACCTAAGCTACCATGGCACCTCACTCCACAGCGCAGTCTGACCGGTCGCCTTTCACGTGTCTCAACTTATACCATAGGACATATATCTTGTAACACATTCCCTTGTATCGTAGGCTGGTTCGTTTATCTGAAACATTGTCCCATATTCTCGTAATACTTACTACCTAAGCTACCATGGCAGCTCACTCCACAGCGCAGTCTGACCGGTCGCCTTTCCCGTGTCTCAACTTATAACATAGGACATATATCTTGTATCACATTCCCTTGTATCGTGGGCTGGTTCGTTTATCTGAAACATTGTCCCATATTCTCGTAATACTTACTACCTAAGCTACCATGGCAGCTCACTCCACAGCGCAGTCTGACCGGTCGCCTTTCCCGTGTCTCAACTTATACCATAGGACATATATCTTGTATCACATTCCCTTGTATCGTAGGCTGGTTCGTTTATCTGAAACATTGTCCCATATTCTCGTAATACTTACTACCTAAGCTACCATGGCACCTCACTCCACAGCGCAGTCTGACCGGTCGCATTTCACGTGTCTCAACTTATACCATAGGACATATATCTTGTATCACATTCCCTTGTATCGTAGGCTGGTTCGTTTATCTGAAACATTGTCCCATATTCTCGTAATACTTACTACCTAAGCTACCATGGCACCTCACTCCACAGCGCAGTCTGACCGGTCGCCTTTCACGTGTCTCAACTTATAACATAGGACATATATCTTGTATCACATTCCCTTGTATCGTAGGCTGGTTCGTTTATCTGAAACATTGTCCCATATTCTCGTAATATTTACTACCTAAGCTACCATGGCACCTCACTCCACAGCGCAGTCTGACCGGTCGCCTTTCACGTGTCTCAACTTATAACATAGGACATATATCTTGTATCACATTCCCTTGTATCGTAGGCTGGTTCGTTTATCTGAAACATTGTCCCATATTCTCGTAATATTTACTACCTAAGCTACCATTTCTCTGGTCACAGAACATGCTGAGAACAGGATAAAATGTTGATACGAATTTAGATTCGTTTTGGAAGTGGTATAGTTTTTAGTATTTGTATAATGTTTTTACTGTGGTTCAAACGTTCTTATAGACAAAATCCACTGTATGTAAATGTTGAAATTCAAAGAATTCGAACTGAATGATTTGACTTTAATGGACAGACTTTTGCATATGGAATTTTAGACATGATTTGGATGGCAGTTACTGTAAATTTAGATAGTCGTAATTCAATTTTGGGTTTTATTTTATTAAGTAGGCCTAATGATTTTTTGTATATTTCCAAATATTTAATTAAAATGTTTTTCAATATTTTAGATATGAACAATAATTTAAACAATGGAGGGAAAAAATATGAACCTTCTCTCATTCGTGCTGCTAGACACATCAATTATATCAAACGTTTATCTTTTAACGCTCAGCTGTGTTTGAATGTTGACTGTACATACGTACGATACGTGCTACATTAGAGAGTAAGAAAAAAACGGCAATCGTGTCAAATACTTGGGAAGTAGGCTACTAACCGTTACATTTGCAATATAAAACTACTGAATGTTATTCTCCCAAATATGTAAGCAAAGTAACAAGGAACGTCTCAAGGATTATTTTTAGAATAACATCAGTCGAAGTTATCAAAACATTGAACATTTAATGACGTTTAAATTATTGATAGGAGACTATAGTTGGCACCCCTGGTAGCACCCCACCGAGCCTACTCGTGTGAGTGGTTACTGGTTAACCGCGCGGCAAGGGGGCCGCCACCAATATGTTATTGTCAGCCCCTTAACACTATTTATCAACTTTATTGGAGCATAATTAACCACTTTCAAGTAGGTTAGGTTTGCTCCCCTGACAAATGACCTCGTGTCACGCTACAGACCTTGACGATCGCTCTTTTACCGTACGTTGGCAGCCGTGTTATTCCACCAGTAGACTAATGTTTTTCAAAGTCGGTAGAAACTTTTTATGAAGGTTATTTAGACATAAAAAATAATTTTTTAAATGAGAATCAACATTTGTAGAAATTCTAAAGTATAGTCTAAAGGTTTTCATCCCCATTGTCCATGTTGCATCATATGCGCTTTCATCATCCTGGCTTTATGTGATAAACTCTGCGCTTCCTGGTTTCGAAAGATTCCGCGTACATAATAAACCAGTGAAAGTCATATTCGCCAAACTCCTCACGTAATAAGATAATACTATGACGGTTATCAAGGTACATAATAAACCGGTGAAATTCATATTCGCCAAACTCCTCACGTAGACTAATAAGATAATACTATGACGGTTATCAAGGTATATAATTTTTGAAGTTGCTGGAGGTATGCATCAGACATTAGAAGCCTAGACATCTTTCGCTATTCGCCCTAAATTGGTTATCACCCTCTAAAAATCATCTTGCAAAATTCTGACTCAACTTTCTCAGAAAATATCAATGGTTGGAGTGACTTACTGTCCTAATAATTTCTGAGAATCCAGTGCAGTGTTATCAGTTTGTTGGGAATTCTGCATTTGCCGAACAAGAGTGCAGTGAACGTGAAATCTTACACAATAGTCAATAGTTCTTCTTTAAAAGATGCCTAAAAGTCTCTGTCCAGAATCCTAGACTACTTCGTTCTTAACAATACTCTTTAATAGGCTAGACCTACACGTCCTAAAATCTAATCCTAAATTCAAAACAGGATTAAGAGATTTCTGCGAATATTTAAAACGAGCGTTTACTTAAATTAGTTTAAAAAATCATCTACCGTACTTTACTCTTGTTTTTCGTCTAACACATAGAAAAAAATCAAGCAGGTTATAGCTAAGAGTGATTTTACTTTGACAAACTTCTATTTTTATTTTATTTTATTTATTTTGTTATTAATTATTTATTTTATTTTTTCGTATTACACATATATCTTTAGGGTTTCTGAGCATGTAATCCACAAGTTTAAAGACTACAGTAAGAACCACCAGAGAGTGCAGTTGAGGGAGGAGCCTACTTGGCGCGTGACCTTGGAGCAGCCAAAGAGGACTGTGCGACGTTGCCAACTTGTTCCCCTCTGTAACCGCAGCGTACCGTGCCTGACGGCAGTTGACATATTATGTGACAACGTCGCGTTAGCCTGTCCATTCTATTGGTCCCCGCCAACTGCACTATTTCGTGAACCCTACTGTAATATCATATTGCTTCTAACTATCATAGTTGGACGTGGGAATCCATTCCATGCTCAACTAACCGGAATTACATATTTTATAAGCTTTCCGGCTATGTTGTAGTTGGGTAGAGAGTCGTGGTGTAATGTATAGGCTAATTTAAATTGATATAACAATTATAAGTAAAGTATATTCTTGTCAGAAAATGTCCCCCGCCACAATTTCCAGTGTATGCGTGAGTGTTATAGTTAATTAATATAATCCATTTTAAAGTGAAATAGATATTTCTCAACCTTAATTACTTCATATAAATTAATTTACAAGACAGTCTTAACTTGTCAAAATCTGTCCACGATGATAAACATATATATATATTTTTTTTTAATTACAACATTGGCTTAGTAATTTCAGCTGTTAGTTACAACAATGAGTAAGTAAGGACTTAATCTCCTGTTAGTTAAACCATGCAGGAGTTAAATAGCTCTGTTCCGTTACCTTTACTATTCCGTTATTATTTATTGTTGCGAAATTAACATGATATTAAAATGTTATTATCAATGTATCCTAGGTCTATATTGCACTATTCTGCTAATTTTACATAGAATCTCCCGTTTTTTTAGTTGTTAGGCCTACAGTGTGAAATTTGTTTATGGCCACCATTTTGAAACCTGATATGATATATTTCTCATGTCTTTTTAAAAATAGGTCTTAAATATTAGTCTAATATTTTGTAAAGGTTGAACTTTATACCTTTATTAGTTCAAACATATAATTTGTTTCTAAACATACCATCAGACCATCAGATCGACACACAGTAGACTAAACAAAATTGGACAGTACATCATATAACATTTATTACTTAGCCTATTTTGAAAAAATAAAATAAATGAGGTAAAATTTACAGGGTAGGCATTAGTTTGAAATTATTGTATTAAAACCAACAATAAAATTCTAACACTAAGAACGGATAATAAATAACAAAAGAAGTTATTGTCTAGGAAATAAATTGTGTATACTTGTCTAGGAAATATTAAAATGTTACAGCGCTTAGAAGAGCACGGTAAATGCCACCTCAAATTAGGTGCTGCGAGTGACTTGCGAGTTCGTTGTCAGCTTGTGTTATCTCTTTTATGTAGTTTTATTATTTATTCCCTACGTAGTCTAATTAGTTCTTTCTTATATATCTATATAAGCCATATTTATCCTTGTTGTAGTAGGTGCTGCGAGTGACTTGCGAGTTCGTTGTCAGCTTGTGTTATCTCTTTTATGTAGTTTTATTATTTATTCCCTACGTAGTCTAATTAGTTCTTTCTTATATATCTATATAAGCCATATTTATCCTTGTTGTAGTAGGTGCTGCGAGTGACTTGCGAGTTCGTTGTCAACTTGTGTTATCTCTTTTATGTAGTTTTATTATTTATTCCCTACGTAGTCTAATTAGTTCTTTCTTATATATCTATATAAGCCATATTTATCCTTGTTGTAGTAGGTGCTGCGAGTGACTTGCGAGTTCGTTGTCAGCTTGTGTTATCTCTTTTATGTAGTTTTATTATTTATTCCCTACGTAGTCTAATTAGTTCTTTCTTATATATCTATATAAGCCATATTTATCCTTGTTGTAGTAGGTGCTGCGAGTGACTTGCGAGTTCGTTGTCAGCTTGTGTTATCTCTTTTATGTAGTTTTATTATTTATTCCCTACGTAGTCTAATTAGTTCTTTCTTATATATCTATATAAGCCATATTTATCCTTGTTGTAGTAGGTGCTGCGAGTGACTTGCGAGTTCGTTGTCAGCTTGTGTTATCTCTTTTATGTAGTTTTATTATTTATTATTTATTCCCTACGTAGTCTAATTAGTTCTTTCTTATATATCTATAATAAGCCATATTTATCCTTGTTGTAAGTAGGTGCTGCGAGTGACTTGCGAGTTCGTTTGTCAGCTTGTGTTATCTCTTTTATGTAGTTTTATTATTTATTCCCTACGTAGTCTAATTAGTTCTTTCTTATATATCTATATAAGCCATATTTATCCTTGTTGTAGTAGGTGCTGCGAGTGACTTGCGAGTTCGTTGTCAACTTGTGTTATCTCTTTTATGTAGTTTTATTATTTATTATTTATTCCCTACGTAGTCCTAATTAGTTCTTTCTTATATATCTATATAAGCCATAATTTATCCTTGTTGTAGTAGGTGCTGGCGAGTGACTTGCGAGTTCGTTGTCAGCTTGTGTTATCTCTTTTATGTAGTTTTTTATTATTTATTCCCTACGTAGTCTAATTAGTTCTTTCTTATATATCTATATAAGCCATATTTATCCTTGTTGTAGTAGGTGCTGCGAGTGACTTGCGAGTTCGTTGTCAGCTTGTGTTATCTCTTTTATGTAGTTTTTTTATTATTTATTCCCTACGTAGTCTAATTAGTTTCTTTCTTATATATCTTATATAAGCCATATTTATCCTTGTTGTAGTAGGTGCTGCGAGTGACTTGCGAGTTCGTTGTCAACTTGTGTTATCTCTTTTATGTAGTTTTATTATTTATTCCCTACAGTAGTCTAATTAGTTTCTTTCTTATATATCTATATAAGCCATATTTATCCTTGTTTGTAGTAGGTGCTGCGAGTGACTTTGCGAGTTCGTTGTCAACTTGTGTTATCTCTTTTATGTAGTTTTATTATTTATTCCCTACGTAGTCTAATTAGTTCTTTCTTATATATCTATATAAGCCATATTTATCCTTGTTGTAGTAGTGCTGCGAGTGACTTGCGAGTTCGTTGTCAGCTTGTGTTATCTCTTTTATGTAGTTTTATTATTTATTCCCTACGTAGTCTAATTAGTTTTTCTTTCTTATATATCTATATAAGCCATATTTTATCCTTGTTGTAGTAGGTTCTGCGAGTGACTTGCGAGTTCGTTGTCAACTTGTGTTATCTCTTTTATGTAGTTTTTATTATTTATTCCCTACGTAGTCTAATTAGTTCTTTCTTATATATCTATATAAGCCATATTTATCCTTGTTGTAGTAGGTGCTGCGAGTGACTTGCGAGTTCGTTGTCAACTTGTGTTATCTCTTTTATAGTAGTTTTATTATTTATTCCCTACGTAGTCTAATTAGTTCTTTCTTATATATCTATATAAGCCATATTTATCCTTGTTGTAGTAGGTGCTGCGAGTGACTTTGCGAGTTCGTTGTCAGCTTGTGTTATCTCTTTTATGTAGTTTTTATTATTTATTCCCTACGTAGTCTAATTAGTTCTTTCTTATATTCTATATAAGCCATATTTATCCTTGTTGTAGTAGGTGCTGCGAGTGACTTGCGAGTTCGTTGTCAACTTGTGTTATCTCTTTTATTGTAGTTTTATTATTATTCCCTACGTAGTCTAATTAGTTCTTTCTTATATATCTATATAAGCCATATTTTATCCTTGTTTGTAGTAGGTGCTTAGCGAGTGACCTTGCGAGTTCGTTGTCAACTTGTGTTGATCTCTTTTATGTAGTTTTTTTATTATTTATTCCCTACGTAGTCTAATTAGTTCTTTCTTTCTATATATCTATATAAGCCATATTTATCCTTGTTGTAGTAGGTGCTGCGAGTGACTTGCGAGTTCGTTGTCAGCTTGTGTTATCTCTTTTATGTAGTTTTATTATTTATTCCCTACGTAGTCTAATTAGTTTCTTTCTTATATATCTATATAAGCCATATTTAATCCTTGTTGTAGTAGGTGCGGTTGCGAGTGACTTGCGAGTTCGTTGTCAACTTGTGTTATCTCTTTTATGTAGTTTTTATTATTTATTATTTATTCCCTACGTAGTCTAATTAGTTCTTTTCTTATATAATCTATATAAGCCATATTTTATCCTTGTTGTAGTAGTGCTGCGAGTGACTTGCGAGTTCGTTGTCAGCTTGTGTTTATCTCTTTTATGTAGTTTTATTATTTTATTCCCTACGTAGTCTAATTAGTTCTTTCTTATATATCTATATATACGCCATATTTATCCTTGTTTGTAGTAGGTGCTCGCGAGTGACTTGCGAGTTCGTTGTCAGCTTGTGTTATCTCTTTTTATATAGTTTTATTATTTTATTATTTATTCCCTACGTAGTCTAATTAGTTCTTTCTTATATATCTATATAAGCCATATTTATCCTTGTTGTAGTAGGTGCTGCGAGTGACTTGCGAGTTCGTTGTCAGCTTGTGTTTATCCTCTTTTATGTAGTTTTATTATTTATTCCCTACGTAGTCTAATTAGTTCTTTCTTATATATCTATATAAGCCATATTTTTTGTATCCTTGTTGTAGTAGGTGCTGCGAGTGACTTGCGAGTTTCGTTTGTCAGCTTGTGTTATCTCTTTTATGTAGTTTTATTATTTATTCCCTACGTAGTCTAATTAGTTTCTTTCTTATATATCTATATAAGCCATATTTTTTATCCTTGTTGTAGTAGGTGCTGCGAGTGACTTGCGAGTTCGTTGTCAGCTTGTGTTATCTCTTTTATATAGTTTTATTATTTTATTATTTATTCCCTACGTAGTCTAATTAGTTCTTTCTTATATATCTATATAAGCCATATTTATCCTTATTGTAGTGCCATACCCTATGTATTATTGAGTTTATAGCCTACAGATGTTTAATTTGTATTCATGTCTATCTTTGAAGTCCGCCATATTATGTAACATTGTAAATTGGATTATGTCCGTTGGAAATAAAGAAATAAGAAATTACAAAAATAATTACTACCTAGACTAACTGTTCGCTGCATAGCTCTTAAACCTTTCAAACATTAATAACAGATTTCTATCATCAAAACATACAACTTTCATTTAAAGATTTAAATTCGAGTCAGTTATGAGCTGCGTAACTGCGTAGGGCTACGTAACTTTGATTGTTACCAAACAAAAGTAATACATACCCATCCCTACTTGTAGATAAGTCTAAACAGTGTTCTACTTCTTTAAGTGGAGATATTCTTATAACATCTCATTTGTTTAATCGTTCGTAGGACAGCATAGGGCAGCGTGACTTTGATTGTTACATTAAAATTGGCCAGAAACCAACCAAACAAAAGTAATACATATCCTATCCCTACTTGTAGATAAGTCTAAACAGTGTTCTACTTCTTTAAGTGGAGATATTCTTATAACATCTCATTTGTTTAATCGTTCGTAGGACAGCATAGGGCAGCGTGACTTTGATTGTTACATTAAAATTGGCCAGAAACCAACCAAACAAAAGTAATACATATCCTATCCCTACTTGTAGATAAGTCTAAACAGTGCTCTACTTCTTTAAGTGGAGATATTCTTATAACATCTCATTTGTTTAATCGTTCGTAGGACAGCGTAGGGCAGCGTGACTTTGATTGTTACATTAAAATTGGCCAGAAACCAACCAAACAAAAGTAATACATATCCTATCCCTACTTGTAGATAAGTCTAAACAGTGCTCTACTTCTTTAAGTGGAGATATTCTTATAACATCTCATTTGTTTAATCGTTCGTAGGACAGCGTAGGGCAGCGTGACTTTGATTGTTACATTAAAATTGGCCAGAAACCAACCAAACAAAAGTAATACATATCCTATCCCTACTTGTAGATAAGTCTAAACAGTGTTCTACTTCTTTAAGTGGAGATATTCTTATAACATCTCATTTGTTTAATCGTTCGTAGGACAGCGTAGGGCAGCGTGACTTTGATTGTTACATTAAAATTGGCCAGAAACCAACCAAACAAAAGTAATACATATCCTATCCCTACTTGTAGATAAGTCTAAACAGTGCTCTACTTCTTTAAGTGGAGATATTCTTATAACATCTCATTTGTTTAATCGTTCGTAGGACAGCGTAGGGCAGCGTGACTTTGATTGTTACATTAAAATTGGCCAGAAACCAACCAAACAAAAGTAATACATATCCTATCCCTACTTGTAGATACATCTAAACAGTGTTCTATTTCTTTAAGTGGAGATATTCTTATAACATCTCATTTGTTTAATCGTTCGTAGGACAGCATAGGGCAGCGTGACTTTGATTGTTACATTAAAATTGGCCAGAAACCAACCAAACAAAAGTAATACATATCCTATCCCTACTTGTAGATACATCTAAACAGTGTTCTATTTCTTTAAGTGGAGATATTCTTATAACATCTCATTTGTTTAATCGTTCGTAGGACAGCGTAGGGCAGCGTGACTTTGATTGTTACATTAAAATTGGCCAGAAACCAACCAAACAAAAGTAATACATATCCTATCCCTACTTGTAGATACATCTAAACAGTGTTCTATTTCTTTAAGTGGAGATATTCTTATAACATCTCATTTGTGTAAATTCGCGTTTGTAATAATACAGTACGCATAACTGCATAATCAAAAAACGTATTTGTGTATTATATATTAAGACCTTTTTTTTAAGTTATTCTTTATAACATTCTCTCTAACACCTCTTTTAACTTTGTACAGGCTATATTATACGTAGGTAAATTGTGTTCGTACGCAATCGTGTAGGCTATAGTCCAGGAGAAATAGCAGTTCAAAATGGTCAAATAAATAAATGTTTTCTTACAGCAAACTAATGGCACAATTTAGTCAAATACATCATAACTAAATTAAAAAAAACATTCCGAACCAAAATCGTCTATTAGGGGATATAGGAGGGGTGGTTTTTAGGGGTGAAAATGGTTTTTTGCAATTTGTGACAAAACAATATATCCCATTGAAAAAAGTCAAATATAAAAGTTGTTGGAAATAACAAAATCTACAACTTATGTAGTAATCAATTTTGCCCTAACCTGAAAAATTTCCAAAAAAAATCCAAAAAACCGGTTTTTGGTTTTTAATTTTTGTCTTTTACAAAAATGGTTCGATTGAGCTGAAAATTTGATCAAATATACTTTGTGCTATTCTAAAAATACTGCATTTTTTAATTAAGAAATATCCAGCCGTTATAATCAAATTACACTTGAAAAAATATTTTGATAATTTTCAATCGCCATTTTGAAACATTTTTTTTATCAAAAAAGGTTCTCTGACGGCTCATTTTTCGTTTTATTGTCGATTTTGAAGACATGAAATAAAAAATATGTAGTTTAATTGAAAAAACTGCAGAAAAATTGAAAATAAACAAAATATTGACATTTTCATACATTTTTCATTTTTATACGAGTGCTATTTGTAAGCATTAAACAAAATAATAATGCATCATGTGTATTTAACAATTACGTGTAAAGTTTTAAATAAATCAAAAAACAGAATTCGAGTCCTAGTAATTTTTTTTATTTGTATTTTTCATCATATATTTTGTAGCCTATTTCTTTACAATATTTTTTACAATTCTTATTGAAATTGAATCAAGAAACCATTATTTCTTTCCAAAAGTTTTTTTTAAATATTTTATGTAGACTGCATTTTATTTTTTTTCAATGAACTTAAAAATATAACCAAAAAAAATTATCCGTCTTATAATTACATTTTCAATTAAATGTTGAAAATCATGTTTAAATGATTTCAAACCTTGTTCTTTTGGCGGAGTTTGATGATTCTTCTTCATCAGATTCAATTTCAGGCGAACCGACAGTTTCTTCATCGATTTCTTCATCTTCATTATCTTCATGAGCAGTGTGACGTTCTTCTACTTCTTCTGAGTCGCAATCGTCGATTATAACTGGCTGAACTTCTAAATTAGTACAGTTGCCCAACTCGTTACAATTAGAACATAAATCTGTGCATCGTAGCCCATGTTTCCTACAACTACACTTGGCAGAAAGGCAGCCTTTCTCACAGCTGCAATAAATTGCTTTTAAAAGTTTATCCGGTATTAATTTTTCGGTGGTCATACATGGCTTCATAATATCGTCGGATATTTTCCAACCCCAATCCGTTGCAGTGAGTTCATTTCCTAGCCATGTTTGGAGCTGGTAATAGCCTAAACTCTGTAACAATGCTGTTCTGCTGCTCCAGCTGTTGGTGGCAATTTTTCTAATTTGAAATTTGATTTTATTGTGGCTGTTTTATAACTTTGATATCGTAAATCATGTAACGTTACATCGTTTTTCTTTTTGTTATACAGTGATGCCATCAGCTTACATCCATTTTGTGCAATTAACGTTTTGCTCGATTTTTTTCATAAAAACTATCAGCCATGGCAGAAAAATTTTTATAATTTAATAATGCTCGAACTGCTGTTATTTTGCCTTTTCCAGTACAACCTGATGTTGTATCACAGCCAGTAAAACAGTGAATGAAAGCAACATATTTACGCATTGATTCATCTTCATAGCTGTTTAATGAATAAAAATAATTTGGTGTATATTACCAGTTAAGGGCTTCTGGAAAAGTATATCCAAATTCTTTTCATTAAGTTGATTTAGCAGTACGAGCAGATCTATATCTTGGCCGACAACAATAATTGTTTTATCTTCTGCGGCGATTGAAATGGCTGTCATTATTATGAGCGCATCGGCATCTTCTACAGCTTGCTTGCAAGAGGCTCCAAATTTTCCAAGTTCTTCCATCAATATTTTTTATTTCCAACAACTTGTTCATTTGACTTTTTCAATAGGATGCATTTTTTAGTCACGAATTGCAAAAAACCATTTTCACCCCCTAAAAACCACCCCTCCTATACCCCCCTAATAGACGATTTTGGTTCGGAATGTTTTTTTTTATTTATTTATGATGTATTTGACTAAATTGTGCCATTAGTTTGCTGTAAGAAAACATTTATTTTTTCAATCAGGTAACACGACTGGACTAGTAGTAAAGAACGAAGATAATAATAAATCATCAGTCTCTTTTGTTTATTCTCCTTTTTCTCATTAATGTGGATGAGTAAAGCCATATTAGAAAAGAGAAACTGCTTTACCTTTCCAAAAGCGAACTTTGTTTTCCAAAAACAGTTCCGAACGATTATAAATGCTCCCTGGGCCGAAATAGAAACAGTGAGTGTTACAGACTTTTTCATTTGAGTCAGGTTTTTGCCCCTCGAAGAAAGCTGTGTCGGGTGTTGTCAGTTCGGAGAAGGCAGTACTTTCGCCGGTAGCTGTCAGCACCCGAGAGTACGCTACTAACTGCAGGGTGCAAGTCCGTCACCCGGCCGGTGATGGATATACAGCCCGGGTCCGGGTCCAGGCGGGTTTATTGCCTATTGTCACATAACGACAAATATTGTGCTTCCAGTGACTTGCCTAGGTCACGCCTCCGAACAAAGGCTCTAAGCGAACCGCCTTTATGCTGCCAATTTCGACCCCGTTCATTCTTGCTTCGAAAAGGCATTGTCAATGTTCGACTTGGAGGCAATTTATAATTTGTCTCATTAAAATCGGTCGATGCTTCGTCAATAATATGTAACCCGTCTTATGGCTCAATGAAATTTAAAGATACACCGATGTATTCGTTTGCTTTTCGTGAACACAAAGCTACAGTGTCACGTTAATGTTGATTTATTAAACATAAACCTTTTATTGTCTTCGCCAAACTGACTAACTTTTATCTTATTACTGATAAATTGTGCTCTATGAATCTAAATGTTTTCATTCGTATAATTGTATTCAATCGACCTACTTAAGCTTGCTTTGGAGAATACAAAGTGGTACAAAAACCTGTCTTTACAACAAAGTAGTTCACTTCATGTGTTCGTTGCTGACTGCAAATTGCCATATGATTGGAACTTATTCAATTTGGAAGTCTGTAGATTATTTCCATCAGTAACTACCACATGGATGGACACAAAGTCAGACAACGGCTCGCTTGGATGTCTGTAGATTATTTCCATCAGTAACTACCACATGGATGGACAAAAAGTCAGACAACGGCTCGCTTGGAAGTCTGTAGATTATTTCCATCAGTAACTACCACATGGATGGACACAAAGTCAGACAACGGCTCGCTTGGAGGTCTGTAGATTATTTCCATCAGTAACTACCACATGGATGGACACAAACTTTTATACATATTTATAGTTAAAGAATCAAATTTAAAAAATAAGAATTTGGATTTAATTATTTATGTTCCTTGACTTTTTTATCCTTAAATATAAACATATGCGGCGTTAGCTAAGCATGTTGCGTAATGCGGTGGGTGACGTACTCTTACCTTGTAATTATACACGTTTTTAGCGATATTAACATATAAATAAAAACTTTTTTTAGCTTTTTGTTAGTTTCATCTTTCTAATCTTATAAATAAAAATGAATCGTTAAATGTGTTTATAAGCGCTAATCTCGAAAACGTCTGGGCCAATTTAGCTAATTCTGTTGGAGGTCCGATAAAGGTTTTTATGGAGAGAAAATCTGAAAAGATTTCTGGAATACTTTAGAATTTGGAATAATAATCATAATATTTACGAAAAACAATCCAAATTTAACTAACAGTAAACACCTTTAGCTGAAGCTTAATAAACAGACAGAAACATTTGTTTGCGCTTAAATTTTAGAAAATATTAAGTACACGGTGCTTGATGAGTAGTAAGTAGGCTATGCAGATTGGAAAGGCAAAGTTGCTATATAATTTTTATTACAGATTTCACCTGTTACCAATTAGACTATGTAATGTATAGGAAATACTATTTAAATGTTATTATAAATGCCACATTAATAAACAAAACTGAGGATGTTTGCAAGTAAATTACTAGAAACTGGTTCGTTCCTTTGACTTAGTAGGCTATATGATGTTTTTAGTGATTTCAGGGAAATCAGGGGAATGGTTACAAATATGCCTCAAATACTCATTCTTTTCTAGACTACAATCTGAAAAAGAACAAAATTTCTATCTCGCAAAGCTTATTATAAACGATTATTTAGAAATTCTAAATCAACATAGTTGAAACAATTGTATATTATATCCCTTATTCCGGATAAAGAACACAAGCGACCAAAGTAGTCTTTTAAGCTTTTGTATTGGTATATTTTATTGATCAGGGTAAAAAATCCAAATCAAATATATTACCAAAAATATTGTTATCTTCCAAAACCTACATGTGTTCGTTCATATTTTCTAGATCGTTGCAATAACGCAAACTCAACTATGAAATTGTAAATAAGTAAATTAGAAAATAAGTGAGTTTAAACGGCTGAAACAGATATATTTAACCGCAGTAACTTTTCAGTCTTACGTATGTAGGCTATATTTATGTTCTTCGTCGTAATAAAAAGGCAAACCCAATTATGGCATTTGATGTATCTTAGACCGGAAATAGATCACAAGGGTAAGTAGTAGACGTTTTGACAAAAGTAGGGCTTTAAAACCAAAATATGTATATATTTTCTTTATAAGGGCAAGTC
Source organism: Homalodisca vitripennis (assembly GCF_021130785.1). Taxonomy (NCBI): domain Eukaryota; kingdom Metazoa; phylum Arthropoda; class Insecta; order Hemiptera; family Cicadellidae; genus Homalodisca; species Homalodisca vitripennis. The sequence continues at coordinate 2,105,417 of NC_060211.1, read as the reverse complement.
AAACTTATCTGTGGTACCGTATTAGACTGTATGAACGGTGGGAATAGGCGTTTTTAGACAGTTCGTTGGTAAAAAGGCCGTAGACCATCTTTTTACTCCTTCGTAGGTATATATAGTACTTTCTTAATGGGACAATAAGGCAAACTCAGCTTAAAAACTGGAGATATCTTTCACCGGATGTATAAATTCAAACGGCCGGAAGTATATGTTTTTGGCCAAAGCAGGTTTCTGAAACGTTTTTGTATTTCCTTGATTGGGAAGTTAGGAAAGGGACTCAACTGTGGTGTCGTAAATGTAATTGAAACAAAAATATATACTTCGACACGCACAAACCCTGAAATAAGCCAGTAAAGATTATGTTTGACTTTTAAATCTCCCACGGCCATTAAATAATAATTACAAGATATAGTATGCCTAAATTTGAAAAGTGAGAACTGCAATTTGATGTCCAGATAAATGTAATATCACAGCGAAACCTTATTACTTTGAATCTCCCGATGGTATTTGCAGCTGGATAATTTATATTGCAGCGGTAGGCCTATATTTCAAAACAAGCCAAAAAAGAGAGTTTATCCTATCCACCCATGGTATTATTTAACGATCTGTCTATCTTAGGAAATTCAAATCTCAAAACAGTTCCGTAAAAGCGAGATCAATTATCCAGTAAATTTTCTCGACTGCAGTTTCCGTAATTCGTCTTTAACTACGACTTGCGCAGCTAAATATCGTAAATTTACAAAAATTATCGATTGTACCATCCGTCCGGTGACATAAAACAATACTTCCATTGTTGTAAGTACAAAGAAATCTTAATTCTACATTGATAATTTAGCAATAAGTATTACTAAAGGATGAAATACGTCTCTTATCTCCGTCACGGGAATAAATCATATTGTTGAAAACAAATTATACAACTTGATGTGAACAATAGAGATTATGCCCGCTCCATACAGTACACTATTTATTGGCCATAAACCATTCATTAGAACCCGAAGCTACTGTTGCAGGCCGAAGGTACCTCGCTGAAAGAGGGAACAAAAAAGTACGGTAAAAACGTGATAAACAGAAGTGTACCTCCATGTCTGCCGCCGAGTAGGCCCAGTGGATGGGCGGCCGGGGCGGCCAATGGGAGGCTAGAACGGTGTGTCGCTATTGGTCTGCAGAGAGAAGGCGTGGCCTCGGCACCTATCGCAGGCCCCGCGGCGCGTCCCGTGCGCTGCCCAGTCGCTGTACTAGTGTCGGCATGGCTACACCGGCCCCGTGAATGTGCGAGTGTGGCTCTCAGTGTATCGTGTATCGTGGAAGATGACAGTTACTAACTTCGGGATGATGCGCCCCTGCTTCACCGGATATCCATTCCAAGGTGAGTTCTGGTTTGTCTCTGTATCGAACTCTAGTATATCGACTTTGTTCACCTATAGTACCGATTCTGGGCTAAATGAGTCTCGGATATTCTTCGTTTCCAACGGTATAAAATATTACAATTTACCTCCCCCCTCCCTCTTTCTTCCTGGATCTTAATTTTGGACACCTTCTATCAGATACTTTTTAACGACCCCGTATAAACCGGTGGGCGGTTTCTGTGACGAAAAGCTATATTTTCTTGATTCTAAATGAATCCCAGCTAACTCCCATCCTCAACGTAACACAGATCTAATTCATAGCCAATTTTAAATATCCCGTCTAGCTGAGTGTTGCAGTGTCTTTGTGCAGGATACCGACTATCCTGAAGAACTCGACCAGATTACGATTGCATACTATACCGGTAAGTTAATGTATATGCTACAAACGAGTTGTGTTGTCTACTTTGCTTTTCTTAATGTGAATACGAAATATAAATATTAAACGTCTCGGCGTAGACGCGCGATGTACTGAGAGACTCGATAAGGGTCGGTTTACAAGTAGGCTAACTTTTCTATATCATTGTAACTACGAAGTAGCCTACTATTTAAGCCGTGGCTGGTCTGTTCCATAGTTACCTCATATTTAAGGACGGTTCTTAAATGTCCGTCTGGTTATGTAAATTTAATCACGGTTGTTTTAGTTCCCCACACCAACGGCAGAAATAAAAATACACGCCTGGAACAAGTTGAAGGATAATTCACTTGTAGACTTGTCTATGGTCATGACTAGCATTAACATTTCTTACTCACCGAGGCTCCCACACCAACGGCAGAAATAAAAATACACGCCTGGAACAAGTTGAAGGATAATTCACTTGTAGACTTGTCTATGGTCATGACTAGCATTAACATTTCTTACTCACCGAGGCTCCCACACCAACGGCAGAAATAAAAATACACGCCTGGAACAAGTTGAAGGATAATTCACTTGTAGACTTGTCTATGGTCATGACTAGCATTAACATTTCTTACTCACCGAGGCTCCCACACCAACGGCAGAAATAAAAATACACGCCTGGAACAAGTTGAAGGATAATTCACTTGTAGACTTGTCTATGGTCATGACTAGCATTAACATTTCTTACTCACCGAGGCTCCCACGAACCTATGTACTACAAAAACTTGATAAACACCATACTATAAAACCACTGTCACAGTTAACTCATTAATGTCGGCTACGACAGATGAATTGTTCACGAGTAGTTACGAACGTTAGTTACACATTAGTTAGTTTATGACTGGTAGCTATGATCGTACCGAGTGCACATGCATACGTAGACGGAAAGGAAGCGGAATTACATTCAGTGAGTTATGGTCAATTGGCATAACGCGAAAAAAGAAAGTTTACATTATAAACTGTCCAGGCAAATTTAATTTAAATTTAGAATATTTTATATTTATTTAAACCGGACAAATACGTATTGTAAAACAATGTGTTTAATAAATTTAATTCTTGAATTGGGGCAGTAGTAAACAAAGAAACGACAGCGCGTTTATATGAATACTCTGTTATTTTGTAAACATTTGGTTGTCTCGAGTGAAATATAGTCTATACATACGACCGTCCACATATAGTAAAGCTATTCAGGCGCGGGACCCTCGTAAAGTCCGTGACAGTAAGAGGAAACGAGCTTTTCTTGAATAGTAAACCATCATTTTCCAGCGAAACGTCAATAATTCAAATGTAGCCTACAATTTGTACAGTTCCAGGAAATCAATAGCCAAGTGCCAGGTGTTTATTGTTTCGCGCTACTGAACTTGTAATCAGTTTTAATATAAAAATACATCTAGTAACAAAACTCGTGTTTTTAACCAATTTCAGGCATTAGAACCCGATTTATTGCCAAGAGTTGTAAATTTGCCGTCTTTATATTAGTTAAAAATGCAATAAACATAAATAACAACACTATATTTTTATTTATTAAGATACTAAATCCGTGTAATTCACAATTTCTCTTCTTTAAAGCTAGTTTTCATTTTGAAAATATTTTAATTATTAGACTTATAGACTATTAGCTATGGCTCTTATAACATTTCAAAGCACGAAATTTGGGCTAGAAAAATTTAAATTTACCGTTTAATAGTTATAGTTGACATAGGTATAGTTATTAAATATTCCTCTAAATCACAAGTTATTAATTTTGATTGATTTATTTATTTATCATTTAAGCCGGAAAAGGTAGGCAAAAAATCTAATTTCTTTTCGATACTTTCCCAAGTACCTAATTTCCAATATTTCCTCGTATCAAAATTACCTTTTTTTTCAAAATGTTTATGTAAAAAGTAAAAAAAAAATGGTTTACTTTTGTTTTATTCATTTATTTAGCCTATTGATGTACACGGCAATACACCGTTTTACACAACAATACCTTACATGGTTCAGCTGATTGTGACAATATGAAACATAGATGAATATATGATAACATAAGTTTTACATAATCATGAAATATAACTGATAACGCTATATTATGCCAGCATGAAAATGTTAAAATATTAATAACAAGTTGTTGGTAGTAGTTCTAGTTGTAAAATAACAATAAGGCTACGGCTCTAATATCAGCAAACACAACTAAAGGTTAGACTTCAAACAACAACATACATTTGTCTATTCAATAAAGAAAGACACAAATATGTAACTCTAATAACAACATAAATTAAATGATAAATAATAGACTAAACCTCTAACAACAACCGTATAAATACAAACTTACATGATAACCAAAATATTACCGGAGAAAACAGCCGACGCATAAATAACAATTGATTATGCTATAGCAAAAAAAAAAACAAAATGTAAATAATATAATAAAATTATAAACATAAATAATAAAAACAATGTTTGAACAAAGACGTCTATTTGTCACCATCCTCAGTAAAAGTATAATTTGAGGTATAAGCTGAAGTGTGTTACTTTGTAAACTTTAACTTAGGCTAAATTTAATTTTTGTTCTATTGGTTATAACGAACCAAGCATTTTAAATGTATTATAAAATCCATGTATTTTTCAGAAGCAAGTTAATTATTTTAAATTACAGAAAGACTCACGGCAATGGTTGTAAAACATATTTAAAAATTAACAATTACAAATTCTAGTTACTAGTACATCTACTCCATTCATCATTAAGTAACTTGTTAACGAAAATAGAAATTTTTAGCAAATGTAATTATTCCTAAAATCTCAATTCTAAACAATTTTATCTTTGTTGAGTTTTTCACAGTTGAATAAAATTAGACTAATAAAAGTGATGTAACAATATTAAATCTATTACATTCAAATATGTTTCAAACTATAAATATTTATGATTCCAGTATAAGTAATTAGGCAATAAAATTCTCAAATTTGCAGTTAAAACTGTTAAATATGATAAGTATCTAATAATGATATAAGTTATCTTACTAGGGTAATGCTTCTAATATGCAAATCAAAACATCAAATTTAATCATTATCATAGAGCTTATCTTAGAATAGCTTAGAATATAAATCAAAATTGAAAACAACATATTTTGAGCAAAGAAATCTGAGTTTGATTTGTATAATTTTCATTTCTTTATAACACTAATCCTCTTTTTCCGTTGAAAATTGAGCAATATAATTTGCCTAGAGACCTGGTACCGCACCGTACCGCACCGGTGTGTGCCGGACAGACTCGAGCTGACGCGCAATTGTACCGTAGGTCTAGGCATACACAGAATAGTTCTAACAGTGATTTAGTAGACATTTTAACTTATACGTTGGATTATACTATACGGTTAGCAAAATATGGTTTTCAGTGTTAAAATGTTGAACCTAATACAATAATGACTTGTTTACACTATGATTTTCTAGGTTCTACTGCCATGAAAGGAGAATAAGCCTACTTATTACAATTAATTTAAGTAACACTATTTGTTTACTTCTGGAAGTACCCCACGATACACAGTTTTAGAAAGAATGTGTTAACATATAAGACTTTTCTGTTTGTTTTTCCTTTTGGAAATCACAGAGTGGTTTGGAAAAGTTTGTGTTGTTACATATTAAAACAAATAAAAATGAGATACGTACACAATTGCTGCTAAATATAGGATCTGTTAATATAAATTTGTAATGATGTAAACTACTACTAATTGTTTAACTAACTGTACTAATTTGTGGCTTCCGAACCAAGATGAGCACACGTCAATAAGAAAACAGACACTGATGACAATTTTTTTAGTCATTCATAAAATATAAAAAGGAAGAAACAGTAGCCTTTTGGCAATTCATATGTTTTAATCCACTTCATGGCCAGAGGAGAAGTGCAAATTCAGATTCAAATATGTAGGCTATATAGCAGCTAGTTTACGTTGAAAACTGTGACCGTAAATTCATTAATATCGACAAAATACCACACCACATTCATCGTAATTTACAAATACGATGTAAAGCAAAACAATCACTCTAATCAACTCTGTCTAATAACTGTTATTTGCCTAAACGACTCGTAGCCTATCTCTAACTCCAGGTGTAGATTGACATCGCTAATTTGAAACAGAGAAAGAGTGGCAATAACAGAAACGGTAAGAAACCGTCATTAATCACGGACCACTAAAAGAGTTCACAAGAAGTCCCTAGCCGCTGTTGAGCGCGGACCACCCACCGCGTCCCACCCGTAAATACATGGCAAACTTGTGGACTTGGCTAGCTAACACTAAAATCATATAGTGAACAGAGTCCATGAGGGTCCGACCCGACCATTCTTGTAAGTGACTATTCATCACATTACGCAAGTTAGGCTTTGTGATTTTACTTCGGAAGCCACCAACACATCTGTCATAGTTAGGCCTATATGTTACAACATTTCTACCACGACGTTTCAAAGATTAAAATCTACCGTCTTCCTCGTATGATAAAATAATGATTCGATTGTTAAAGAATTATAAAAATAAGAGAAAGAAAATAGGTCAGACAAACCCAAAATTTGCTTAGAGCCGACAGGAGAAAACAAAAACCTACTCTCTTTTCAAACCTTCTATCGTCAATAATAGGCCTACTGTCAACATACGAGTAGAATAACACATTGATTAATTGAATCATATAAATCATTAAACTCGGTTAATTATCACTCAAAGTCTCGTTAACGCGATTGATGTTTCCATTTCTTCCAGATAACGATGTTTAGTCGAATAACAGTTTTTGTCGCTGAATGACGTTTACTCGAAAATATTTGGAGCGAAAGGACGTTATAACCGTTCAAATTGATCGTCTAATTGCCACCATGCCTGTTTGGACCGAGTCACAACGTTATTTAGTTAAACTCTATTACTTGAATATTCTTAAATCGATCTTATAGTCTACTTAATGTGAACAATCATATTCGGTTTAATTCCAAATCATTCATATTCGATTGTAGAGAATTAATTTTTATGTGCCTAATCATACATTATTTCTAAAAATTATTTGAGTGCCATTTTTTATTTTAATGCTATATTTTGTAGAGAAATTTGCGTTAATAAATGAAGTTTAATAATAAATGTTTACAAGATGGGTGGAGATTGCAATTTAAAAAAGTTATTTTGATAAACAACCAAGCAATCTTAATAGGTTGGATTAACATTTTAATCGATAAAACTATTATTTCTGGAAGAGAAGTGTAGCTCTTAGTCTGAGAAGTGAAACGTCACAATTTTGGCGCAAGGCCGGCGATTCTCTCGTTTGTCACATGAAACATAAATACACAAAACTCTTATTTCTGGAAGAGAAGTGTAACTCTTAGTCTGACAAGTAAAACTCCACAATGTTGGCGCAAGGCCGGCGATTCTCTCGTTTGTCACATGAAACATAAATACACAAAACTCTTATTTGTGGAAGAGAAGTGTAACTCTTAGTCTGACAAGTAAACTTCACAATGTTGGCGCAAGGCCGGCGATTCTCTCGTTTGTCACATGAAACATAAATACATAAAACTATTATTTGTGGAAGAGAAGTGTAACTCTTAGTCTGACAAGTAAAACTCACAATGTTGGCGCAAGGCCGGCGATTCTCTCGTTTGTCACATGAAACATAAATACACAAAACTCTTATTTCTGGAAGAGAAGTGTAACTCTTAGTCTGACAAGTAAAACTTCACAATGTTGGCGCAAGGCCGGCGATTCTCTCGTTTGTCACAGGAAACATAAATACATAAAACTATTATTTGTGGAAGAGAAGTGTAACTCTTAGTCTGACAAGTAAAACTTCACAATGTTGGCGCAAGGCCGGCGATTCTCTCGTTTGTCACAGGAAACATAAATACATAAAACTATTATTTGTGGAAGAGAAGTGTAACTCTTAGTCTGAGAAGTGAAACTTCACAATGTTGGCGCAAGGCCGGCGATTCTCTCGTTTGTCACAGGAAACATAAATACATAAAACTATTATTTGTGGAAGAGAAGTGTAACTCTTAGTCTGAGAAGTGAAACTTCACAATGTTGGCGCAAGGCCGGCGATTCTCTCGTTTGTCACAGGAAACATAAATACATAAAACTATTATTTGTGGAAGAGAAGTGTAACTCTTAGTCTGAGAAGTGAAACTTCACAATGTTGGCGCAAGGCCGGCGATTCTCTCGTTTGTCACAGGAAACATAAATACATAAAACTATTATTTGTGGAAGAGAAGTGTAACTCTTAGTCTGACAAGTAAAACTTCACAATGTTGGCGCAAGGCCGGCGATTCTCTCGTTTGTCACAGGAAACATAAATACATAAAACTATTATTTGTGGAAGAGAAGTGTAACTCTTAGTCTGAGAAGTGAAACTTCACAATGTTGGCGCAAGGCCGGCGATTCTCTCGTTTGTCACAGGAAACATAAATACATAAAACTATTATTTGTGGAAGAGAAGTGTAACTCTTAGTCTGACAAGTAAAACTTCACAATGTTGGCGCAAGGCCGGCGATTCTCTCGTTTGTCACAGGAAACATAAATACATAAAACTATTATTTGTGGAAGAGAAGTGTAACTCTTAGTCTGAGAAGTGAAACTTCACAATGTTGGCGCAAGGCCGGCGATTCTCTCGTTTGTCACAGGAAACATAAATACATAAAACTATTATTTGTGGAAGAGAAGTGTAACTCTTAGTCTGACAAGTAAAACTTCACAATGTTGGCGCAAGGCCGGCGATTCTCTCGTTTGTCACAGGAAACATAAATACATAAAACTATTATTTGTGGAAGAGAAGTGTAACTCTTAGTCTGAGAAGTGAAACTTCACAATGTTGGCGCAAGGCCGGCGATTCTCTCGTTTGTCACAGGCAACTTCTCCCGTTAAAAAAACTTTTCCTACACTTTAAAATTACACTGATTTTTGTTGTAACCTTAATAATTCAAAAATATTATATGTTTTAGCCGTGATTCTAAAACAGTATATTTACTTAGCTCCCTAGTTGAAAGTAAGTAAGTTTTTGTAAACGAGCGATCGCAATTTCCTTGTCTACTAGATCAGATCAGATGAAGTAAATGTTTATTATCAAACGTAGACGTGCGACTGCAGGAGAGGAAGCATTGGAGCATTGTAAGCGAGCAGTATGTCTGTTACGGCAAACACAAACCGTGTGAGGATATCGTCTATTCACATTCGCCTGCAGTTTAGTTATGGATAACAGTATCTACGCACCTACAAAGTTCCATCATCGTTGGGAGTCATAAGACTTACGCTCTCGATTTCATAATGTTTGGCAGTTGAATGCATAACCATTCTACTTATACTCTCATATCATTCGGTTTATTCAGCCAGTATATAGATTCCAAGTAAAAGTTTGTAAATTACGGATACAATGTAAGGCCTTAGGATTTTTGGAGTTAAAATGCAGGACTTGCTTCTTTCAGATATAAGTTATATTCTCAACTTTTTATTTTACTAAATTAAAATTTGATACTTCCGAAAGTCCTAGTAGTTTTCTGGTTGTGTCGAATGTAATTTAGAACTTATTTGTTTGCTTACGAGAGATTTTTTAATAATGAAGAGCAAAAGTAAAAGTTTTAATTTGCACTATTTTTATATTTTTAGTTGTTATTTTTGTACCTATTGTTTTGAAATATTTCCAAACCAGATCTGAGCATGTGAATTTCAATTTTGTAGGACAATCCGGGCCGCCTCACAAGCCCACCGAAGAATTTAACCTTTCCGGCGCCGGTGAGTTGTCAACAGTAGTTGGTGCTATGGGGTAGTGATAAGGTGTTAGTGCATGACTTGTTCTGTAGCTTGGCCGACTCTGTGCTTGTATATACACGAGAGAAGCAAGTTACCGTAGCATTTTACCTCTTTCGGTGGCTACTTGCATGTATCATTAGTGACTAGATTTACTCTACTTTGGAAGTTTACATGTAGGTTTGTAATATAAAATATTCTACTTTTCTTGCCCTTAAATTCTATTTCACAGCCGTTTTAACACATATTTTACTGCTACGTACAAATGATACCGTGTGTATATTTCGACTGGCCATGGCTAAATCAGAATGCGAGCTGAAATCCTAAATTCACAGGTGACGTAAGATCCTAGCTAGAAAAGATCAGATGAATTTTACGTCTACCGTCAATCGACCTGGCTTTATATTCTTCATAGATCGAAATTCCACATCTTATATGGAATTCTCTAAAATAATTTCTAATTTTATGCTAAAATTAAGTATAAGTTCCTAATGTTCCAAAAACTCCGTATTTAAACTTTCAGTGGGAAATATTTAAAACAATTTGTTCGGTTTATAAAAGATGTACAGAATAAAGTATATCCGGCATCCACCTAAGCAAACTATAAATATTTTCGTATTCAAATAATATGATAAAGTGTGTGTATGGATGCAGACAATCAAATATGTACAAGATTACATCTTTCACGTTTTAAAGTCGATAAAGCGTTGCGGATTTCAACTGATGAAATTATAACTTTGGGATGACACTTTTAATTTAAGAATTAATAATTTATTCTCATTCTGAGACAAGATAAACCATTTTCGTGTAGTAGCCTACTTATTTACTATGTTTCGTAGTCATTGAACACGTTCTTAAATAGGTATCTGTCAACCCTCAAAGGCTTTATACCGCTTCATATCTGTTTTACCACCAAAAATATTGATATTTCAGTTCGAATGTAGTTATTTTGGTTCATACTAGATTATATGTTGTTATCAGAACACGTATTGATAACAGTTCTTTTCTTAAAATAGCGTAGCTTTGTGTACATTTATTTTGGGCTTAAACAGTAACCTTCCAGTGGTTTCTCATTGAAATTTTACTATACACTCATCACAAAACAGTTGAAAATGCGAAAACAACAGCTGTAGAATCTTGTTTATGCTTTGAACTTTAATGTCTTCTTGACTTTAAGGGATCTAAGCTTGCCATTCGTAAGACGACGAATCAAGTGACAATAGAGATCGGGACCTAGCACGTACTCGTACATAGTGTTTTGGAAAATATGCAGACAACTGCAGAGCTGCACAATTTAAGATAAGGACGTCAAGTTAATTGCTGTGGCAGCGTTTCAGTAGCTTCTGTCAAAACTGTATAATTAATAAAATTATTCTATACTTTAGCACCAATTATCAATAATCAGTTACATAATGGTTGTATGGAGATTTCCTCTACAGGAGGTAGTACTCTATTTGAGGTATTACGCACACATATTTTATATTTTATTGCTAAATCCAACAAGATCATTCATAATTATTATCATGGAATTAAACGTTATCTTTAATAAATAACAAGTCTTGACGGCTAATGTTACTTAAAAATCTGCTGATTTTTATGTTATTTTATTTTTAAAATATCCAGACTTTTGTGTTGTATGTGTTTTTCTGTTGTAGAGTAGCTGAGTAGGCTATAACAGGTCTTCAACACGCTTTAAAAAAATGTGGTCAATTAGTCTACGAATTTATTTTCTAAACTTAAACGTACGTTGGAAATGTTGAATGCTTGTTGTTAACTTCCGTCTAAATGTTCCATCCCATTTTATTAAAATTATAGGTAGTTTAAACATATATTAATTAATATTATAACACAGCCTTTGACATCACAGACAATAGCGCAGAGCAGTTAAAATCCACAATGTGTCATTTTCATTTTAATCCAATCGTTAGGGTTATTAACTACTATACCGTACTCGTATTTATCTGAAGCGATGGCTCAGTGTGTCAGATACGGCGGTTATCGCGAGAACCGAGTCTAGTGGAGGGTGACCGCTGAGTGATCCTGCCCGGCCATTGGTGGCGGTTCGGAAGTCTCCTCTAAGCCTATGGTCCTCAGGTTAAGTGTTTAGACGGAAATTCTTAGCCCTAACTTCACCTAGTAAAACAAGACATTCATTACCTTTTTCCACTATAGTCGAAGTCTTTGTTGTTTGCTTTTTACTGTAAGAAGAAATAATATTCAATTAGCTTTTTAATGTTCAGGAAGCATCACATCAGTTCATTTATTTTAACGACGCAAGCCAATCAAATATGGAACGCGAGAATCAAGGTTCGGCACGAGAAAGCGTTCATGACGAGAAAGTTTCAACCGAATGACAATAAAGTTGCGTCGTATAATGCTAAACATTGAATGCGAGAATCAAGCTTTGGCACAAGAAAGCGATCATGACGAGAAAGTTTCAAACGAATGACAATAAAGTTGCGTCGTATAATGCTAAATATTGAATGCGAGAATCAAGCTTCGGCACAAGAAAGCGATCATGACAAGAAGTTTCAATCGAATGACAATAAAGTTGCGTCGTATAATGCTAAATATTGAATGCGAGAATCAAGCTTCGGCACAAGAAAGCGATCATGATGAGAAAGTTTCAACCGAATGACAATAAAGTTGCGTTGTATAATGCTAAATACTGAATGCGAGAATCAAGCTTCGGCACAAGAAAGCGATCATGACAAGAAGTTTCAGTCGAATGACAATAAAGTTGCGTTGTATAATGCTAAATATTGAATGCGAGAATCAAGCTTCGGCACAAGAAAGCGATCATGATGAGAAAGTTTCAACCGAATGACAATAAAGTTGCGTTGTATAATGCTAAATACTGAATGCGAGAATCAAGCTTCGGCACAAGAAAGCGATCATGACAAGAAGTTTCAGTCGAATGACAATAAAGTTGCGTTGTATAATGCTAAATACTGAATGCGAGAATCAAGCTTCGGCACAAGAAAGCGATCATGACAAGAAGTTTCAGTCGAATGACAATAAAGTTGCGTTGTATAATGCTAAATATTGAATGCGAGAATCAAGCTTCGGCACAAGAAAGCGATCATGATGAGAAAGTTTCAACCGAATGACAATAAAGTTGCGTTGTATAATGCTAAATATTGAATGCGAGAATCAAGCTTCGGCACAAGAAAGCGATCATGAAACAAGTACAGACGCGATAAGAATGACAATAAAGTTGCATCAATGCTTAAACAAGCGATCATGACAAGAAAGTTTCAAACGAATGACAATAAAGTTGCGTCGTATAATGCTAAATATTGAATGCGAGAATCAAGCTTCGGCACAAGAAAGCGATCATGACGAGAAGTTTCAGTCGAATGACAATAAAGTTGCGTTGTATAATGCTAAATATTGAATGCGAGAATCAAGCTTCGGCACAAGAAAGCGATCATGATGAGAAAGTTTCAACCGAATGACAATAAAGTTGCGTCGTATAATGCTAAATATTGAATGCGAGAATCAAGCTTCGGCACAAGAAAGCGATCATGACAAGAAGTTTCAATCGAATGACAATAAAGTTGCGCCGTATAATGCTAAATATTGAATGCGAGAATCAAGCTTCGGCACAAGAAAGCGATCATGACGAGAAAGTTTCAATCGAATGACAATAAAGTTGCGTCGTATAATGCTAAATATTGATTGCAGAATCAAGCTTCGGACAATAACAAGAATTCATCATGATATGAAGAAAGTTGCGCATATCTAAATATCATGACATGTGAGAATCTGAATGAAATAAATTCGACGATCATGAAAGTTTCAACCGGAATGACAATAAAGTTGCGTTGTATAATGCTAAATATTGAATGCGAGAATCAAGCTTCGGCACAAGAAAGCGATCATGACAAGAAGTTTCAATCGAATGACAATAAAGTTGCGTTGTATAATGCTAAATATTGAATGCGAGAATTCAAGCTTCGGCACAAGAAAGCGATCATGATGAGAAAGTTTTCAACCGAATGACAATAAAGTTGCGTCGTCTAATGCTAAATACTTGAATGCGAGAATCAAGCTTCGGCACAAGAAAGCGATCATGACAAGAAGTTTCAATCGAATGACAATAAAGTTGCGTTGTATAATGCTAAATATTGAATGCGAGAATCAAGCTTCGGCACAAGAAAGCGATCATGATGAGAAAGTTTCAACCGAATGACAATAAAGTTGCGTTGTATAATGCTAAATAATTGAATGCGAGAATCAAGCTTCGGCACAAGAAAGCGATCATGACAAGAAGTTTCAATCGAATGACAATAAAGTTGGCGTTTGTATAATGCTAAATACTGAATGCGAGAATCAAGCTTCGGCACAAGAAAGCGATCATGACAAGAAGTTTCAGTCGAATGACAATAAAGTTGCGTTGTATAATGCTAAATATTGAATGCGAGAATCAAGCTTCGGCACAAGAAAGCGATCATGATGAGAAAGTTTCAACCGAATGACAATAAAGTTGCGTCGTATAATGCTAAATATTGAATGCGAGAATCAAGCTTCGGCACAAGAAAGCGATCATGACAAGAAGTTTCAATCGAATGACAATAAAGTTGCGCCGTATAATGCTAAATATTGAATGCGAGAATCAAGCTTCGGCACAAGAAAGCGATCATAACGAGAAAGTTTCAATCGAATGACAATAAAGTTGCGCCGTATAATGCTAAATATTGAATGCGAGAATCAAGCTTCGGCACAAGAAAGCGATCATGACGAGAAAGTTTCAACCGAATGACAATAAAGTTGCGTCGTATAATGCTAAATATTGAATGCGAGAATCAAGCTTCGGCACAAGAAAGCGATCATGACAAGAAGTTTCAATCGAATGACAATAAAGTTGCGTCGTATAATGCTAAATATTGAATGCGAGAATCAAGCTTCGGCATCGCAAGAAAGATCATGACCGAAGCTAAAGAAAGTTGCGTTGTATAATGCTAAATACTGAATGCGAGAATCAAGCTTCGGCACAAGAAAAGCGATCATGACAAGAAGTTTCAATCGAATGACAATAAAGTTGCGTTGTATAATGCTAAATATTGAATGCGAGAATCAAGCTTCGGCACAAGAAAGCGATCATGACGAGAAAGTTTCAACCGAATGACAATAAAGTTGCGTCGTATAATGCTAAATATTGAATGCGAGAATCAAGCTTCGGCACAAGAAAGCGTTCATGACGAGAAAGTTTCAACCGAATGACAATAAAGTTGCGTTGTATAATGCTAAATATTGAATGCGAGAATCAAGCTTCGGCACAAGAAAGCGATCATGACAAGAAGTTTAATCGAATGACAATAAAGTTGCGTTGTATAATGCTAAATATTGAATGCGAGAATCAAGCTTCGGCACAAGAAAGCGATCATGACAAGAAGTTTCAGTCGAATGACAATAAAGTTGCGTTGTATAATGCTAAATATGAATGCTAGAATCAAGCTTCGGCACAAGAAAGCGATCATGACAAGAAGTTTCAGTCGAATGACAATAAAGTTGCGTTGTATAATGCTAAATATTGAATGCGAGAATCAAGCTTCGGCACAAGAAAGCGATCATGATGAGAAAGTTTCAACCGAATGACAATAAGTTGCGTTGTATAATGCTAAATACTGAATGCGAGAATCAAGCTTCGGCACAAGAAAGCGTTCATGACGAGAAAGTTTCAACCGAATGACAATAAAGTTGCGTCGTATAATGCTAAATATTGAATGCGAGAATCAAGCTTCGGCACAAGAAAGCGATCATAACGAGAAAGTTTCAACCGAATGACAATAAAGTTGCGTCGTATAATGCTAAATATTGAATGCGAGAATCAAGCTTCGGCACAAGAAAGCGATCATGATGAGAAAGTTTCAACCGAATGACAATAAAGTTGCGTTGTATAATGCTAAATACTGAATGCGAGAATCAAGCTTCGGCACAAGAAAGCGATCATGACAAGAAGTTTCAATCGAATGACCATAAAGTTGCGTTGTATAATGCTAAATATTGAATGCGAGAATCAAGCTTCGGCACAAGAAAGCGATCATGACAAGAAGTTTCAATCGAATGACAATAAAGTTGCGTTGTATAATGCTAAATATTGAATGCGAGAATCAAGCTTCGGCACAAGAAAGCGATCATGATGAGAAAGTTTCAACCGAATGACAATAAAGTTGCGTTGTATAATGCTAAATACTGATTGCGAGAATCAAGCTTCGGCACAAGAAAGCGATCATGACAAGAAGTTTCAATCGAATGACAATAAAGTTGCGCCGTATAATGCTAAATATTGAATGCGAGAATCAAGCTTCGGCACAAGAAAGCGATCATGACGAGAAAGTTTCAATCGAATGACAATAAAGTTGCGCCGTATGGTGTGGCAGGATGTATGATTTACAAATTCTGTTTAAATGAGTTAGTTTCACTATGTTCATAATTGTTTAACCCCTAAAACATTTCTCTTGAAAGGAATATTTGTAGAAAAGTGAGTTAAAATTAGCACTAACGACTGTAACACGCGTTAGTCGCTTGTCACTCGGTCATTTACTTAAACACTGGCCGACACCCGTTCTTTTGTGCTATAATAGCACCAGGCTGGCCGCGTCGTACAGATCAATCCGGCTGTTGGAATGAGTGACTAACGGTGTACCTTTCATCTTTGACGATCAAGGAGAGCAACATTGCTTCAAATATAATATCAAGAAGTTATAGGCTAATAACAAACAAAATAGTTTTTATCGTGAACTTTCCTAAGTGGAGCAATCGATTTTCGTTGGGATAATATTTGTAATTTTTAATTCATAGTCCTTTGAGACAAGAAAGACAAAAATTGAAGACAGGAAAAATAGGAATGTCACGGGAAATTACAGGCATTTTTGTAGGAAATTAGGAAATATGTAATCTAGCTCAAATATAAACAGTTGGGGTGTGACATGTTTACAGTACGTCATTTGGGTGTTGTATGTACTCAGAGAAACATATATCGATTTTGTATAGACCTTATCTAGACGCTTTGTTGTAAAAAAGCTGTAATATTTGGAAAATAAACAAGTCTCCCTACTGCACAAGACATCATTATGTAAAGCGCAAATGTAGTCTATAAATAATTTATAGACTAGGGCAATGGATAATTATTATCCTGTCAACATTGCCCTAAAGACTAAATTGGAGAAACATCTACATCACTTAGGCTGAGGATGAACAGTCATCGTGCCGATGTTCGACATCAAAATTTACGTAGACCCGTGTCTCTGCACACTTTGAAAATTGTTTATCTCTAATTGGCATCAAGAAGTTTCAAAATTATGAAAATAAAGAAGTATTACACAAAATTATTGCTGAGAAGATATAAACAAGCAAACATAATAGCTTTTCAATAAAAATCACCAGTTGAATTAAATTTGAGACACAGTTACCCTAAACTTAATTTAAATTAATTATTCAAACATTTTATCTATCTCTGTATTCAGGAAAGGTTAGATGTTTTATTTTACTTGTTTCGATACCATATGTTTTTGTTGTTTGCAATGTTTTTATAACCTTCATTCTTATATTTGTTTATATTTTATTTTATACAAGCTTTGGATAATGCCACTGAAAAGTGACGAAATATTATGCATTTCAAGTTGAAGAACCGTGTTTTGTTTTCTTTTATACCTATACATACTAGAAGTTCCCGGCGGCTTCGCACGCAATTTCCTGTTGAAAATCAGGATACTATATCCACGTATTCTTTTTTTATCACATTCTAAGCACTCCTGAGATAATCATCGTCATTCCTTCGTGAGCCTCTAGAACGCAATATGAAGGTATGTACCATATTTCCTAATTCTATCTTTCGTCGTTTTTGGTAGGACGTTGATGTTATTCAGGACACTACCTATAGCTGTATATATATATATATATATATATATATATATATATATATATATATATATATATATATACTAGCTGTTTCCCGCGGCTTCGCACGCGTCTCTTAAGCTTTGCCCGTATATTTCTTTGCCTTCAAATAGTGTTTGGATATTTTAATATACGTAACTACTGTGTTGTAATTGCAGTTTATAATGTGCAGGCGCTTTGATAACTTTTATATCTTGCAGTACAGCCTGGTGGTTAGTTACATCAATGGGCATTGCGTATAAACCTTCTACATAGAAAAATACAAATTTTCATAGTGATCGGTCCAATAGTTTCTGAGTCTATAAAGGACAAACACACAAACATTCATTTTTATATATTATGATTGCAGAAACAGTTTAAACAAAATTTGTCGTTTCTCTTAAGCTTACTCTATGCTTTAAAACTATAAGTGTAAAGAAATTTATATATAAATATATTTTTGTCGCATTATATATGTGTAGATTTATCATCAAATTTACTTATTGTTTGTTGTATATAAACAGATTGTAAATAAATTAAAGTCAAAAAAAAAAAAAAAATTATATATGTTTACAAAGAACAGCTGATTAAAAATTTGAAAAGACTCTTTCACTTAATAACATATGTTTGCTGCAATGCATTTCTTACGGGTATTTCTGTAACCAGTGGGGCGGAATCCTGAATCGGGAAAGGGATAAAAAGTATCCTATAACCTTCTACAGATCAAGACGAACAAATTAAAAAAAAAATTAGGTGAATCCGTCCAGCCGTTTGTGAGTGATGCTGTTACACACGAACAGTTTCATTTTTATATATATAGATACTAGCGGACCCGGCGCGCTTCGCTGCGCATTTCAATAAGTTTCCCGCGGCTTCGCACGCAATTTCCCGTTGAAAACAGTACACTATATTCACTTATTCATTTTCTATCACATTCTAAACATTGCTGAGATAATTGATAGTCGTTCCTTCGTGAGCTTCTTGGGCGCATTATGAAGGTATGTACCACATTCCTGATACTTCTGTCAAAAAAAAACAACTAAGGTTGATTTTATAACATTCTTTATATTTGTAGCCAACGTAAGATAGTAATTATGATATCTGCATTGCTCTTCTGATCAAGCATGAGCATGGTTTATATTAAATAAATATTGCAGTTAAAGGTGAATTTTTACGTCAAATTTGAATTGTATTATCTGGATAGTAAAGTCTATGTTTAACAGTGATTGCAGAAACAGTTTAAACAAAATTTGTCGTTTCTCTTAAGCTTACTCTATGCTTTAAAACTATAAGTGTAGTAATTAAATTATATATAAATATATTTTTGTCGCATTATATATGTTTAAAAAGAACAGCTGATTAAAAATTTGAAAAGACTCTTTCACTTAATAACATATGTTTGCTGCAATGCATTTCTTACGGGTATTTCTGTAACCAGTGGGGCGGAATCCTGAATCGGGAAAGGGATAAAAAGTATCCTATAACCTTCTACAGATCAAGACGAACAAATTTAAAAAAAAATTAGGCGAATCCGTCCAGCCGTTTGTGAGTGATGCTGTTACACACGAACAGTTTCATTTTTATATAATATATATATATATATATATATATATATATATATATCGTCGTCGTATGTTGCTTTACTGGGGTTATGGCTAGCCTACTAATAAAATGTAACGAAGTAAAACCTTTGAACAGCCGCCATTTTGTAGATCAATCTTTTTGAGTGCGGTTTGCGGCATTAAACTCTGCTAGATAAGCCCTTTAAAATGATGTGCATATTGACCTATGCTTCTATTTAAGATTTCCTTCTGACTCCTTGCGGGACGTCCCCATGATATTACAGAAAACTGATAGTTCCTTCAAAAAGTAGATTTTTAGGTGTAGTGTTGATGTACCAAATCTTGTTGATTTATCTGTTATCGTTCAGAAAATATTATACCTGTGCAGGACTTTATGTACACCCTGTATATATAATAAATAAATAAATATATATATATATTATATATATATATATATATATACACTCATTAAATTTATATAAGTGGCAATAGCCTTACTTAATTTCAATAAACATTGAATCGCAAAAAGTACTTGCTCCGCCGGGACTCGAACCGGTTATAATAAATATTATATACTTTATAACTTTATATAATATATTTCTTGTGTTCGTGCGTATGTGAACACACGAACACAAACACTAAACCAATGGACCGATTTTGATGACATTTTGTGTGTGTGTTGAAGGGGATTCGAGAATGGTTTAATTTCATGATTTGGTCCGATTTAAATAGTTTATTTTATTAATTTTGTATTTATAAATTGTTGTTGATGTTAGAGTGTTTTATATTGGATCCGGCAGATTGCGCTACGACACGTAATACAAAGTGAACTGATACTTTCAGCTCTTAAGCTGAAGTTTATCAAAGAGGCAGAAACATTTGTTTACATTAAAATTTAGAATCTATTAAATTACTGTAAACTGCTTGATCAGTAGTGTAATGCAGATTGCAGAGACGAAGTTATTATCTAATTTTAAATTTTGTTTGCGCCAATAATCAATAATCCATCTAATGCCATGGAAATGGTATTTATACACTCCGAAACCAACATATGAGACCATTGTTTTGGTTAGTGCAATAGCATAAACCAATTGTGGAACTGTAAATAGATTAGACCGGGGGTGAATTTAAACGACCAAAACAGACTCATATTGACCGCAGCAAATTTTTAGTTGGACGATACACTTTCGACAATGGGATAAAAAGGCTAACTCTTATTGTTACTGAAATCGTCGGAGCACTTGAATAAATTATCATAGAATGTTGGAGGGAATACGAATCTTATAAAAGCTGTTTCATTTTATGACTGAAGTCGTGCTCCGAAAGGATAAAAAAATAACAATAGTTTAATAGTTCTTAAAACTTAAATCTAAAATGGATCAGGAGATTGGAATAGCTTTGATTGACTATCGATTATCTCAGGAGTGTTTATTGTGTCATAGATGAAGAATACATGAATATATTGTCCGAGTTTTCAACAGGAAAATGCGTGCGGAGACACGGGTAGTTTTCAATGAATTTTTACTCTACCCTTATACCAGAAGCAGAAAATAAGCGGTGAAAGTAGTCTTTTTAAATTTACGTGTACGTATTTTCTTGTTGAGGTAAAAAAAAATCAAAATCGGTTACAGCACCAGAAATATAGTAGATGGGACGTGGGCGCTTTTTGATCTAATCCGATTTCTGAAACCTACATATGTATTTATTTTCCTGGTTTATATATATATATATATATACATTAAATTGTATAAATGGCAATAGCCTTATATATATATATATATATATATATATATATATATATATATATATATATATATATATATATATATATATATAATTACATTACATTAAAATATCGCATTATATTACAGTCTTCTCATTTTCAAAACTGTGTGCGAACGTGGGTAAGTGGTAGATAATAATATAACTGATGATGTAACAGGTCAAATTACGACATTTGAATATTCGCGGGGAATTGGCAGACTGTGACGTCAATGAATCGGCAGACTGTGACGTCAGTGAATCACATGTTGTCGGAATTGAAGTTTATTTAACTTATAACGAAGAAATTTATTGAACTTTATACGGGAAAAGATTTAATCAATTAAAATGAAGTAAACATAACCAAAATTCGTGTTTTACAAAAACACTAAATAGAATTACGCAGAAAAACCAATTGTGGGATGAATGACTTGTATATTGATGACGTCATAAAGCACATGTTGCTAAAAATTTAAATAAAAAGCTTTGAAAAAATAATAAAAAGAAAATAGAAAGACTTAAATTGATTAATTATAGTAAACGTGATAAATTTCGACAATTATAAGAAAAGAATCAAATTATATTTATTCGTGAAGACGCTGATTTGAACGAGAGAGGGGATGAGTATTGTTTTGAGTCGGTATCCGTAGTTTTATACGGAGATTCGGTCTTCTCTCACCAGACTTGAAGCAAGGAGGTTGTGTTGATTCTCCTGTGATAGTAGTGATCTGTTGTATAGTGTATTGAAATTTTAATGAAGGATGGGATATTATTTTAGTCTTTTAAATTATCAAAGCATTGCAAGGTGAGTGAAATTATAATATGTATTGAGAGTGTGACATGGAATAAATTAATCTCATGGTCACTTGGTTTGACTTTTCTTTGAATATCCCCTTTATAAAAAGTGTGATGGAGTGATATTAAATTTTTTAATCACTACTTAACATATTTTAAAACCTGAGATACACACAGACTTGTTGTTGGTGATAACACCACAGACATTCAAATTTAATAAGTTTTAAGCAGTACCAAGGGAATGCAGCTAGCATTGGGCAAGATGGCGACCGATACCATGATGAGCAACATGGTACAACAACGTGCCACTGGTGACAAAAAGGCATACAACTACATGGTGAGTCAACAACTCTAAAGAACCGACTCACAATAAATTGACACAACCACGTGGAGGGGATCAGCAGCAAATTGACGCAGTCAAGGTAAAGGGCTTTCAGCAAATTACAGCAGCCAACGTGGGGCTGACACACATCAAATTGGCGCTATAACCTGGGACACTCATCAATGAGAAACAACAGAAATTATTATTTTATGAGGGCAATAGAAAAACAATTTTCTGTCACACATTAAGAACCATCTGTGATGGAAGCAATCTTTATTTTAGCTCTATAAAAACAATGTTAAACTTCAAACACTTTCAAGACCTTGTTTCTTATTGTACATTTATTACAATACATGTATCATTTTAAAGATAGGATTAATAAACATATAACTGCTTTTTACTTATTTTCAATATCCCTGTTGGTTATTCAGAAAACAAATCCCTTCTTTTTTCTTTTCATCGTTTTAATACTCAAAATATGCAGGGTATGTTTTACGAGTTGAACTAAAAAGCATTTGAAGTGACCTAGGGCATCTTCCATAATTATTCGACCAAAAGTAAGTGGTTGATAAAAGCCGTTGTTAAATAAAAGTCTTATGTAAGTTTATATAAATTTATTTTAAGTTATATTATTTGTTTTATGAACTAGTTCTACGATAAAATTAAAGCTGGAAATTGTAATAAAGTTATATTATTGCATCATCCTAACCTTAATGCCCACTTTTCATTTTGGGAAGAAAAAGCGCTGCAAAAGCACTTAAAACTACCATCGTAGTCATGCCGATAAATATATGAGGGCAATGATTGTCGATCAGGAGGCCGAACACGATGTTCCCCAGAACCGCGCCTAACCGGCCGACTGTGACCGTCAACGAGAGAGCGGTACCTCTGGTATTGAGCGGGAATATTTCCACAATAGCGCAGAACAGTACGGTCTCCACCAGGGTCGCGGTCGCTTCAAACAGACAGAGCATGGCCGTCACCTGGAATACGGAGTCCATGAAGTACACTCCCAACGTAGGCACAGCCGTCAAGAGCATTATACCCACGAGCAAGATCTTCTTGTTGATGTGGCTGATCAGATACAATAGCATTATGTTGGAGGGTAAACAAGCTAAGCAGATCACGAACGTGTGAAGAAACGTCAAAATGTCAACAGTCCCTTTTCCTTCGTCGGACTCTTCACTCGATTCGGAAAGTATTTTCCTTTCGGAGACGTGGCAGAGGGAGGCCGGTTCGAAGGGGTGAGAATGTAGAAACAACTCTTGTCTGTGTAGGAGTTCCGGTACCCACAGTATAACGGAGTAGTACACGGACATGACTCCGAAGTCTATAAAACACGTGATGATAATGTTTATGAAAGATCGGCCATGAAATAAATCCTCGTGTTGTTTGATGAGCCCAATAAATATATGCTTTAACCTCCCATAACAACTGACGCCTTTAAGATCAGGGAAGTAGTAAGCTTCCGCTTCGGGGCTCGGTTTCAACACACTGACGGGGTACCGCGAGGGCTTTTCGTCGGTATTTGTGGCGAACATGCGGACCAGTACCTTCTTAGTCTTCTCGTCCTTCCCTTGCAGCAAGAGGAATCGAGGACTCTCCGGCATTCCTGCAATGAGGATCACGCCGATCAAGCTGGGTATACCGCAGGTGAGAACAAAAAGTCGCCAAGAATTAAAAACGAATACGCCTTCAAATCCTACTGCCCAACTCCGTGTAAGAATTACAGTACCGATGACGGGAAGCGCGATGATTCCGAACGTCCAGAAGAGCTCGAGACGAGAAAGGTAGTTGTCTCTTCTCGTGGGGTCCATGAATTCTCCGAGATACGCGAATACTATGCTGGTAGCTCCGATTATTCCGAAACCGTTGAAAAACCTACAGAAGAAGAAGAGACGGTACGACTGACACAGGCTGGACAGGGTGGCGGCGATGGAGTCGATGAGAAGTGAGTACAAGAGAACGAACTTGCGGCCTCGGCTGTCGGCGAAGTTGCCCCAGATGTAGGCTCCACCCACCATCCCCCAGAGAGGTGCGGTGTTCAGGATTCCCTTGTCGGAAGAGGTGAGGTCGAAGTCGTACTGAGCCGCAGGCAAAACGAAGGAGAGTGTCGTCGTGCTCAGACTACAGCAAGAGTAGATGAAACCACACAAGGCCATGAGGATGTACTGGAACTTGCCGTGTCCCGTCAGAGTTATTGCGTCGTCTAAGTCGACAGGTAAATCGATTCCTTCCATAGTTCGTCTCCGCAGTAGCATACGTTCCAACGTGTGGTGGGATCCTATGCTGTCCACAGACATCCGCGAGGGTCTCAGAGTCAGCAAGGTACCCCGTGGACCCGCGATGATGTGCTCTGACACGACCTCGTGAAGGGCGTGCGACACGATCTCACTGGGTCTCGAGCCTATGCTGTGTCTGCGGGAGGACGCTCCTCGGAGGGTGGACGGCTGTGAGGCATGGGTCTGAGCACTCGTCGCTTGACTGGGGGTTTTACTGAAAAGGTTCCAAATGTTAGTCATCTTATTTTGTGAATTTTCGTCACCCATGTTCACTATTCTTCAGTATTCCACTTATGGCTTTCGTCTTTATGAGTATAAACGTTCGTAAAGTACTTTGGCTATTATCTCAAGCACGAGTTTAAAATACATTTCATAATGGAAAAAGGCTTATTTCAATGTTCATACCGAAACCGAGAGCGAATTGGAACAAAAATGTACAAAATAACAACATTGAACACTACTTTGTTTATATTTTCATTTTAAACTCAGCTGCTAAATGCTTATAAAACACATGGACCTCGGTCATTGCGTACCTGTAAATTAATTGTAAAAGTGTGTCCTACATCGTACGTATAAACTTAAATATACTTGATAATATATAATCACTAATTCCCTCGCTCATTGTCGCTAAATCCCTAATTTAATGATGTTAAGGAGTTTTATACTTGTGACATAATGAATATTGAGTACTCGGAGCCCGATAAGTGAATTGCATTGAGTAAGAAAGTTTCGATCAATACCAAAAGCTAAAATAATTAAAAATGTTTGTGACATAATAAGTCTTTAGCCATTAAAAATTAATATATTATTATTCAAGTCTCATCGAACTTTAAATTTGCTCATGATCTAATAGCGAATTTATTGGAAACTTTCACGTCTCAGCAACCCTTTGCCTGAAACTTCCACCTATATACCGTTCATGAAAAGTTTCCATACCTGTACGTCCATAGAAAGTTATCTACAGTTATTTGCAATGATGGCTGTTAGAGCACTGGACTGGCGTTGTAGAACGATGACCACATGACATCGGGTTTAAGCAAAGAGCATCCATGAGACTATGTACACATTCTCATAATCCGCCTATTCTATGAAACGTGCCAAACATTTTTGCAAAGCCCAGATACAAGCAAGAACAATGTTTCCTAACATGACCTTTTCATGTAGAAAATCTAAAAACAATGCGCGAACAACTTCAGTCTTCAGTCGAAATAGTGTTCACCTACACACGATTGCTGTTTCTGATTTCAGGGCTTTGTCCTACTGATTTTTCCTTTTATAAAACCTATCAACTTGAACCTAAAGTGCAATTATTGAATGGCGTGTAATTTGCATGACAAATATGCTTTCTGGTGCTCACTAAGGATTTCGACGACCTCAGGGCTCTGATGTATTAGCCTTAAAAGTTAGGAGGTTCACTGACAATTAAAGTAATCTCAGAACCTACTGAACAAAATACCATGACAATAATTAAATCGTTTCATTACACTTCTTAGATGCTCAGTAAGAGAGTCTACAAACTGAATGTTCTAATGCTAGCTCTCTGATGTACTGCTGGTTTTATGTGACATCCCTGTTGTACTGAGGCGTTTCATTACACTTCTTAGATGCTCAGTAAGAGAGTCTACAAACTGAATGTTCTAACGCTAGCTCTCTGATTTACTGCTGGTTTTATGTGACATCCCTGTTGTACTGAGGCGTTTCGTTACACTTCTTAGATGCTCAGTAAGAGAGTCTACAAACTGAATGTTCTAATGCTAGCTCTCTGATGTACTGCTGGTTTTATGTGACATCCCTGTTGTACTGAGGCGTTTCATTACACTTCTTAGATGCTCAGTAAGAGAGTCTACAAATTGAATGTTCTAATGCTAGCTCTCTGATTTACTGCTGGTTTTATGTGACATCCCTGTTGTACTGAGGCGTTTCATTACACTTCTTAGATGCTCAGTAAGAGAGTCTACAAACTGAATGTTCTAATGCTAGCTCTCTGATGTACTGCTGGTTTTATGTGACATCCCTGTTGTACTGAGGCGTTTCATTACACTTCTTAGATGCTCAGTAAGAGAGTCTACAAACTGAATGTTCTAATGCTAGCTCTCTGATGTACTGCTGGTTTTATGTGACATCCCTGTTGTACTGAGGCGTTTCGTTACACTTCTTAGATGCTCAGTAAGAGAGTCTACAAACTGAATGTTCTAACGCTCTGATGCTATGTGACATCCCTGTTGTACTGAGGCGTTTCGTTACACTTCTTAGATGCTCAGTAAGAGAGTCTACAAACTGAATGTTCTAACGCTAGCTCTCTGATGTACTGCTATGTGACATCCCTGTTGTACTGAGGCGTTTCGTTACACTTCTTAGATGCTCAGTAAGAGAGTCTACAAACTGAATGTTCTAAACGCTAGCTCTCTGATGTACTGCTGGTTTTATGTGACATCCCTGTTTGTACTGAGGCGTTGTCGTTACACTTCTTAGATGCTCAGTAAGAGAGTCTACAAACTGAATGTTCTAACGCTAGCTCTCTGATGTACTGCTGGTTTTATGTGACATCCCTGTTGTACTGACACTTCTTAGATGCTCAGTAAAGAGAGTCTACAAACTGAATGTTCTAACGCTAGCTCTCTGATGTACTGCTGATGTGACATTGTTGTACTGAGGCGTTTCATTACACTTCTTAGATGCTCATAAGAGAGTCTACAAATTGAATGTTCTAATGCTAGCTCTCTGATGTACTGCTGGTTTTATGTGACTGAGGCGTTTCATTACACTTCTTAGATGCTCAGTAAGAGAGTCTACAAACTGAATGTTCTAATGCTAGCTCTCTGATGTACTGCAGGTTTTATGTGACATCCCTGTTGTACTGAGGCGTTTCGTTACACTTCTTAGATGCTCAGTAAGAGAGTCTACAAACTGAATGTTCTAATGCTAGCTCTCTGATGTACTGCTGGTTTTATGTGACATCCCTGTTGTACTGAGGCGTTTCATTACACTTCTTAGATGCTCAGTAAGAGAGTCTACAAACTGAATGTTCTAATGCTAGCTCTCTGATTTACTGCTGGTTTTATGTGACATCCCTGTTGTACTGAGGCGTTTCATTACACTTTTTAGATGCTCAGTAAGAGAGTCTACAAACTGAATGTTCTAATGCTAGCTCTCTGATGTACTGCTGGTTTTATGTGACATCCCTGTTGTACTGAGGCGTTTCGTTACACTTCTTAGATGCTCAGTAAGAGAGTCTACAAATTGAATGTTCTAACGCTAGCTCTCTGATGTACTGCTGGTTTTATGTGACATCCCTGTTGTACTGAGGCGTTTCATTACACTTCTTAGATGCTCAGTAAGAGAGTCTACAAACTGAATGTTCTAACGCTAGCTCTCTGATGTACTGCTGGTTTTATGTGACATCCCTGTTGTACTGAGGCGTTTCATTACACTTTTTAGATGCTCAGTAAGAGAGTCTACAAACTGAATGTTCTAACGCTAGCTCTCTGATGTACTGCTGGTTTTATGTGACATCCCTGTTGTACTGAGGCGTTTCATTACACTTCTTAGATGCTCAGTAAGAGAGTCTACAAACTGAATGTTCTAACGCTAGCTCTCTGATGTACTGCTGGTTTTATGTGACATCCCTGTTGTACTGAGGCGTTTCGTTACACTTCTTAGATGCTCAGTAAGAGAGTCTGCAAATTGAATGTTCTAATGCTAGCTCTCTGATGTACTGCTGGTTTTATGTGACATCCCTGTTGTACTGAGGCGAATGCTGTGGAACCTCGAGTAAGTGTTCCAAAATTAAATACTGAAGAGAAGTTAGTTGTTTTACAGGTACTTTTAAAAACGGAGTTCAAAAGACTGCTCTTTAATTTAAATTTAAAACGGATCAGGAGCTTAGAATATCATTCCGTGACTATCACTTATATCACGATACTATAGAAATAGGCTGTGCTATTATTACACTTTCAATACAAATGGACATTTTAGTGAATTTATAAATATTGTTACCGTTACCACCCGCTTATTATTAAAACTTTGTAACTCACTGGGACGCGCTCTTAGTTAACCAGTGCTCGTGTTAAGGTAATTCTGAGCAATTACTGGGTAGACTTTAATTCTTTCCATATTTTTGTATGA
Source organism: Homalodisca vitripennis (assembly GCF_021130785.1). NCBI lineage: Eukaryota > Metazoa > Arthropoda > Insecta > Hemiptera > Cicadellidae > Homalodisca > Homalodisca vitripennis. The sequence continues at coordinate 2,077,141 of NC_060211.1, read as the reverse complement.
CAATCAGGAATTTCTTAGAAGCTTAAGTGTCGATTGATAACTGTTCACGCGCCACGCCGCGTCTTGTCTCTTCCCACCTGAAGAGGGGCCGAGGCACTCACGTGAAACGTTACATGAGTAGTGTTCAAGATTGATCAAGATATTGATCTGTGAGTCTACGGTATAGTCTGCATTATAATTTTACATGTTAAGGATATCAAAGAAAGAATGATATCTGTACGTGGCTTGTACAGTAGGCTACTGTGTTTTATAATATCTTGTTAGATAATGGCCGTGTTTGTCGTATTTTTAAAAAGAAAAAAAATGCACTGACACCGCCTGTAAAGTATCTTTACGAAATGTCAACAGAATTTGTTACGACCGCTGAGAGGTGGAACATGAAACTGTTAGACTGCTACAGTATCATAGCCAGTACAATCCTAGCGAACTGATATGGACTAAATTCAAACGAGAATTAATGGACAGAAACAAATTAGGAATGGAGAAAGGTGCATCCGTCAATGTTTAGGAAAAGTTACAAAAAGTCATAATATGGTTAGCCTGAGCGAGAGGCACCCTTTTAAAAGATATTAGAAAGTGCGTGTACACACCTAACGGACTTACGTTAAAACATCGAGTTGAAATCATTTATGTTTAAAAATTCCCTAAGAGCCAGCAGAAAGTTTAATTATAAAAATAATTTCTTTTAACACTTTTCACCCGTTTTTTGTTTAGAATTTCGATATATAGCTAATTTTGAAGATATTATCGTGAGCATGAATTAATTTTAGTTATGTCAATAACATTATACTCCCGTGGTCTCATTTCTCAATCCGCACAAACAAAACGATCGAAAGTGGAGTTATATTCGTGTAAATGTTACGTAGTGTTACATTGTAGTGTGTGTCCGGATAACTCGACTCGCACACACCGTCACACGCGCAGTCCTGTCTACCAACCGCACATTACCGGAAAACTGATTATTTTCATATTTCTTTTTCACATTCTAGGTTAATATTCTTTTGATTTTTTAATTCTGTATTTTATTTTCTGAAACCAAAGTCCAAACACCAAAAGTATTCCTGACGTATGTTAAAAAAAAGTTCAATGATCAATTGATTTTTTAATATCAGGCACTTACACTTTATTTTAGAAACATCTGTTAGTAAAGGAAATAAATAATAAACATTACATAATTAAAAAACGATAACAATATTCAATATTACCATATTGTTATTGATAAATTAATATAACAATAAATTGGTTGGTAATGTTATTATTTTTGTTAAATATTAAACATATATTGAAGGAGGAGATCTTCTTATTGGAGTACACTATTTCAAAGGAAATAGTTGATAGTTTAGGAATAGTTTAGTTGATGAAATAAAAGTCACAATTATCCAATAACTTAATTATTGTTAATTAATGTTGCATTATACATATAAAACATAAAGATAAAATATTAAACAATGATTTTGGACCGATTCATTTTAAAATATAACCAAATTCTTTTTGACCCAAACTTTTATACATATATTAATATTTGTTTTATTTTTATTTTTATTACACAAATCTTGTATTAAGCATTATTCAGCTGATAATTATTTTAAAATGTAAAATATTTATATTATTTCAAATTGTTGATTCACACCTGACGATGGCATCTTCGATGTTGAAAGGCCTCGAGTATAAAATTAAATTATTGGGTAGTAGTGACTTTTCTTTCATCAATTAATAGAAATTAAACATATAGATTGGCAATTCCCGTTATTAAATTAAGAGTACGATAACACCGTTGGTTTATATGTGCAGGTTGTCGAGTGAAGTGTGCCATCATGTTCTGTGGCTGAAAGTAGTCATGATTTTAAACAAAACAATATCCCGTAGAAATATATCGAGAAATGTGTCGTTTAGGCGCCACCCGCCTTTTTTAAGAAAATGAGCTTTGGCTAAAAACTAAGGCAGTATTATTATTTTACGTTTATTTTTATGAATAAAAATTCACCATGGTCAACGAAACGACCGTCATACGAGTATAATACGATAATCAGGAATATAAAGTACATGCGGGGGATCGATACATGACGGTTATTATCGTGTTCGGCATGCTTTAAGTGAAAATATCGGATTTATTTTCTTTGTTGTGTAAGATATGGACCGTTTATCGCACATGTTGATTTAACTAGGTACGAGTATGTACACTGTAGGCTGGTGTTAATACACCACAACAATGAATACTAAGAGTTAGTTAATACTAAGAGCCCCGTGAAGTTTATAGCCCCGTGAGTTATCGTATCGATTCATCTCATCATCAAATAAGGGACAGTTGCTTAACGAAACCCATCGGCAGATTAACTGAATGTAAACATGTAGACTACTTGCTTTGTTTAAAGTATTACTTCACCCTGAACTGTCTGTTTCTGTCACAGGCCAGGGTCGTGTCAACCAACTCGGCGGAGTGTTCATCAATGGGCGACCACTGCCCAACCACATCCGCCTGAAGATCGTGGAGATGGCTGCCTCCGGGATCCGACCCTGTGTGATCTCACGACAGCTGCGGGTGTCTCACGGGTGTGTTTCCAAGATACTCAACCGCTACCAGGAGACCGGCAGTATCCGCCCGGGGGTGATCGGGGGCAGCAAGCCACGGGTAGCCACCCCTGACGTGGAGCGCCGTATAGAAGAGTACAAGGGGGAGAACCCGGGTATCTTCAGTTGGGAGATACGAGATCGGTAAGTCTGCTATTGTAACACCGGAAGTAAAGATAACAACACCCTCCCCCCCCCCCGTAACACTTACTGCTTGCAAAGACAGGATCGTCAGCGGTCACCCGACGTTGCTTGATTTGGTTATCTCTCAATAACCGCTGTACCCGCTACACCGCGTCATTGGCAAATAACTACAATACCAAACGAATATAAAAAATAATCATAATACATATTATATTGGACATTTGGGGAAGTCAAAGTTAAAAATAATTTATGACTTGACATATTAGGTACATTATTTTGTATTGAATACATATTTTCACATTTTGTACTATCAATATATTGTATTTCAAAAAGGATGTTAAGCAATAAATTCTTTTTTATTTAGTTATTTTCTTTGAGTACATTTCAAATCTATGACCTAACACAGAACGCAGCAAGTAAAAAATATTTTTTGTTTTGAGAGTGAATGCAATGTGCCAAAGGCTTTAAAGAATACAAGACCCGGGTTCGAACTTCGGAAGGAGGGTCATTTTACGACTAATATATCAACTTGTGCCGGTCGTTCACCCGGCCGTGTGAGTCCATAAATACAGCGGCGGTCAGCTACAAAGTGGCGGGCTGATTGACAGTTAGGATACGAGTGCCGCTGCTGACCGACAATATTTGTAACTATTATATGATCAACAGTATGACTGTAGATTAACAATAGTTAGGTTAATGCTACTGATAAAAAATTATCTTGGGAATTTGAAGATCAACTGTTTTTTGGATTTTAGTGCGTCAGTGACCGACAGTATCGTGAGTACTACTGCATGTCAATATCTCTGGTACTAGTACCGATCTACAATATTATGTGATCTGCAGAGTTGCAGTGTTTAGCACTTTTACTGACCGACAGTGTCGTGAGTACTACTGTATGTCAATATCTCTGGTACTGGTACCGATCTACAATATTATGTGAACTGCAGAGTTGCAGTGTTTAGCACTTTTACTGACCGACAGTGTCGTGAGTACTACTGTATGTCAATGTCTCTGGTACTGGTACCAATCTACAATATTATGTGAACTGCAGAGTTGCAGTGTTTAGCACTTTTACTGACCGACAGTGTCGTGAGTACTACTGTATGTCAATATCTCTGGTACTGGTACCGATCTACAATATTATGTGAACTACAGAGTTGCAGTGTTTAGCACTTTTACTGACCGACAGTGTCGTGAGTATTACTGCATGTCAATATATCTGGTACTGTTACCAATCTACAATATTATGTGAACTGCAGAGTTGCAGTGTTTAGCACTTTTACTGACCGACAGTGTCGTGAGTACTACTGTATGTCAATATCTCTGGTACTGGTACCGATCTACAATATTATGTGATCTGCAGAGTTGCAGTGTTTAGCACTTTTACTGACCGACAGTGTCGTGAGTACTACTGTATGTCAATATCTCTGGTACTGTTACCAATCTACAATATTATGTGAACTGCAGAGTTGCAGTGTTTAGCACTTTACTGACCGACAGTGTCGTGAGTACTACTGTATGTCAATGTCTCTGGTACTGGTACCGATCTACAATATTATGTGAACTACAGAGTTGCAGTGTTTAGCACTTTTACTGACCGACAGTGTCGTGAGTATTACTGCATGTCAATATCTCTGGTACTGTTACCAATCTACAATATTATGTGAACTGCAGAGTTGCAGTGTTTAGCACTTTACTGACCGACAGTATCGTGAGTACTACTGTATGTCAATATCTCTGGTACTGGTACCGATCTACAATATTATGTGAACTGCAGAGTTGCAGTGTTTAGCACTTTTACTGACCGACAGTGTCGTGAGTACTACTGTATGTCAATATCTCTGGTACTGGTACCAATCTACAATATTATGTGAACTGCAGAGTTGCAGTGTTTAGCACTTTTACTGACCGACAGTGTCGTGAGTACTACTGTATGTCAATGTCTCTGGTACTGGTACCAATCTACAATATTATGTGAACTGCAGAGTTGCAGTGTTTTAGCACTTTTACTGACCGACAGTGTCGTGAGTACTACTGTATGTCAATATCTCTGGTACTGGTACCAATCTACAATATTATGTGAACTGCAGAGTTGCAGTGTTTTAGCACTTTTTACTGACCGACAGTGTCGTGAGTACTACTGTATGTCAATGTCTCTGGTACTGGTACCAATCTACAATATTATGTGAACTACTGAATAGCAGTGTTTTAGCATTTTTACTGACCGACAAATTGTGATTACTACTGTATGTCAATGTCTCTGGTACTGGTACCAATCTACAATATTATGTGAACTCCTGAATAGCAGTGTTTTAGCATTTTTACTGACCGACAAATTGTGATTACTACTGTATGTCAATGTCTCTGGTACTGGTACCAATCTACAATATTATGTGAACTACTGAATAGCAGTGTTTTAGCATTTTTACTGACCGACAAATTGTGATTACTACTGTATGTCAATGTCTCTGGTACTGGTACCAATCTACAATATTATGTGAACTCCTGAATAGCAGTGTTTTAGCATTTTTACTGACCGACAAATTGTGATTACTACTGTATGTCAATGTCTCTGGTACTGGTACCAATCTACAATATTATGTGAACTACTGAATAGCAGTGTTTTAGCATTTTTACTGACCGACAAATTGTGATTACTACTGTATGTCAATGTCTCTGGTACTGGTACCAATCTACAATATTATGTGAACTACTGAATAGCAGTGTTTTAGCATTTTTACTGACCGACAAATTGTGATTACTACTGTATGTCAATGTCTCTGGTACTGGTACCAATCTACAATATTATGTGAACTACTGAATAGCAGTGTTTTAGCATTTTTACTGACCGACAAATTGTGATTACTACTGTATGTCAATGTCTCTGGTACTGGTACCAATCTACAATATTATGTGAACTACTGAATAGCAGTGTTTTAGCATTTTTACTGACCGACAAATTGTGATTACTACTGTATGTCAATGTCTCTGGTACTGGTACCAATCTACAATATTATGTGAACTCCTGAATAGCAGTGTTTTAGCATTTTTACTGACCGACAAATTGTGATTACTACTGTATGTCAATGTCTCTGGTACTGGTACCAATCTACAATATTATGTGAACTACTGAATAGCAGTGTTTTAGCATTTTTACTGACCGACAAATTGTGATTACTACTGTATGTCAATGTCTCTGGTACTGGTACCGATCTATAATATTATGTGAACTACTGAATAGCAGTGTTTTAGCATTTTTACTGACCGACAAATTGTGATTACTACTGTATGTCAATGTCTCTGGTACTGGTACCGATCTATAATATTATGTGAACTGCAGAGTTGCAGTATTTAGCACTTTACTGACCGAAAAATTTTGATTACTACTGTATGTCAATGTCTCTGGTACTGGTACCGATCTATAATATTATGTGAACTCCTGAATTGCAGTGTATTTAGCAATTTAACTGACCCACAATTCGTGAGTATTGTATGTCAATGTGTCTGTTACTGAATATCGACAATATTTTATACTCCTGAATGGCATTGCATCTTAGCACTGCTAATGGTCTACAATACCTCGCGTCATAATTAATGAGAAGTCTTTGGTACTCCTACTGATGGATCGTCAGTGACTTAAACAACTATGTAAATGTATGTATTGCTACTCATCAACGCCTTGTTACTACCGATCTTCATAGTCTGTATGACGACGTTTTGGATAGAGCAAATGTTTGAAAATGTTATGGTAACTTTTAATCGACACATTTTTGGTGACTGCTATTAAGAACACGTGTTCATTTCGATTGGTAACGTTTCGGTACTGGTTCTCTACTAAGTGAGAATGTCTTGGATACTGCTGATTGATATTTTAGATATTTTTATCCACAACCAGCGATCACATAAGACCAATGAGATCGCTGTCCACAACTCTCTTCATGTATTTATTTATATCAATGTATTTTATTGATTTATTAGCTTTTATAAAGCAAGACTATCGCAAGATTAGAAATCTCATTAACTCTAAAGATATTCAGAAGCTGAAATAATTTTGTCAAGTCTAAATTCTACGTCTGATATAGCTTGTTAAATTATAACGCGTTTTAAAATTGCAAAATAACAAAAGAAAGTTACCATAATATTTTATTATCTAAAATTTTGATTTTAGTATTTTGTTTTTTGAAAATGGTGAATTTTTAATCGTCATTTAAATTACTATGTTGATTTGTAGCCACAGAGAATTTGTATATCTCCACAATAAACGTATTATTGGTTTTTCTAATGTTCGTTTAAATAAAATTATGGGTTATATCTTCACTTCGGCCACTGCAACATATTTTACTTTAAATTTGGTCGATCTGTTAGTCCAGTTCGTTTAGTCAGATTTAACGTGGTTAGAACATAACTTAGACCTGACAAATACCAAAATTGACCTATGTTGGAGTAAGAACGTTCAGCCCGAAGCGTGAATGACGGTGTCAACTGACAAAGGCTGACGTTTCTCGGTCGAGATTGACAAGTAAGGTCGACTTGACGTACGCGGAATATCACAAGGCGTGGAGGCTTAACAACTTGTTTTCTTCCAGTGAATAATATTACAAACTATACCCATTCAAGGATATTCTATCTTGCATTCTGTCACGCAGCACGATAGGGCTTAAATATTCTTGGGCTTCGATCACGTGACTTTACGTTGTTTAATTCACTGCGATTCACAGTTAGCCGTGAACTGAGAGTGAAATACTAGGAGTTCCTGGAGATCAGTTACAAAATGTTGAATTGCGATATTTATTGCAGTGTTTTGTCGTACATTTCACTCTAACGCGAACTTATCTTGTTTAGCTTAAATATTACACCTATATTTAATTACGGGATTTGTTAACCCATATAACCCAAAGCCTAGAGGACTTTATAAGCTCTGGAGTTCCCTGGTTTACCAATATCGGAACTATGAAACGTATGAGATAATTTCTGCCCTATATTTACCCTTTTGTAACTCACAAATTGTTTATATCTCTATTGGTTGTCCCGCAGTAGTTGCACATTTTTGATAATTTTGTTGACTATATTGTGTTTGGTCTCCAAACTATCGTACTATACAACCGAAGCTGTACAAGACAGTGCGACTTGGCAAATCTGTCACTGCTCTTTTTCAGTTTATCACACGACCTGCAGTAAGGCCATCATACTGTGACCCCTACTATCGCACCTCTCGACTAACTCTATAGGGCCCTCCTCCACTTTATCCATAACGTCATACGTCTATGGCACCGCTCGACTCAATCTATAGGGCCCTCCTCCACTTTATCCATGACGTCATACGTCTATCGCACCGCTCGACTCAATCTATAGGGCCCTCCTCCAATTTATCCATGACGTCATACGTCTATCGCACCGCTCGACTCAATCTATAGGGCCCTCCTCCACTTTATCCATGACGTCATACGTCTATCACACCTCTCGACTCAATCTATAGGGCCCTCCTCCACTTTATCCATGACGTCATACATCTATCGTCAAACGTCTCAACGTTTCCATTCTCCTCGATCTTCTCTTCATATCAGATATTTTCTATCGTTTAGTTACAGTTCAATACGGTAATTTTTCAAATCTAGTTCCAATGTGTCTAGGTGAATTTAGATAAACAATTATACATTACATATTTAGTTAATCTATATATATAAAAATGAATGTTTGTATGTTTGTCCTTTATGGAATCGTGAACTATTGGACCGATCATGATGAAAATTTGTACGTATATGTATTTTTCCACGGAGAAGGTTTATAACCTATGCCCATCCCTTTCCCGATTCAGGATTCCGCCCCACTGGTTACAGAAATACCCATAAGAAATGCATTGCAGCAAACATATGTTAACGTCTTTTCAAATTTTTAATCAGCTGTTCTTTGTAAACATATATTACACTTATAGTTTTAAAGCATAGAGTAAGCTTAAGAGAAACGACAAATTTTGTTTAAACTGTTTCTGCAATCACTGTTAAACATAGACTTTACTATCCAGATAATACAATTCAAATTTGACGTAAAAATTCACCTTTAACTGCAATATTTATTTAATATAAACCATGCTCATGCTTGATCAGAAGAGTAATGCAGATATCATAATTACTATCTTACGTTGGCTACAAATATAAAGAATGTTATAAAATCAACCTTAGTTGTTTTTTTTGACAGAAGTATGGTTCTCAAAACTCCGTGTGTACATATTCTCTCGATCGAGACAACAAAGCAAGCTCAATCGTGGCATCGGAGATATAACTAATTTAATCTAAAATTTATTATAGTAAAAAAAAAAATTTACTAAGTAATATAAGGACTTCGGTTCTTAAGATTTGCGTGCGAAGCCGTGGGTAACAGCTAGATAGAGGCAGGAATATGGTACATACCTTCATAATACGCCCAAGAGGCTCACGATGGAACGACTATCAATTATCTCAGCAATGTTTAGAATGTGATAGAAAAAGAATAAGTGAATATAGTGTACTGTTTTCAACGGGAAATTGCGTGCGAAGCCGCGGGCAACTTTTGCAAAAAATTATTGAAATGCGCAGCAAAGCGCGCCGGGCCCGCTAGTAACTTAATAAAATTGTTTCTTTCTAGAACAAACACTTTTCTGGTCTGATGGTCACTTTAAATTTATTTATTGAGTTAAAGTATGAGAAAGTAGAAAAATCAATTAAACAATTTTTAAGATAATTTATCACCACAAACCCATAAAATTTTAGATCGATGTGGCCCGAAGATTTTTAGTGTCGTCTAAAATTACGCCTTTATCTTTTTTGGTTGATAAAATATTTTTTAAATACTTCAGAGATCGTTCTAAATTTTTAGTTGCACTTTTCAAAATTAAGCTGTGCCAATATATCTGCATCTATATAAACAATATTCAAGCACCTATTGCTTTTAGGTAACATATCGTCTCAGCCTCACACTCAGACATAGTTCCCAATAAGGTTGATCGAGAGTCATTTGTGAGGGATTGTTAGGAAATAAATTCAATAGGCTATTAAAACATATTTATTATTGTAAATTTTATTGATGCGAATCGGTTTTATACGTTAGCTTAAGGCACAATCTACGCTTCTACGTCGATGGTAGCCAGTTTTATTTATATGCGTTAAACTTATTAATTTTGTTTTCCTTCGACCGATAACCACTGGAACATCCGTAGATTTGTCTCGTTCTCTGTCGTCACTTACTTCAGTAGTCGAGTGGGTTAAACACCATACGATTTATATACAGTTGTAAACGTGATCAACACCTGTATGACGTATTTAGTAATGGTGACGCTACTGTTAGTAATCGTCTGTACTGTGTAACTAATGCTACGTTTGTCGATAGCTCTTGGACTTGATTACTTATGTTACTAATATAGCGAGAGTAGGGTTTCCAGTTAGAATGAACACGGTCCATCGTATTGACAAGAGGTTGTGGTGTGCAGTACGTACTGACCCACCTCGGCCCAGCAGGGTGCTCCCTTACACAGGACATCACCTCCTCTTCACCTCTTTCCTGCCAGGGGCATCCTTGTGAGACCATCGCCCTCCACTTCCTGATTTACAGCTACTATTCTCAACACTAAAATATTTATGAATCCTTCTGGTCATTCGCAACCAAGGTCGCAATCAGAATTCAGACAATATTCATGATGCATTACCTTTGTTGTAGTAGCGATGAAACATACATTGAGACCCGCTTATAATAACATGGTCACTAGCACAGAACATAATAATGGTTCAAATTTAGGAATAGTACTTCGTAATATTGTCAACAAATATGGCCATTATTGTAGTAGCGACGAAACATACATTAAGACCAGCTTATAATAACATGGTCACTAGCACAGAACATAACAATTGTTCAAATTTAGGAATAGCACTTCGTAATATTGTCAACAAATATGGCCATTATTGTAGTAGCGACGAAACATACATTAAGACCAGCTTATAATAACATGGTCACTAGCACAGAACATAACAATTGTTCAAATTTAGGAATAGCACTTCGTAATATTGTCAACAAATATGGCCATTATTGTAGTAGCGACGAAACATACATTAAGACCAGCTTATAATAACATGGTCACTAGCACAGAACATAACAATTGTTCAAATTTAGGAATAGCACTTCGTAATATTGTCAACAAATATGGCCATTATTGTAGTAGCGACGAAACATACATTAAGACCAGCTTATAATAACATGGTCACTAGCACAGAACATAACAATTGTTCAAATTTAGGAATAGCACTTCGTAATATTGTCAACAAATATGGCCATTATTGTAGTAGCGACGAAACATACATTAAGACCAGCTTATAATAACATGGTCACTAGCACAGAACATAACAATTGTTCAAATTTAGGAATAGTATTTCACTAGATAATAAATATCGTTGATATCGTTGGTCGTTAAACTAGACTCGCATTGTGATAGTGATATGTATCATTATGTTGCATTGAATAATTTTATAGTTTATTGATGCTTTATAAGCTTACTTACGTAGGAATGCAATTCATATTTTACACTAGTAGAAGTGATCACTAATAAAATCCCGGTCCGATACCGAATCAGTTAAGTAGTTATTTGATAATTTGTTGTTGTAGACTTGAACGTTACGTACATTGAGGTCAGCCGCACGATACTAATCAACAGTAAATTTCTCGGTTGATGGGAGTCAACCGTCAACTTCTGATGGGAGTACATTTTTTCGCATAACCACCCCGCCTATTACACCAGCTATTACAATTTAAGTTCCTCGAGCATTTTTGCTGTCAGCTACCATTTCGCATAGGTCGCGCGACGTCAATCATACAAGTAATGAGCAGTTACACATTTACTGCATATTGTTGGGGTCATTTGTGAGCAGAGATTGCGGTGGCGGTGCCGCCTGATCCCTTGCCAGGAACGTACCAGCGTCACACTTCCACGTCCTCTGACCACAGAGGAATTCGACCGTCCTCACGTTCAGGTCTTCTCTGGATGCGCCGATTTTTACCTCTTATCGGAAGCTTTTGCGAATAGAAGCGGCGAAGCCGACACTGGAGAATGATCCGTTGTGGGATATCCGAATCATCCATGATCCTTTTCAGCATATATATCTGAAACTATCTCCGTAAACACGGACGAGTGTAAAACACGTCCAAACACACTAATGATAGGGAAGGAGGGAATCGTTAATTCCGACCAAGAATATTATGGGCTACTATCAGCTCATTTTATAAATCGCCTCCCTGCAACATCTGGTGTGACTTTGCAGCACGATCTGCCCGTGATCAATTATGGATGCGGGCTGTACGCAGGGAAACTACTCATCAGCTACTCTCGAAATGTTTATCTAATTCTAACACTTTCAGCTTTCATCATCAAATTCACCTGTTAAAACAATAAGTGAGAAATGCAAGAAATAAAAATGTTTTGAATATTTTGTAATGAGTGGTTGAAACACGCATTTATTGTGTCCCAGTAGTGGGGGTGGGTTTCTGGCCAAATCTTTATGCAGATGACGGAGTCAGTATTCTTCATTTACTTACTCACCAACGTGTTTAAAATAATCTTAGTTATGACACCGTGTACAACTTCTGAAGGACTTTTCACGCCATAGTTAGGAAACTTTGTCAGAATTAAAGACAATCCTGATCCAAAAGGCTCTAATCTAATTCTGTATCCGAAGTTGGTAACTGAGGCCAGTCAATAAAATTATCCAGTAAACGCGAATTATTGGTATTACTGGACGGTGTGTAAACGGTCTACAAGCACACAACTACAGAACTATCTTAACTTTCACTGTTCTATAATCCAGGTTCGCTTTATTGTAACCTTTGTTTTAACAGGATCACGCAATCATTAAAAAATCCGAGGTGAAGAAGGAATGAAATTAACTTTGTTATTTATGATACGAGAAATTAAGAGGCGACCAATTTTTATTTTTCATCATTTTCAAGGTTTTTATTTCAATCGGAAACGGGATTGAAATGGTTAAATAAATTTCAAGCAAGCTGATTAAAATAAAATTGAATATTCATGGATTTATAGTACGTTCTCATGAATATGTTGCCTATAGAGAGCGTGACACATGTGTGCCGAGTTATCTACTGAACTGAAGGAATCATCTGGTGTAGCCTATACCGTTCTGTTGACCTATAGAGAGCGTGACACATGTGTGCCGAGTTATCTACTGAATTGAAGGAATCATCTTGTGTATTCCGCTCTGTTGACCTATAGAGAGCGTGACACAGGTGTGATGTGATATGTTAGCACTATAGCCGAGTTATCTACTGAACTGAAGGAATCATCTGGTGTAGCCTATACCGCTCTGTTGACCTATAGAGACCGTGACACACGTTGTGTTGTGATATGTTAGTACTATAGCCGAGTTATCTACTGAACTGAAGGAATCATCTGGTGTAGCCTATACCGCTCTGTTGACCTATTATAGAGAGCGTGACACATGTGTGATGTGATATGCCAGCACTATAGCCGAGTTATCTACTGAACTGAGGGAATCATCTGGTGTAGCCTATACCGCTCTGTTGACCTATAGAGACCGTGACACACGTTGTGTTGTGATATGTTAGTACTATAGCCGAGTTATCTACTGAACTGAAGGAATCATCTGGTGTAGCCTATACCGCTCTGTTGACCTGTAGAGACCGTGACACACGTTGTGTTGTGATATGTTAGTACTATAGCCGAGTTATCTACTGAACTGAAGGAATCATCTGTTGTAGCCTATACCGCTCTGTTGGCCTATAGAGACCGTGACACACGTTGTGTTGTGATATGTTAGTACTATAGCCGAGTTATCTACCGAACTGAAGGAATCATCTGGTGTAGCCTATACCGCTCTGTTGAGCTATTATAGAGAGCGTGACACACGATGTGTTGTGATATGTTAGCACTATAGCCGAGTTATCTACCGAACTGAAGGAATCGTCTGGTGTATTCCGCTCTGTTGAGCTATAGAGAGCGTGACACACGTTGTGTGTGTTGTGATATGTTAGCACTATAGCCGAGTTATCTACTGAACTGAGGGAATCATCTGGTGTAGCCTATACCGCTCTGTTGACCTATTATAGAGAGCGTGATACAAGTCTGATGTGATATACTAGCACTATAGCCGAGTTATCTACTGAACTGAGGGAATCGTCTGGTGTATATTCCGCTCTGTTGGTCTATAGAGCGTGGCACACGTTGTGTGTGTTGTGATATGTTAGCACTATAGCCGAGTTATCTACTGAACTGAGGGAATCATCTGGTGTAGCCTATACCGCTCTGTCGACCTATAGAGAGCGTGGCACACGTTGTGTGTGTTGTGATATGTTAGCACTATAGCCAAGTTATCTACCGAATGAAGGAATCATCTGGTGTAGCCTATACCGCTCTGTCGACCTATAGAGAGCGTGGCACACGTTGTGTGTGTTGTGATATGTTAGCACTATAGCCGAGTTATCTACCGAATGAAGGAATCATCTGGTGTAGCCTATACCGCTCTGTCGACCTATAGAGAGCGTGGCACACGTTGTGTGTGTTGTGATATGTTAGCACTATAGCCGAGTTATCTACCGAATGAAGGAATCATCTGGTGTAGCCTATACCGCTCTGTCGACCTATAGAGAGCGTGGCACACGTTGTGTGTGTTGTGATATGTTAGCACTATAGCCGAGTTATCTACTGAATGAAGGAATCATCTGGTGTAGCCTATACCGCTCTGTTGACCTATAGAGAGCGGGACACACGTTGTGTGTGTTGTGATATGTTAGCACTATAGCCAAGTTATCTACCGAATGAAGGAATCATCTGGTGTAGCCTATACCGCTCTGTTGACCTATAGAGAGCGGGACACACGTTGTGTTGTGATATGTTAGCACTATAGCCGAGTTATCTACCGAACTGAAGGAATCATCTGGTGTAGCCTATACCGCTCTGTTGACCTATAGAGAGCGTGACACACGTTGTGTGTGTTGTGATATGTTAGCACTATAGCCGAGTTATCTACCGAATGAAGGAATCATCTGGTGTAGCCTATACCGCTCTGTTGACCTATAGAGAGCGTGGCACACGTTGTGTGTGTTGTGATATGTTAGCACTATAGCCAAGTTATCTACCGAATGAAGGAATCATCTGGTGTAGCCTATACCGCTCTGTTGACCTATATAGAGCGTGACACACGTTGTGTGTGTTGTGATATGTTAGCACTATAGCCGAGTTATCTACTGAACTGAAGGAATCATCTGGTGTAGCCTATACCGCTCTGTTGACCTATAGAGAGCGGGACACACGTTGTGTGTGTTGTGATATGTTAGCACTATAGCCAAGTTATCTACCGAATGAAGGAATCATCTGGTGTAGCCTATACCGCTCTGTCGACCTATAGAGAGCGTGGCACACGTTGTGTGTGTTGTGATATGTTAGCACTATAGCCGAGTTATCTACCGAATGAAGGAATCATCTGGTGTAGCCTATACCGCTCTGTTGACCTATAGAGAGCGGGACACACGTTGTGTTGTGATATGTTAGCACTATAGCC
The DNA here is from genome assembly GCF_021130785.1 of Homalodisca vitripennis. NCBI lineage: Eukaryota > Metazoa > Arthropoda > Insecta > Hemiptera > Cicadellidae > Homalodisca > Homalodisca vitripennis. The sequence continues at coordinate 2,061,878 of NC_060211.1, read as the reverse complement.
AAGTTATCTACCGAATGAAGGAATCATCTGGTGTAGCCTATACCGCTCTGTTGACCTATAGAGAGCGTGACACACGTTGTGTGTGTTGTGATATGTTAGCACTATAGCCGAGTTATCTACTGAACTGAAGGAATCATCTGGTGTAGCCTATACCTGCTCTGTTGACCTATAGAGAGCGGGACACACGTTGTGTTGTGATATGTTAGCACTATAGCCGAGTTATCTACTGAACTGAAGGAATCATCTGGTGTAGCCTATACCTGCTCTGTTGACCTATAGAGAGCGGGACACACGTTGTGTTGTGATATGTTAGCACTATAGCCAACTTATCTACTGAACTGAAGGAATCATCTGTTGTAGCCTACACCGCTCTGTTGGCTTATAGAGACCGTGACACACGTTGTGTTGTGATATGTTAGTACTATAGCCGAGTTATCTACCGAACTGAAGGAATCGTCTGGTGTAGCCTATACCGCTCTGTTGACCTATAGAGACCGTGACACATGTTGTGTTGTGATATGTTAGCACTATAGCCGAGTTATATACTGAACTGAGGGAATCATCTGTTGTAGCCTACACCGCTCTGTTAACCTATAGAGATCGTGACACACGTTGGTTTGTGATATGTTAGTACTATAGCTGAGTTATGTACCGAACTGAAGGAATCATCTGGTGTATTCCGCTCTGTTGAGCTATAGAGACCGTGACACATGTGTGTTGTGATATGTTAGCACTATAGCCGAGGTATATACTGAACTGAGGGAATCATCTGTTGTAGCCTACACCTCTCTGTTAACCTATATACATGTGTGTTAACCTATATACCTCTCTAGACCGTGACACATGTTGTGTTGTGATATGGCACTATAGCCAAGTTATCTACCAAATGAAGGAATCATCTGGTGTAGCCTATACCGCTCTGTTGACCTATATAGAGCGTGACACGCGTTGTGTTGTGATATGTTAGTACTATAGCCGAGTTATCTACTGAACTGAAGGAATCATCTGGTGTAGCCTATACCGCTCTGTTGACCTATATAGAGCGTGACACACGTTGTGTGTGTTGTGATATGTTAGTACTATAGCCGAGTTATCTACCGAACTGAAGGAATCATCTGGTGTAGCCTATACCGCTCTGTTGACCTATATAGAGCGTGACACACGTTGTGTTGTGATATGTTAGTACTATAGCCGAGTTATCTACTGAACTGAAGGAATCATCTGGTGTATTCCGCTCTGTTGCAGTCTCATCAAGGAGGGTCTGTGCGACCGTAGTTCTGCTCCTTCAGTCAGTGCCATCTCTAGGCTACTACGGGGACATGACGGCGACGAGAATTCCTCCGACAAGAAGCTCATTGACGGTAAGTCTTAAACAACATCGACTGCTTGTGTATTTCTTAGCAACTCTGCTTTGCTATAGAGAGCTATATGTCATAAAGTTTTCAGTTTAATCTAAAAATAGCTGCTAAAGCCAGTTTCTCGTATGTTAGGTCTAAAGCACGGCGCCTAACTTTATTATGGAATGCTTAACAAATGTAAGGTCTACTTAGGCAGATTTAAAATATATAAGTCAGTACGTAATACATGATTAAATACATCCGTGACATCTACTCCATCTGCACCAGCGCAGTCAGGAGTCTCTCTACAACTTCACACTGCGTTGATTTATTGTTGTGAAATCACTGTTACTATTTCTACTAATGGTTTACTAATCATGTTCAGGTGTGAGGATACAAGTTCTGACGAAGGAGACATGATAGCTGTAGATTGCTATGAGCTAAGCAGACGAGAACCAGGGTATTGCATTCACGATATCAATCTAAAAAGGGAAGAATGTGGTGAATTTGCTCATCTCTTCCCAGATTTCGTCTGAATAGACGCAACTAGCCATTTTTCTCAAAGGGACCAATACAACGACCGGCACTGCTGAGAGTACGGTCGGAGAATGGAAAACCCGTAGACAGATATAGGAGACCACGTAGAAGGGGTGTCCTCAACTCACCATACCATACACTCCCTTCCGGCCTTCTCGAAATGTCGAAATACACGCAATCAAATGGATACCCGCCAACTGCGACCGGACCAGCCCGGCTCGGCCCGGCGTAGCAGGCCTCGGTCGGTTCTTGGGGCGACTGTACCGGTGCCGTGTAGGCAGAGTCCGCCTGGGCCGGGCCGAGCCGGGCTGGTCCGGTCGCAGTTGGCGAGTATCCATTTGATTGCGTGTATTTCGGCTACACAAAAAGGACTCGACAGAACGTAACGAAAGCCTTACGAATGTAGTTACTTGTGGATTGCTGCTGATCATTGAAGAGTTATTGTGGATTGTGAGCCTTCCCACCTAGAACTGGCATGCATTTATTTTAACCGCTTTTGCGGAGTAAAAATAATTTTGTTTAAAATAAAATGCTGTATATTATAAAATAAATACCGTAAACATTGGGTTTACTTGGAAATAAAGAGCCGGGTATTAATTGAATTCGGAATGTATGGTGCTCCGAAGTTGAAACTTTTATTTTATAAAAAAAACTTTTTTTTTCTGCAGGCCACTAAACACCTTCAATTTAATAATAAAAAATGTAGAATTAATGTACAATGCATGTGGATTGTTATACTGATAAAACAATATCTCTATAATACAGGACGAAACAGAATACGAAAATCGTAGAATCCAGGTCTCATGATTGCATAGCGCGTCAGGCATCTTTAGCGTCCAGTGGCCGGTAACGTATTAATTAACTTTTCATGCATAACAGTGAGTACATAAAAAGAAAGTACGAAATCCGCTGATTAAAATAATATAACTGTTATCACGATTTGAGTTAATATTGTTCGAAAGATGACGTAATTAACAAATAATGATGTTTAACGTTTAATACAAAGGCACGTAGGAAGAGAAGAGTGTAGTTGCCTGTGGATTGCTATAATTGGTGAAGGCCTAATGATCATCGACTCTGGAGAGCGAAGAGTCTTAGAATCGAATCGCTGACTGTCCGTCCTTGCGGTAACTCTTGATAGAGAATAGTAAAGAACGATATAGATTTCTCTTGGCAAAGGATTAGGCTAACTATTGATTTTGGAGCCAATAGTTTACAATTAAGGGTAAAAATAAAATCCTGTAATTTTTAAATTGGCGTTATTGCTAACTATGATGGAAGCGAGGAAAGGAAGAATAAAGAAATTTGTAAACATAATGAATAACATCGTGAAGTACTAACACATGTGTTGAGTTAATTTGTTAGATTGGTTGGTAAGACTTTTGTTATGTTCTGTCGAATCCTGCAATACTCGATCGTATCGGTTTAACAACTGCCGACACTAACACATGTGTTGAGTTAGTTTGTTAGATTGGTTGGTAAGACTTTTGTTATGTTCTGTCGAATCCTGCAATACTCGATCGTAGCCTATCGGTTTTAACAACTGCCGACACTAACACATGTGTTGAGTTAGTTTGTTAGATTGGTTGGTAAGGCATTCGTTATGTTCTGTCGAATCCTGCAATACTCGATCGTATCGGTTTAACAACTGCCGACACTAACACATGTGTTGAGTTAATTTGTTAGATTGGTTGGTAAGACTTTCGTTATGTTTTTTCGAATCCTGCAATACTCGATCGTATCGGTTTAACAACTGCCGACAATAACACATGTGTTGAGTTAGTTTGTTAGATTGGTTGGTAAGGCTTTCGTTACGTTCTGTCGAGTCCTTTTTGTGTAGCCGAAATACACGCAATCAAATGGATACCCGCTAACTGCGACCGGACCAGCCCGGCTCGGCCCGGCGTAGCAGGCCTCGGTCGGTTCTTGGGGCGACTGTACCGGTGCCGTGTAGGCAGAGTCCGCCTGGGCCGGGCCGAGCCGGGCTGGTCCGGTCGCAGTTGGCGAGTATCCATTTGATTGCGTGTATTTCGGCTACACAAAAAGGACTCGACAGAACGTAACGAAAGCCTTACCAACCAATCTAACAAACTAACTCAACACATGTGTTAGTGTCGGCAGTTGTTAAACCGATACGATCGAGTATTGCAGGATTCGAAAAAACATAACGAAAGTCTTACCAACCAATCTAACAAATTAACTCAACACATGTGTTAGTGTCGGCAGTTGTTAAACCGATACGATCGAGTATTGCAGGATTCGACAGAACATAACGAATGCCTTACCAACCAATCTAACAAACTAACTCAACACATGTGTTAGTGTCGGCAGTTGTTAAACCGATAGGCTACGATCGAGTATTGCAGGATTCGACAGAAACATAACGAAAGTCTTACCAACCAATCTAACAAATTAACTCAACACATGTGTTAGTGTCGGCAGTTGTTAAACCGATACGATCGAGTATTGCAGGATTCGACAGAACATAACGAAAAGTCTTACCAACCAATCTAACAAACTAACTCAACACATGTGTTAGTGTCGGCAGTTGTTAAACCGATAGGCTACGATCGAGTATTGCAGGATTCGACAGAACATAACAAAAGTCTTACCAACCAATCTAACAAACTAACTCAACACATGTGTTAGTGTCGGCAGTTGTTTAAACCGATACGATCGAGTATTGCAGGATTCGAAAAAACATAACGAAAGTCTTACCAACCAATCTAACAAATTAACTCAACACATGTGTTAGTGTCGGCAGTTGTTAAACCGATACGATCGAGTATTGCAGGATTCGACAGAACATAACAAAAGTCTTACCAACCAATCTAACAAACTAACTCAACACATGTGTTAGTGTCGGCAGTTGTTAAACCGATACGATCGAGTATTGCAGGATTCGAAAAAAACAGAACATAAAAAGTCTTACCAACCAATCTAACAAACTAACTCAACACATGTGTTAGTGTCGGCAGTTGTTAAACCGATACGATCGAGTATTGCAGGATTCGACAGAACATAACAAAAGTCTTACCAACCAATCTAACAAACTAACTCAACACATGTGTTAGTGTCGGCAGTTGTTAAACCGATACGATCGAGTATTGCAGGATTCGACAGAACATAACAAAAGTCTTACCAACCAATCTAACAAATTAACTCAACACATGTGTTAGTACTTCACGATGTTATTCATTATGTTTACAAATTTCTTTATTCTTCCTTTCCTCGCTTCCATCATGGTTAGCAATAACGCCAATTTAAAAATTACAGGATTTTATTTTTACCCTTAATTGTAAACTATTGGCTCCAAAATCAATAGTTAGCCTAATCCTTTGCCAAGAGAAATCTATATCGTTCTTTACTATTCTCTATCAAGAGTTACCGCAAGGACGGACAGTCAGCGATTCGATTCTAAGACTCTTCGCTCTCCAGAGTCGATGATCATTAGGCCTTCACCAATTATAGCAATCCACAGGCAACTACACTCTTCTCTTCCTACGTGCCTTTGTATTAAACGTTAAACCATCATTATTTGTTAATTACGTCATCTTTCGAACAATATTAACTCAAATCGTGATAACAGTTATATTATTTTAATCAGCGGATTTCGTACTTTCTTTTTATGTACTCACTGTTATGCATGAAAAGTTAATTAATACGTTACCGGCCACTGGACGCTAAAGATGCCTGACGCGCTATGCAATCATGAGACCTGGATTCTACGATTTTCGTATTCTGTTTCGTCCTGTATTATAGAGATATTGTTTTATCAGTATAACAATCCACATGCATTGTACATTAATTCTACATTTTTTATTATTAAATTGAAGGTGTTTATTGGCCTGCAGAAAAAAAAAGTTTTTTTATAAAATAAAAGTTTCAACTTCGGAGCACCATACATTCCGAATTCAATTAATACCCGGCTCTTTATTTCCAAGTAAACCCAATGTTTACGGTATTTATTTTATAATATACAGCATTTTATTTTAAACAAAATTATTTTTACTCCGCAAAAGCGGTTAAAATAAATGCATGCCAGTTCTAGGTGGGAAGGCTCACAATCCACAATAACTCTTCAATGATCAGCAGCAATCCACAAGTAACTACATTCTTTGCTTTCCAACGTATTTTAGTAGCACACCTACAGCATTCTTCCACCAGGACAGATTTCCTTCATCTCAATAGGTCTACTACCTTTCAAATTAATCCAGACACTATACTTACATCTCCTTAGTACATTTTCTTTCGCGAAATGGTGAGCCTACGATAAACATCGTTGTCGAACTTATTTTGTGTTGAATTGTAACTACTAGCTGTGCACCAATAAAGAGTATCAGATCACTCTGTTGTATCCACCCTTGATGTTTCACTCTCTGCTCAGTTTTCTGCCTGTGATGTCAGCCTACGATAAACATCGTTGTCGAACTTATTTTGTGTTGAATTGTAACTACTAGCTGTGCACCAATAAAGAGTATCTGATCACTCTGTTGTATCCACCCTTGATGTTTCACTCTCTGCTCAGTTCTCTGCGTGTGATGTCAGCCTATGATAAACATCATTGTCGAACTTATTTTGTGTTGAATTGTAACTACTAGCTGTGCACCAGTAAAGAGTATCTGATCACTCTGTTGTATCCACCCTTGATGTTTCACTCTCTGCTCAGTTCTCTGCGTGTGATGTCAGCCTACGATAAACATCGTTGTCAACTTATTTTGTGTTGAATTGTAACTACTAGCTGTGCACCAGTAAAGAGTATCTGATCACTCTGTTGTATCCACCCTTGATGTTTCACTCTCTGCTCAGTTCTCTGCGTGTGATGTCAGTCTACAATAAACATCGTTGTCGAACTTATTTTGTGTTGAATTGTAACTACTAGCTGTGCACCAATTAAGAGTATCTGATCACTCTGTTGTTTCACTCTCTGCTCAGTCCTCTGCGTGTGATGTCAGCTAGAACGCGATGGTGTGAGTAGTTTACAGTTTAGACGACTCCACGCCCCCGCCTCCAGTTTTTCACAAAGACCGCGGGCGGCCTCAGATGAAAGCCTCCGGTGACAGAGGTCGCGGGGTGTTCTTTCTTCTTGTGGCGGTTGTTTAGTCACCCACAGCTTCCTCCGCCCGCCCCTTACCCCTCCCCATCCACGCGTATAATTATTGTCGCCAGCTCAGGAGTACCGATTCATGTACATGCTGTGCTTCTGCGGCTAGTTTTACATGTAATTAGGATATAAAACCCATCGCGGCTAACAAAGCGCCATCAATGTTCTCATCATTGAATAACACTCAATTCCTACTTCTATAAATATTTGCTACAATGTAACTATTCAAATACCGGAAGTAATATTCGTAATATAGTAATATTAGTAGTAATATAGGTCGATTGCGTTTATCTTGATTTGTCAAAGGCTTTCGACAGGATAAGCCAACATTCATCTCCTAGCAAAACTTAGGACTTGGGGAGTGACTGGATCTCTCTTGATGTGGTTCGAGAGTTACCTGGCGAATCGTCTCCTCGTCGTGCGTTCATGCCGGTGAGACATCTTTTGCATTTGAGGCGGTGTCTGGGGTGCCTCAGGGTTCTCTGCTGGGACCTGCCCTTTTTTTCTATCTTCATTAATGACCTTCAGAAATGTCGTCACATCGTCTAGCCTGTTAATGTTCGCGGATGACGCCAAGGTATATAGGGAGATATCCACAGTTCAAGACTGCGCCTCTCTGCAATCTGACTTGGAAAGTGTCGTCTCCTGGTGTGTGTGCGGGATGGCATGGATATAAATTTCGCAAAGTGCTCTGTGGTCCTCATTCCATCGCTCAGCTAGGGTCATAGTCTTCAACTACGAGATGGAGGGAACCATATTGAATCGCTCAAGTACAGTGAAGGATTTGGGAGTTATCTTGTCCTCGTCACTGAGCCCTGAACAGCATCTGTCTGCAATTACTAGGAAAGCCACTATTGCCCTCGGTCTTATATTTAGGACTTCTCGAGATGGGTTTTTCACCATGGACACTTCGGGCCCTGTACGTCCAGTTGGTTCGACCAATATTGGAATACTGTTCGCCTGTATGGTCTCCCTACCTGTTGGGTCAGGTTGAACTCGTTGAAAGAATTCAGATAAGATTCATCAGGCTGATTGGGTTGAGACTTGGATTTGCCTACGACGGGGTTCCTGTTGAAGATCTGCAACGCCACTTTGGGCTCCTACCCTTGAGCACCAGACGCCAAATTGCTGACCTGATGTTCTTGAAGAAGATTTTGTCGTCGTCTTGTGATTCCCCGAGACTTTTAGAGAGGATCAATCTTCGTTGTCCCCGACCATCTTCAAGATCTGTGCAGCTTTTCGAGAGGGAATTCCTCGCTACGAACTATGCGTACAACAGTACAATACCGAGAATTCACAGGTTGGGAAATGGTCTTCCTGCGCATATTGATTTGTTCAGCATGTCCGACACATCATTCAAGAGGGAGGTCACTAAATATCTCTCTGGCCACACGTGAAACTCTGACACTGAACGTTATATTTTGCTTGCTGTTTTTTTGTTTTTGTTTTTTTTTGTTAACACTTTTGTTTATATTTAATGGCATCAAACCCTGCATGTATTGTCGCATATTGTATATTTCACTGAATAGAGATGGTTTCTTGTGAATGTTATATATTGCTTGCTATTTTCTTAACACTTTTGTTCATATATTATTATAATAGCATCAAAATTTGCATGTATTGTAGCATGTTTTATATATTTGCTAAATGGAAATGGTTTCTTGTGATTTTTTTTATATATATATCAATGAACATAGGCTACGCTAATCTTTATTTTATTTCTTTCGTATTGTATTTGTTCATATGCATATGTATGTCTCAGTAGTATATAAGTAACTCTATATTTTATACGCTACCGGTACTTTAATTAAGTCTTTTTTACGGTTCCACCTTCATGTTGCACTTGTTTATGAACTATATTGCTGTTGTAATTTTTTCTTTTTATTCACGATGTTGAATGTTATTTGGCACTTGTTTTGCTTATTTTTTTGCTTCTGTTTGCTTTTAGCATGTATGCATGTAAACTATTTATGTAAGTTGTTTATATCAAGCCTCTTGTATTTTCTCAATACCTATAACAAATGTTGAAAATGGGTGTATACCGTATGTAAATAAATAAAATAAATATCTGTTTTTTATCGGATTTTACATTAGTCTTACACAGCTCTGTGCTTTACTGAATAACAATATTATTTTATTGTCCACTAATATTTATAACAGCTGTTTCATTCTCACTATACGAGCGTGTCCCTCATCACTAATGTCTAAAACAAGGTTTAAATGGGGTACTTCACCAATATACTTAAATAATATGTATTCAGATTTTAATATTTAATAATTTCTCGTGGAACATGTTATATTTTCTTTCAATTCGATTGCTAGCATTCAACACTCAACACCTAAGTGTATCCGTCACTCCACAGACGGCTGTCCGAGTGCTAGGCATTCAACACTCAATAC